>NC_080038.1:103565364-103877135 GCF_030020395.1 Manis pentadactyla | reverse complement strand
CGTAAGAAAGAACTTTGAGCAGTACCTTGAGGTCTGAGAGAATGGTTTTCAACCCTGATAACACATCAGAATTTCCTGGGAGACTTTTAAAAACACCAGCACCTGGATCCAACTCCAGGTGAATGAAATCAGACTGTCTAGGGTAGAACCTGGATGATTCTAATGTACAGTGAAAACTAAGACTCACTGCTCTAAGAAGTAGGATGAAAGAATCTCATTTGAGGACTTCATCAAGTGGATTCATCTCTCTTTTCCTAGGGGTTTAGTCCTGTCTTGCCAATGGGTTTCAGCCCCGGGTAAGTTCACTATGGATTCAGTGTGACCAAAAAAATCGACAGCAAACGTTCTTTGGGGTGAAAGGGTTTATTACTCGGCTCGTTCTCCCGGCGGTAGGTGGAGCACTAGCGTCTCTGCCTCCACCTAGAGCACTGGGCCGAGCTGTCTAGCTCAGTAATAGCTTATTGCCTAAAGGTGTGGAAGCGGTAGCGTATCAACAGGCTAGTTACATCATCAGGTGGTTTACGTTCAGTGAGGATTCTGGCCATAGGAACCCCAACTTCCCCACAAGTCCCTAACTTAGTCTAGCCCTTTGGTTTGAGATTAGGTGGTAGAACTACTTCTGTTTCCCAACCTTATTTGCCCACTAGAATCAATCAGCTATGATGCTTGTGGTAGTTTTATGAGTCTTCCTGGACTTACTAAATGTTGGCTGCAGTCACTCACTCATTTTTGTAAACACATAGGTACTGGATGTATCAGATTTTTTATAAAATGTAGATTCTAGTATCTTCTATCTCTATAAAGAAAGGTTATTGATGATGGTTTATTTAATTTTTTTAGGATAATCAAATGAAAAGTAGGACAGTCGAAGCTTTTAAGAGACAGAGTCTTTGTAAGGACTAAGTTGTGTTTAAAGCTACAGGCGTGCAAGACCCCTCGCTGTGAATTAGTAAGAACAAATAGACAACTTAACTATCAATCCATAATTGGCTCTTCGCCAGAAGGAAAAGCTTTCCTTGACCCTTTTCAGATCCCTGGATGGGTCTGAAAATTAAACTGACAGGGACAGGTTAACAGGGGGAAAACATACAGATTTATTGAATATAAGTTTTACATGACACAGGAGCCTTCATGAGGAAATGAAGACACAAAGAAATTAGGTGTGTGTGTTTTCTGCTAGGTTTGATGAAGCGTGGGCAGTTGTGTAGGAATTTGACAAGTTAAGGAGTTTGAGGTGAGTGTAGTAAACTGGGAAGACTTAGCCAGGCCTGTTTGTTCAGATTCTTCTTGGCATCGCTTTGTCTTTGGATATAAGGATGCTCCTTTCCTGTGGGTATGGGGAGGACACCTATCAGATGATGACCGGTTTGTGACCTATTTCAGAGGAGAAAGATTGGGGGGAGGTCAGAGTGACCTTCCTGCTTCTACCATTTTCTCAAACTCCTTCTGCTTAAAATCTTTGACATGCCAAGGTGCCATATTTGGGGGTAGCGTGTCCTAAACCCCATCACCCTGCTGGTCCTTTTAGAGGCAAGTGGAAGAGATACGATTCCTTTCCTTTAGAAGCTTTGCCTTTATGTTGATATGCTTCACATAAGTTGTGTAAGCCAGCCAGCCAGCCACAACCGGAGTCAGCCTTGCAGGGATGGTCCCATCAGAGATGGTGAGATTTGCAGAGTACAGCAGGACTCCCCTTCTTCATCATAATGCCCTTTAAAAAATTACACCTATTTCACTTACGCTTGAATTTACATCACTAGTAGTTAATATATTTGATTTAAGCATTCCCTTTTTGGATCCTTATTTTTAAACATAAACAGGACATACTAAGTCTCATACCTCCAATACTCTCAGGAAATAAGGGCCGTGACTGTCTTGGCAGAGAAATGACCCCAAAGGAGAGAGGTTGGAAGGACCTCACAAAGACAGCTTGAATTTATAGGACTAACTCCTCTTGTTACTGCAAGCTGGTTTTTCTGTGCACTTCCCGTTTCAGGACTTCTTTGCAGAGGTAACCCGTTTTGAAAAGCAATGTGAGTCTTTTGAGAAGTAGTGAATTGGGGCCTAGCCATCTCTGTAGACCCAGCACCTGGTTCAGGGTAGTCATTTCATGGCAGCCAATGAAAATATGCCATCCTAGAACTGCCATGGGAGGTTTTGGATCCAGCCTTGGGCCCATCCAAATGAGTCCCAACAGCCAAACCTCTGGAGGACAGCCTAATCATCCTTGTAAACAAGACCACTTCCTTTCCCCCCACCCATGGAGAACAGGACCCAACAAACTAGCTGATACAATGTCCCTATCTATGTGCTCTTGAGAATAGACCATTGTGTTTTTGCCAAGAGCTAGCTATCCAGTGAATAATCTGTTCCTATACATTTACACTCAGTGCAGAGTATTCTAGGACATGTTTATACTCAAGAAAGGTTAGTATTAACATTGTGTCAGAGGATTAATCCATTTTAATTGTAAATGCCAAGAACAAACCTCCTTCTTTGGGACCCAGATGTATGACTTCAGTTAAATATTTATAGATTAGTTGGAATGTTTACTCTTAATTCTGGAGCTAGGTATTTACTTGCAGAATTGCATACTCCTTCCCCACCTCCAACCCCAATCAGTGTTCTTCTGATGTTTTCTCTCTGAACTATAAGTGGTGGGGTTGGTGGGGAGATGATGGGAACATCTATCTAATGGAATAGAGCTACTGATATTGGTGGGAGCTGACCCTTGTCTAGTAGAGTAACCAAGAAAATACTCTAGGTATATTATCAGGATCATGGAATGAATAGGGGCCTCAGAATTGGGAAACCTGGATTCTAGTTCCAGCTGTGTTACGCCTTAGCTGTATGACCTTCTGTGGGCCTCAGTTTCCTCATCTATTAAGTAAAAGAGATGAATTTGAATATTTAAAACTTCTTCCAGCTTTCAATTTTCATGGAAGCTTTCTCTAAGCCATTTTGAAACCCCTGCCCACTCCACATGTAATACTTACACCCTCTGGAACAACAGTACCAGCCAAGAGAACCTTCTGCAATGATGGAAATGTCCTGTACCTGTGGTGTCCAGTAGCATAGCCTCTAGCCACATGTAGTTACTGAGCAGTTGAAATGTGGCTGATGTGGCTGAGGAACTGAATTTTAAATTTTTTTTTGTTAATTTAAATGTAATAGCCACATGTGATTAGTAGCTACCATAAAGAGCAGCACAATGCTAGACAATTAGCAATGACATTGGCTAGCTCCTTACAGAAAGCCATTATCTGTGCTAATGATGGCTTCTAATTTGGGGAAGATGAAAGAAGTGGTTGGTACACACTGCTCAGTAAGAATGCTCTTTCTCTGATGTGGAAGGTAGGATACAATTAAATATTCTAGATGTGCTGAGGTTTTCAAAATACACAACTGCTGAGTTCTTATTAGTTCCACTAAAAAGTGGAAGTGGGTAACAAGCCATTGAACTAATTTCCTCTTTGTTTCTGTATGAAATGTTAATATGCTTTTAGCTGCACTGTGTTAAACTGGGAAAACAGTATCACTGTAGGGCATTTAAGACATACACAGCGAATTGCACAGAATCAATTTCCATCATTCCATATTCATTTAACAGTTTTTCATATAAAAAAGAGCTTGTTTACTTAATTTGCAAAATGTTTCTTTGTCATTTAATAGTCTATTGATCTGTATCCCATAGCATTGACTGCAGAAAGTTATTAATCTGTCTAAATTAAAAAGAGGGGCAGGTCTTCATTATACAACTTCATTATACATTATACAACTCATTGAGTTGAAAATCAGCTATGGCTGTTCCTGGACTTGCCTTTCTTGCTTCCAGATTTACAATATTTGTCTTGATATAGTGATATTAAGTATTATTGTTAGTTATTATTACTGGAAGTCATGTAACTAAATAATAATAAGCATTTATTAATCAAGACTTTCTACCATACTCCCTATAGAGCACATAACACTCATGATAAATTTTGACAGTATTTGAAAAAATACTTAACTCCAGTTCCATGAACTGCTTAGAATGAAGGCTTCTAACTAATATGATCCAGTTGCCCAAGCAGTATTATCTATGTCTGTGATGGCAAATCCCTGGCATGACAGCTCTCACTTCCCATGCATTCCTTTGTCTTTGGCATTCCTCTGACTGAGTTTGGGTGTAGCCTCAGAATTCTTCTCGCCCCCCATGTTCTAGGCAGCCAGTATCAAATGATTAAGAGAATTAACCGGACAGCATTTAAAATGAAACTTATTTTTCCTCTCTGATTTTTACTGTGTGGACATGATCAATTTGTAAAAAACAAAAATGAAATAAAATCCATATAGCTCTATAGCCGAAAGGAACTCTAAGGAGCACTCAATCTAATTCCCTTATTTTATAGATGAGAAGGCTGAGGCTGCAAGAAGGGAGGGGAGTTGTACAAGGTTACAAAGTTGGTCAGTGGAAAAACAGGACTAGATCCCAGCCTCCTGACTCAGAGCCAGCAAGACACCACCTCCAGTCCACCATGTGGTAATTGCACCTTGGATGCTTGATTCAGGATTATCTTGAGCTGACTGGAAAAGTCTGCTTGCCTGGACAATTGAGGCTGGATAGGTCTATTAAACAGGGTCAATCTTCTGGTTTGTGGGATGGCCACATTCAAACAGATTATTTGGTATTTTTTCCCAGGAGCTGGACTTACATGTTTTCCAGACATCTGTGTCCAATGCCACCTGATTGGAAGAAAGAAACAGCAGCCTATTAGTTGAAATGAACAGTTCTAGCTTAGCAGGACCTTCAGGAATGTCTAGTACTTATCAACACGTATGATCTTTATTGTTATCTTTGGCAAATTCCTGAGCATCTGCCTTTGTTAATGTGTTGCTTTCCACCCAATAATTTGCTTCTCTTACTTATGGCCCATGCCCTCAATCAGGGTTGTTCTTATGCTAAAATTGTGTTTGTTTAGTTTAAGACACTGATATCATTGCCAGGCAGTGTCTTAGAGTTGAGCCCTCACCAGTTTCAGTAGAGAGGAGAGAAGTCTGCTATTTTAATCAGAAGCAACAGCAAGAACCTGGGAGTCTTGATTACCAGTTCTTTAGATTGTTTTTATGACCTAAATGATTCTTTACATTGGTTTGCAATGTTAAGTGATTTGCAAAGTGACAATCAGGATTACTATTTATTAAACAGTATAATAGCTATAAGTGAACGCTCAGGAAAAAGGTATAATTCTGGTTAATGGTGTTATCATTTAACAGCCCGGGCATCTGTTTCTGCACATTCAGTGTCTTTGTTTAGAAAATGCGTTTATGTCCTAAAGCTTCTCCTGCAGTTGAACATTTTCACTAAGCAGCAAGTTGTATTAGTTTGCCCTCCTTCCTTTTTTTTTTAACTCTTTGTTGTGTCTTTAAGATCCTATTCTTGTTTTTGCAATTGGTTTCTTATAATCCTTTAAATAAACTAAATTTCAATGTGGCTGAAACTGCTAAGCTCTTCTAAAGGCATGAGTAAGAGGGGTCTGATCCCTCAGTTTCCATAGGAAATGTCACCCTTCAGCTAGTAACTTACACCTACAATTTTGTTCATAAGTCAGGCTTTGTTCCTGCCAGACCCTGGGGTTTTAAAAGTAGCAGGCCAGATACCCAGGGGTCTTTGAAAGAGGACTGATTTCTCTCATAAACCTTCTTCTTCAAATAAGAATACTGAGATCCAAAGAAAAGGAGGTTCTCACTTATGATCACAGAAAAGTGATGGGAGAGCTGAGACCAAGCCTCCTAACTCCCTGGCTAGGATAATTTCTTTACTACCTCTTAGAAGAAATGCCTCACTACTCCCAGGACCTGCCTTATGGTGACTGTATGGCTTTGTAACAACTGTATCTCTAATACTGAAGATACTTAATTTTCTATCAAGACTTTGTCATTTAACCTAATTTTATAAGTTTTGGGGTAGCATCTGTTATATCACAGGGGTTTTGGCCATGGTCGATCATTGTCCTAAGAGCTTACAGTTGGAAGAGAGGCTGAATGTGCTGGCTGCCAGATAATTAGAAGGAAGTGTGGAAAATGAACATGGGCAAGAAAGAGTCAGGGTTTGTTAACAGAGAGAGGTTGGTAGACCAGTGATAAAAGAGAACTGAAAAACAGATTCAAGGTACATACTGAACTTGGATCTTAACAAAATTAGGGGAAAGAGGAGAGAAGAGCAGGGAGAAGAAAAGATCCTCTGAAGGCTGTATTGTCTGCAGTAGGTCGTGGGCAGGCAACGGAGAAGGATATTTTGCTACTGAGTCTCTTTATTGAACCATCAGTTCTTTCTCACGTTCCTTCCACCCCCAAGGGCATCCTTTGAGAATCGCTGCTCTACATTTTCAAGTTGCTGAAGTGTTGAGCACTAACACAGACTCTTTTAGATAATGTAGACCCTCTCCATGGTCTGATTCAAACAGTAGGCCGTCAGAGCAGAACTTTGCAGACCGCTCTCTTCAGAAAGTGCCCCCCCAGTCCATTCTGGGGTGACCTTCCTTTTACTTTTTCTCATGAGACTCAGAGTGGCTTGAGCAATTAGCAAAACCAACACTGGGGGTACTTTGTAAGTGTGCACTCAAGAGGCATAGAGCCTTCTTAAGGATTCCAACTTTTGGAAACCTTCCTGGCAGATCTAGGGAAGAGTTTATGCAAAACTTGGTCAGGGTTTGCTTTTTCCCTGAGGCACCATTTCCCAATGTAGCTTTTTTATTACTGGAGTTAAGAAGTTCAGGATTTCCCCCATTAAGGTAAAGTAAACAAAATGCTTTACCCAACTGGTGGTTTCTCCAAGCTTAACTTCCCTTCTCCCCACCCACTCCCATCCTTCCACCCCAGCCTCTGTGATCCTGGCATGTACCCACCTCTGTCCCCTCTTCAGTTCTGCACAGTCCCTGAAGATAAACATAATGAATAGAGGTATGTATATTCAGAGTACCCACTGGTGTTACTACAACTGTTGATACAAGATTTAGGAAAGTATGTGAGCTGTATAAAATGGACATTCCAGCTTCAAATCAATGTGCGTTTAACATGCACAATTGGTTGATTTCACTTTTTTTCTTCCCTAGACAGGAACTAACTATTCCCCTTACATGTTAGCAAACCAACAGGTCACATTTTTTAGGAGTGGGAGTTTATAATTCAAACCAAATACAAGAGTTCCCTGCTGTTGGCTATATCATCCAGGAATACTTTTATTGAAACCCTATTTCAGCCATGTTAAGGAAGAAGATTATAGAGTGAAAATCATTTCCCTTAAATTAAGTGTGCCCATAGGATTACAGATGGCCCACTTAAATGCATAGTAAATTTTTGATAGGCTAGAACCTTTGCTTTCTGGGATATTTGTGGCATTCCTCTTATAGGAAGAATCATATATGACAGGAAAATCATCTGAGAGGAAGTCAGGTATATTGCCCAGAAAAAAAGGAGTTTCCAGGTAGTGTCCTGGGATCCCTACTCATTTAGACCATGTCCTACATCTCTACCAACTACAGTCTGAGCAAAAGGAAATGATCTGCTGAAAATAACTCAGAGGCTCACCTAGTCCTCAAAGAGCGAGGAAAGATTTTCTGTGATCTCCACCTGACTCTATCTTGTGAGTCACCCTTCAGCTAGTAACTTATTTGCAATGTTAAGTGATTTTCAAAGTGACAATCAGGATTACTATTTATTAAATAGTATAATAGCTATAAATGCCTCTGACAACTTAGAAACATGTTCATCAATAAAGGTTTCCCCTTAGGCCTCAATGAACCATACAATTCTGTAAACTTGCACTGTCCACACTCCGAGAGTCCCCATTACATAAAGGATTTGCTGCTAGCCCTAATAAATACCTTAGTAAATAAATGGGCTCTCTGAAATATAGGGCCTACAAATCCTAGAAAAAAATTCCCAACAGCTGAGGAAGGGCTGGGAAGCAGCCAGTGCTTTCTCCGGCTTGGTAAAGAAGTGGGGGTTCTAGCCCCGCTCCAGCCTGGCCTGGATTCCATAGGGCTAGAGGTGTCCTCTCTTCTTACTTGGTTCCTGGGCTTTCACATGTACATCATTCAGTGGTCTCAGTACCAATGATAGGGTCCAGGATTCTCATTTCAACAAATATTTTTTGACCGCTTGGCTGGGTTCTAGGGATCAAAGATGAGTAAGACATAGTCCTGCCCTCAAGCACCTCACCCAGTGATAGAAGGAGACCAAGAGATGAGCTGTCAAATTCAGAGAGGTAAATGTCATTATAGAAGTATAAACATAACGTAATGTGAGTACTTTTGGTTATTTAACAGATACTGGAAATAGCTGTAAGGATGATTATTTCCTTTGTGGATGATCACTATGTTATTGTAGGTTAAGATTAGATTTATGTCAACTAGGGAAAGAGAAATATAATTGGTTCATTACTGTACATTACTGGGATATACACTGACCAGCATAAAACTTCTTGCAAAAATTGTTTGGCATGAGAGTTCATGTCTGGGCCTTTACTTACTGCATAATGTAACATTACTTTTGTATATCTATCTTCCCTACCGTAAGGTAAGCTACATGAGGGCAGGGATTTTTGTCTGTTTTGTTCACTGTTGTATCTGCAGATCCTAGAAGTGAGCCAGTAAATATATAACAAATATTTGTTGAACAGTAAGTAAATGTAGGTAATTAAAAATTATGATAAGTGCCATGAAAGAAAATTAACACATGTGGTTAGAGATTATAACGAGGGAGTCTGATATAGATTGGGGCATCAGGGTAGGTAGCCCTGAGGAAAAGACATTTGAGCAGAGGCATGAGGAGTTAGCCAAGACAGAGGAGTGTTACCCTGTAGACCACAGACGGCTCACATTTGGCATACAAAAGTCACTGGAAATCTGAAGATGTCAGGTCTAAGTGACTCAACATTTACAGGCTACTCAGTTGACATGTTAAGGAGTGGGTTTGAAGTGGCAATTTTGGGGGGGTTCTTGTTTCAAAGATTGTCTCAGTCTCCCAGCTCTTCCCAAATCTTTGGGTTTAAAGCCAAAGAAGCAGAGTTCTGACACAAGTTTCCCTCCTGCCTCTTCCCTAGGTAGATTAGCTTTGGGCATTTGGCCTTTGAGATGGCACCACAACTCAGGACACTCCTCTTCCTCGGCTTGCCTGGCAAGAGATGCATCTGACATCTGGAGTCAGAAAAACAGCCTGCCAGCCACTGAACAGTTCATCCGGGGCCCTGGACAATGAGAATCAGGCAATAGCCAATTCCTTGTCTGCAATTTGCTGATTATCACACCCCAGGGTGTGGGATTGTACAGCCAGGACCGCTTTGCTCTGCCTCTCATCAAGGCAGAAATGAGCACAGATCCTGACAGGTCAAATCTGCCCCCAGACCTCCGAGTTTGTTGTACAAAGGACTAGGCTTAATCTCTGGCCAAGTGTATAATTCATTTATCTGCACGGTCATGAATTCTGGGCTCTCAGGGCAGGAAGCGTGGTGCATTGTGACTGGTTCTACAGGCCCAGGGAGTCACTTAAGCCCCGATTGTGTTGTGGAGGGAGGGATTTGGGAGACAAAAGCCCCTGTCGCCCAGAGATTGAGCAGACTGGAAAGGAGCCTATGCACACAAAGGACTGGAGCACTGGGGAGAGGTTGACAGCCTTGTCATCAATGCCCGTGAACTTCTCTAGATCATGGAAGTGATGACAAGGGGGCTGGAATTAATTACTTCATAGACTTTAGCCAGGAAGAACTGAGATAGGTAAAGAGTTCATCTCAGGATGTTTGCCCATGTACATCTGCCACTTTGTAGTGGAGGGAAGTTTTAAACACCAAGAGCTGATTTTTCACTTGTCCTCTTCTCAAGTAGTTGTTGGGGGGCTTAATTTTTGCCTCCAGCTGTCAGAGCTCCTTTCCCACCACTCAAGAGACTAGAAATAAAAGGCAGTGCTCTAAAAAGAGCAGATACTCTAAAGCTAATTGGAAATTGTTTGGAAATTTGTGATTTCCTGGCTGGGCCAGCTGGCTCTCTCTCTGATCCTCTGGACTTCCTGCTGAACAGAGATGGAAATGGGATGCCATTCTGTGTTCCTGGAGTTTCATTTGCACAGTTCCACAGCCTGAGGGTGTTTGACCCATTGCAATAAATGTAGCCTCAAATCTAGAGTTACGTGGATTTTGAAGGATTTCAAGCTCCCTGTTTTTCATGTCACTGTAACCTACATTGAACTGTGCAATGGAGGGCATTTTAATCATGGATTGTATGTTATATCTACACTGCAGGCTCCAGAAAAGGAGGAGGCAGAGGGTCATGGAAGGCGGAGGAATGCAGAGAACAGGGCTCTAGTGCCTACTCTGACCTTGGACAAGGACTGCCCCTCTTTGTGTGGTGAAAAACCCTGATGCTCTGTTTCTCCTTTTCTCCCTGATCATTTTGGGGTGTGATGTGAAGGACAGGAGGAAATCCCAAGCCCAGCTCTCCCGACCAATCCTGTCAGTGCCTATACTGACAAACGTTCATCACTCCACTGAAGGTCTCTGAGTGCAGCCATTACTTCGGATGGGGTCAGGCATTAAATACATTATCAGTCATTAATACTTTTCCTCTCAAATACATCTATCAAACTAGCCTCAACAGAAAATTGGGACCCCTGGGGAAATGAAATGGAAATATAAAACTTTCTGGGGTGACTGGATAAAATTTTGTTTGTTTAGGCTTTTTACCCTTTGAGATCTGGTTTCTAGGTCATCAGCAAGTCCTAAAGAGTCCCTGCTTCGTGTGAGTTCACTTAGCTGCCAACCAATAGACTTACATTAGTAAAACCATCAGAGGATTCTCCAGCCCAGTATATCCCAAGGAGTTTGTTGCTTTGTCTTCATTCAGCAAATGTCTAGTAAGCACTAGTTCTAGCACTGTGCTAGGACCTCTACAGATATGGAAAACATTTCCAGTCTTCCCTTAATGAGCTTGCTTTCTGGTTGGTGGAGATAAGTTAAGAAAATCTGCAACATGTACATTTAAGAGCCATCTGCTTAAGTGACATAATGAGTGCTCCAGAGAGTTTTGTAGTGATGTAACAGATGGATCAATCAGGAAGCAGGAAGAGGACAGTCTGTGCAAAGAGAAGCATATGAACCAAGGTCCAAAGGTGGAAATGAGCCTATAATGTATGTGCAGGGGTCATGTAAAAGACACAAGGGTAGAAAAAACAGCTTCAGACTAGAGTGAAGGGCAGAGAAAATTTAATTCGATCCATAAAGCAGTATCTCATACCTCTTCCTGCTTCCCTCCATATGAAAATTATATCCATTTTTCAAAACTCCAGGAAAATTTCCACTTCCACCAAGAAGCCTACCCTGATTCCAGAATCTGTGCCCCTGAGCCCTGTGCCCTGCTTCTTCTTAACAGTGAGGTGTAGGGAGTGAATTATGGGAAAATCCACAAGGAAGAGGAAAGGAGGTGGAGCAGAGGAAAAGACTGGCATCTATTGAGCATGCACCATAGATCTGGCATTGTGCCAGTGCTCTAATAATAATAATGATAAGCAGCAACAGCAGCATAGTTAAATCCATCAAGAGCTTTGGACATGTGAGGCACTGTGCCAAGCACTTTATAGGGCATAGTGACTATATGTCATTTTTTAAATCACTCTGTACCCAAAGGACTTTTCTAGTTGGAAAGAATACCCCATTTCATGAGTCTTACTGGGGGCATCGGGCTACATCTCTCACTGTGGAAGCCAGATACCTCCTCTGCCTATTCCCAGGTAGCTAGGGTGTGGGCATTGGACCTATACTGAGCCAACAGGATACTTTCACTGCAACTTTCAATCTGGAGCAACTGAAGCTAAGATGACAAGACAGAATTCAAGCACTGTGGCAGTCAGTGGCTGTGGCTATGGTACCTGCCCAGATGGCTCCTGCCATCTGGACTCCAAAGTCTCCTCACCTTTTCTTCTGTTCTAGAAGTCTCTGTATCACAGATTGGCAAACAACAATCTTTCCCCTTACTTTTTTCTCCAAATAAAGTTTTATTGGCACATAGCCATACTCATGCATATACTTATTGTCTATGGCAACTTTTGTGCTACAAAAGTAGAGTTGAGTACTTACAACATGGTATGCCCCACAAACCCTAAAATATTTACTACCTGACCCTTTACAGAAAAAGTTTGCTGTCTCTGCTTGGTATCCTCCCAGTAAGTGCCTTTTTTGCTTAATATATTCAGAGTTGATTTCTGTTGCTTGCAGTCAAGAACTTTTACTGATACAAATGGATTATCTTTTCTAACCTTTACAACAACTCAGACAAGGAGGTACTATTGTTAACCTCAAACTGAAGATAAGAAAATGAAGACACAGAGAGGTTACCTGTCCAGGATCACACAGATAGTAGGTGCTAGTGGGCGACACAACTGAATTTCAACTCAGATGTGGCACTATCATTCATGAAAGAATTGAAGAAAATGGAGATGGAGTAGTTAGTGGTCCCAGACTTCTTTTGAGAGAGCAAAGGAAAGAAAATTATTTCCCCTAGTTGTTCAGAGGCACAAAGTGATCAGTACCATGGAAACAGAGAGGAAAAAGGACTGGAGATAGCAACAGCTTGGGTTTGACATGTTAATCTCCCTCTTGGGTAATTCTGTACAGTCTATTAAAATGTTAGTTTGAACCTTTGTCAAAAGGTTTCACTGACCTCTCAGTTCTTGGATCCTCTGCCAGCCTTTTGCTTGCTAAGAAATCTAGAATTCATTGGAGTGGCAGCCCAGAACTATACTAAACTGTGGAGTTTGAATTCCCTCTTCGGATCCCCGGGGCCTATGCTGGATCCAGGTGACAGTAGCCAAAGTACCACATTATTTCCTCTGCTAAAATGTAAAACATGTGCCTTCTGAGGACAGAGTCTTAAGGTGTCTCACCTGAGGGTTTCAGCCCTAGGCAGGTTCACTGTGGATTTGGTGAGACTAAGAAGTGACAAGAGAATGTTACTGGGGTAAAAGGGTTTATACCTGGCTTTATTCTCATGGCAGTAGGTCAAGCACTAGAATCACGTCTGCGTACAGCAGTCTGCAGGTCCATAATCCACCTCCCTCTCTGCCTCCACCTGGCGGAGGTCTTTATAGTGTCTCAGTCAATAATAGCTCATTAACAATGGGTGTGGGATCATTAGCCTAGAAGTAGGCCAATTACATCATCAAGTAGTTTAGGGTCAGGTGAGAATCCTGGACATAGGAATATCCATTTTCCCCACATAAGGCTTACTCACTAATTTCACCTACATATTGAAATATGTAGTCTGTGCCCTATTTTAAGGTGGCTCACATGCAGATGACCACAAAAACTTATGTCATAGGCAACCCTCTGTCCTGTCAGAGTGGCTATGGCAGATAAACCCTTTCACACTGAGCTCAGCATTCTGGAGCTTTTGCTTTGCTAAATGCAGAAGACAATGGCCAATAAGCCACAGCTTTTCCAGGGTGAGTAGGGGCGGTTTGAGCACATAAGGCTTTTCAGTCTTACCCACTGGACCCAGTGTTCCTTCAGAGGGACTCCTGTGAATACTTACAATAATATGGTGTTCCCTCTGCTTAGTGTACCATTTAACTGAGCTAATTAGTGACAAATAAACATCTCACAGCAAGGAGCATTCTGGTGGGAAAGTCTGAAGATAGGGAGGGTCAAAATGCAGACTGGTGAAGGAGGCTTCTTGCACCAAGGCATCACAGTGTTATTGGATTGACCTGTTTGTATGTGTGTCTGTGTGTGTGTCTGTGTATGCACTCTCCTGTCTGCTAAAATAGTCTGTTTCTCTAAGGTAGTTGGGAAAGTTTGTAAGTTTCTTTATTGTCTTGTCACATGTACTGATGGAGTATTTTCTTCTGTGATTTTACCCCTAGCAAAGTGACTCTCTGACAGTTAAAGAAGAACAGTCTTTAACTGAGAGATTTTGTAACCCATGATTTGTCCCTCAAGAATATCTTCTTTGTACTCTCTGCTAATGTGGCCAGGGAACATCTGAATGGTGTCTGAAAACAGACATCTCTTTGCTGGGGGTCAAACCCAGCTCTGGTGCCTTCAAAGTTGGCTCTTTTCTGGATGAGTGCCTGAAGTTAACTAGCAAAAGAGTGGACTCAGGGAAGCCATTAGGAACTTTCATTATTATTTCCTGATTATCTGCATGTGGGAAAGGAGTGGTGGTTAGCACAATTGAACCAGCCTCCAGTTTAGTCATCCTAACCATTTCAACACAAACATTCTCATGACCCGATCACCATGCTGATCATATTCACCTAGTATTGAATCCTTTCTCAAAGCACTTTTCCACTGAAAATTCTCATCAATCTCCTCACAACAATCTAGTGAAAGTTCCATGAGTAGGGGCTGCCCAGTAAATCAGTTGATCAATAGCCATGCCATTCAGCAGGTCAAGTGGTTAGTGTGTGTTTCCAGGTGGCCTGGGACATGGAAAATTATGATATTACTTGTCAGCCTTCCAAAAAGCAGAGCGTAATCAAACTGAGCTCACAATTGCATGTTTTTATGATTGGTAGGTACCAGTGCACAGTAGATGAACCACAAAAACCAGTGCTTCATTTCCCTCAGTCCTTTGATTTTGCTATAAAAGTCTTTCAAATTTAATCTCTTCTTTTCTGACTGAACTCAGTGTTGGTTATGAGCACTCTGAGAATGTTGCTTAATAGTGAACACTAAATAACACATTACAGTAGCACAGCCTTGTCTGGTGTAGAGAAGAGTTTGATAGCTCGTCTTTTATTTTCCTGGGAAGGAAGTGTGGAAAAAGTGAAGGTTCCTGTGGCCAGGATTCTCTCCTGGCCCTGGTTGGCTTGCTAACTACACATATGTAGGCAATACGTTGTTATTGACTCTATAAAGAGCTTTGCCCAGTGCTCTGGGCTGCTGCGAGGCTCCAGGAGAGCAGAGGCAGGAGTGGTGGCAGCGCCAAGGACAGAGACTAAGATGGCTGCAGGGGAGGAGAGGCCCAGAGGCAGAGACCGGTTTGCTGCATGCAGACTCGCTCTGAGTAGATGGGATTCTAGTAATTGACCTGCCACCGTGGGAATAAAGTTGGGTATAAACCTCTTCACCCCAAGAATGTTCCACTATCATTTTTTTTCGGTCTCATTGAATCCATAGTGAACTTGTTGGGGGCTGAAAGCCATTGGCAAGACAGGAAGCAAAAAATATTGGTGAACCTATCTAAAGGGCTCATTCTTCACACTTCCCATTTGCCTATTCAGATAAGAGGATCATATGTCTTGGTTAAGTCCACAAACCCACAAACAGAAAATACAAATAATGCCATTGTCCACAGCCTGTCTCCTGAAGACAACTAAAAGAAAAAAAATAGGACATTCGTCATTTCATTAAATGTCACATAAGCTGTCTCAGCTTTTTGGGTAGGGAACTCTTGTCTTTGATGGATATGACTAAATTGTTGGAGCAGAAGAGAGGCTCTAGTCTCTCCCATAATAAATTATGAATTAGTGATGTGGGCTGAGGTTTCTCCAAGCATATGCAGTAACTATTGTGTTTGCAAGGATGGCGCAACTTCAATGCTGCATTCACTTCAACTACTATTTAGGACAGAGGTCCTCAGCCTTGGCTGCACGTTAGTCACCTGAGGAGATTTTGTAAATCTCAGTGCCTAGGCCACAGCCCAACTTAGCTTGGGCTATCATAACAAAATATAGACTGGGGTGTTTTAAATAACAAATTAATTTTCTTACAGTTCTGGAGGCTGGAAGTTCAAGATCAGGGTGCCTGCATGGTCAGGTTCTAGTAAGAGCTGTCTTCCTGACTAACAGGCAGCCACCTTCTTGCTGTGCCCTCACATGGTGGAGAGAGAAGTCTAGTGTCTCCTCCTCTTATAAGGGCACCAGTTCTGATCAGAGCTTCACCCTTATGACCTCTTTTAACCTTAATCACCTCCTAAAGACACTTTCTCCAGTACAGTCACATGGTGGAGGTGATGGCTTCAATATATATGAATTTTAGGGTAACACAGTTCAGTCCATTGGATAAATGAGTTAATTACATCAGACTCTCTAGGAATGAGACTCAGACATCAGCAGTTTTTAAAGCCCCTCAAGAGATTCCAATATGCAGCCAAGTTGAGAACTACAAAGTTAGAGCCTTGCCCTCAAAACTTCAGCCCACAGATCAACCGCATCAGCAGCACCTGGGAGCTTGTGAGACACGCAGAATCTTAGGTCTCACCCCTGACCTACTGAGTCAGACCCTGCATTTTAATGGGATCCCTGTAAACCGTGTATCCCTGTATCGTGATTTATATGCATTTTACAGTTTGAGAAGCGCCGATTGAGGACATCTAACATGTTTCTACTCTAGAGAATCCTCTTTCTTATGTAGTCAGGCACTCTCAACGATAGCTATGTGACCTCTTTACATACTGTAGGATTGTCTCCAATACCAGGTGCTTGACTGTGCAGTCTCCTGACAATCGCTCAGTGATTCACAGCACGTGAGGCAGTGTGTGCCGAGGTCTGCTCACTTACATGGGTGCCATATACATTGTTGGGTACCTGCCAGGCAGTGAGTGAAGTAACCGGTTTTAGGTTCTTTTCTAAAAACGGGTACAGTCCCCTTTTTCTCCCTGGTAATTCATTTGCTTTTGGATTGGTTTCACAGAATTAGCTTCCTTCAAAGAAGGCAGCTTCTTGTTCAGGCTACAGATTTCATGTAGATGGATTGCTTAGCTTTTTGCTGCCAACGTTTTTGTTTAAGAGGGTTTACCACTACCCCAATCTAGATAGCTATTTCCTATATGTACTGCTCATACTTAGATGTTTTCATGGTTTCCATATAAATCAACTTCTTTGTCTGGTCTTGTTACAACGTAGTTGTTAATTGCATGGTGGTATAAGTGTTTCTCTTTGGCTCCACTACAAGTTTTCTTTGTTGTGGTAAAAAATGCATTTTACTAGTTTAAATTGGGGAATATAAGAAAGTTCTGGCACTGGTCATGCTGGTTGTACAACAACGGAAAGGTATTTAGTGCCATAGAACTGTACACTTCAAATTGGTTAAAATGGTAAATTCTATGTTATGCCTTTTACTATAATCTTAAAATTTTAATGCATTTTACTAAATGTGGTGATATATCCTGGTTTGGATCCTGGAACAGAATATGGGCATTAGTATAAAACTGATGAAATCAGAATAATATATGGAGTTTGGTTAATAATATCATACCAACATTAATTTCTTAGATTTGATAATGTACAATAGCTATTAGGGGAAACAAAGCAAAGGAGTGTGTGAACTCTATAGGAACTCTCTGCTATCTTTGTGATTTTTCTATAAATCTAAGATTATTCCAAAATAAAATGTTTATTAGAAAAAAAGAAAAGATTGATTCTATTGGGCCTATCATTTTGGAAATGAGATAGGAAGGAGCAGTGAAATGAGATAGAAGGGGCAGTGAAAGAAGTCAAAAATCTGACAACCCTTTTCTTCTCCAGAGCTTCCAGGTTGAGCCCCTTAGAAATGATGGTAGTTAAGAAGCAACAGAGCCCCCGCCACCATGACATGGTACTGTGAAAATGACTTGGTGGGAGAGCGTTTTGCTTTCAGGGTTCTAAGCTATGATATATAATATATATTCACTATAATATATATATATCTCAGTGGATTATAACAGTACTATTTACTGAATGCCAGTTTGGCATAGTGCTTAAGAGTACAAAACCCTGGGTTTGAATAGGGTTTCTCCCACTTTCCAACTATATGACCGTGAGTAGTAATATAACCTCTCTGTCTCGTATACAAAGTGTGGATGACAATGACCTCCTTCATAAGATTTTTCTGAGCATTAAATGAGACCATCCTTATGAGCTACCTCACACACCTATGTGACATACAGTAAACACTAGATGTTATTGTGTGATGCAGGCCCTATACTGTTTTATATACATTTATATTACTTGTGAATCTCATATAATATATATCATTTCTTACTTTTTACAACTTTTAAATTATACATTATATATACAATGTGCCCAAATCATAGTGTACAGCACTAAGAATTTTTACAAAGTTAACATGCCCATGTAATCAACAACCAGATCAAAGTACAGAGCATTATCATCACCCCAACATCTTCTGTGTGTCCCCTCTCAGTTATTATCTACCACAATTAACTCCATTTGTTTTGGTTTCTATTCCATTTCAGAGATTTCTTCCCTCTCCAATATAAAACATTAACATGGCTCAAAAAGTCAAAACTATACATTAGTTAGTAATCTTTTTTTTCCTCCTTCTCTTCCCTCCAGTAACTCATTTGAAGTAACTTATTTTTAAATGAGAATCACATGCACAGTAATTTCCAAAGCATTCTGAAGTACTTCACAGTCCCCTCAATTCAGTGCAACCAATATTAAGTGAGCATGTACTCCGGCAAAGCACACCAGCGGGAAGAAAGGCGAACCAGAGGCCTGTCTTTAGATGCTCCAAGCCCATTTAGGGAAACAAGGCCTTAGACATAGAATTATAGTTCAATGCACACTCTGATATAATAATAATAGCCACGCAAAGGTCTGTATGTAAAATTACCATTCACAGTAACAATGAAAAGGAAAATCTGTAACCTATCTTTTTTTGTTAATAATCCACCTAACAAAAAGTAAATTGGATGTTTTATAAATAAAAATTTTAAATTCTAATGCATGTAAAAGACCTGAATAAATGGTGGGATACATCTTGTTGATGGATGGGATGACTCGATCATAAGGATGTCAATTATTCCCAAATCTATCAATTTAAGGTCATTCCAATAAAAATACCAGCAGGATATTTTAAAGAACTTGAAAAACTTATTCTAAAATGTATATAGAATAAATGTCTAAGGATATCTAAGTCAATTTTGAAAACAGAACAGATGAGAGACTTGCCCTTCTACAGTGTAAGACAGGCCTGCAAAGACATCATCATCAAACTGTAGTACTGGCCCAGTAAAAGGCAAATAAACCAGAGGAATAGACTATACAGCTCAGAAGTAGATGATAATAAGACCAATGCAATCTCACAGCAAGGAAAGGACAGATTGTTTGGTATTGGGAAAAGTGGATCACCGTGTGACAGAGTTTCCCAATCAATGTGTCACACTGAAAACCACAAATGGATTAAAGGGGTATAGAGCTATTGATCCCCTTGACGCTTAGGATGGCCAGGCAGGACCTACAGTGGCTAGAGCTCCTACTCTGGTGGCCTCCACCTCTGGCCCTAAGCGGCTCCATCAGTTTACCATATTATGCTGAGCACATACTACCATATTCCTTCTATGCCGTGACAGGAAAAAGATTGAGAAGCACTGCTATATGGAGGAAAATAAAGTTGGATTATTACCCTATATCACACAAAAAAGGTGACTTCCATGTAAATTAAAAGCCTAAGTGTGAAAGATAAAACTATAAATGAAGGAGAATTTATTTATAATTTGAAATGGTATAGGACTTCATAAATAACACTCCAAAGTACAAAACATAATGTAAAAAAAAATCATGCATGTTACTACATCAAACTTAAGACTTCTAATTCAGTGAGGGGCACCACAAAGTTAACAGACAGATGATAGACTAGAAGAAGGTATTTGCAATATCTGAAACTGACAGGCATTGATATCTAGAATGTCCAAGGAACTCTGGTAAATTAACAAGGGCAGAAAACACAGTAGGAAAAGAAAAGGGCAAAACATAGTCACAGAATGGTCAACCCACAGAAGAGGAAATGGGATTGGCTAACAGGCATATGAAGAGATGATGGATCTTACCATATTCAGAGAAATACGAATTAAAACAACAGTGAGATTCCAAGTTGTACTCATCCAACTGACAAAAATTAAAAAGTCTGCCCACACCAGCTGTTTGTGAGCATGTGGAGAAAAAGGAATTCTCATATTTTGCTGATAAGAGTGTAAATGGGTATAGTTTAAATGAGCAATATGATAGTTACTGATAGTAACAATATATATATTCCTACAACCAAGCAACCTCACTCCAGAGTATGCATGCTGGGGAACCTCTCCATGGTTCAAAATGGGATGCTTATAAGGATATTTATCAGAAAATCATTTTTTTTTATCACAGAATCATTTGTGTAAGGGATTAGAGGCAAAGTAGATGTCCATTGGTGGCAGGGATATATATGTAAAGTGTGATGAGTGCATACTGTACATATTAACAAGGACTAGAAGCAATAAAATAGTTGTGCAAATATAAGTTTAGATCTTGAAAATATTCTCATAAAAATAAAAAAATAGAATGAGATCTATAACCCAAAAATATTTACATCAATTGAAATACACACATGCACCAACCTATATATGTGTCTTGGACTTACAACTTACATCAGATACATTAGAGATGGTTATGGTGAGGGGAAAAGAATGAGTGGAGCTTTGAATGAAGAAAAATAATAAAAAGGGGATGTATATCAACTAATAATGATATTTTGCCATAAACTGAGGGATGTGATCAACTTAGCTCTCAACAGCTGAATTCCAAACAAACAAAAAAAATTTAAGTGTTATGAGAAGAGAGACAATAACTCCAACTAGGGAAATGAGAAAAGTCTTTTTCGAAGAGGTCCGATTTGAGCTGAGTTATAAACAATAGAGCCTTGGTGGAGAGTTCTGGAAGAGGGGGTTTTTTTTTGGCAAGGAAACCACCTGGTTGGAAGCCAGGCCATGAGAAAGTACAGGATGGATTTAAATGTCAACAAGGAGTTTGTTATACCTTGAGTCTAGGGCAGGTAGGATGTTTAGTGGAAAATAAGCCTGCAAAGACAGGTAGGAGCTGAATGGTGAAGGTCTTTCAATGTCTGGTGAGGGAATATGGGTTTCATTTTGAAAGTATATAATAGGAAGTGATTTAGTTTTTGAGCAGAGGTACAATAGGATCAGATCTAGGAAGATTACTGTCCAGATTGTTAGATAGATTGCAGCAATTTGGATGCAGAAAGAACTCCAGAGGCTGTTGTCATTATCCAAGTGAGAGCTAATGAGGGATTGAGCTAGACTGTGGTTGTTGGTCCCTAAGGGGTCCAATAAGAATGGGATGAACATGGACCTGAAAAACTGACAAGACGTGGGAAATAAATTAGAATGGCGTCTCATCTTTGTAAGAAGGTGGTGGAAGCTATGGGAGATAGATGAAATCACCAAGAAAAAGGCAATAGCCTTTGGGCAGAAGGGAAAGGTCCAGTGAAGAGGACTGTGAGATGATAAAAGACTGAAGAGCCCATAGTAGAGTGCATTGAAAGCCAAGGGGAGGGTTCCAGAAGGGAAGAAAGTGTTCAGCAGTGACAAAAGCTAAGAAGAAGGTCAATGAGAAAAGTACAAAGGACCAAGAACCCTGACCACAGTGAGCTGTGAACATGTGGGCTACCTTCTTTCCTCCCTGCACAGCCTATTGACTCTGCCTTTGGAGTTGGCACCATTATCTCTTCATCAGCCCAAACTATCTCCCCTTGGGATGAATACTAGGCCAAGCTACAAGGTCTTCAGGTGTGGCATGGCATTGCTAATAGTCTGGTGGATTTTCTCCACATGTGGATCCCCACATTGCTCTCTGGCTCCAGATTTGTCTTGACACCATTGACTCAAGTACCAAATGCTATACATGATTATATCTATAGCTAGTTCAGACTTCTCACTTTGAGCAAGACCAAATTGTCTAGTAAATCATTTATCAGGAATTGCTAGCTCCCCTCGGCTCACTCTCCAGCCTGGACCCCAAGATCAGTTATGTCAACAATGCTCGCATGTCCTCCAGTTGGACCTATCCCTTTTCCTCACCCGCTGTACTTCTGATGTATGTGCCAGTACACAGCCCTGGAAAACCCCACCAGCTTTGCCTGTTCCTGCTCCTGGGCTGCCAAATATTGTTTGAGAAAGCTTCCACCACAAAAACATGTTCCCTATTGTCAGCGGAGCTCTCAGGGCTGTTTGGCAGCCCTTCACACTTTTCTAACAGTTGACTTCCTGTCATGTCCTCCATGCATCTCCTTCCAGACTTTTCCAGTCATCCTCACCCTCAGCTACCTTCACTGTCTCTCTGTGTGATCTCATTTCCCACATTTATTGAGAAAATTGAGGTAAATTTGAAATGGACTTTCTTCACTTGCCTCTTACCAAAACTTATTCTGGGTGTTTGTGTTTATGCATCCTGCTCCACTCTCTAGTTTGGAGGAATAAAAGACCCTCCTCTCTCTCCAAGACAAACCTATTTAACAGTCCTTGGTTGGGTTCAGAATCATATACCTCCTGCCTTCCTCTGCCTCATGTGTGTACATAACTCATCTTTCTGACTTGAACTGAGAACTCAGGGACAGAGCCCATGGTACATTCCTCTATGCTCCTAACATGTGGTACCATGGCTGGTGCATAGTAGGCACTCAATAAATGTTTAGTGAATTGATGAGTTATGAAGGGACCAAGTAAACTGACCTGAGTTCTTTGTCATTTGTGCATCTACTTAGCTGGTTCATAAAGGTGCCATTGGCAGCAAAAATGATGAAGGGAAGAATCAGGAGGATTCAATAAAGTCCAGAGCCAGAGTTTTAGGTGGAGTTACATGACGTTTTAGTGGGAATTTTTGACTAGAATTGACCTGTCACTTTATAAAGGGAGCAGCAGAAAAAGCACTAGATTGGGAATAAAAAGGTCTGGCTCTGCTACTCATAAGCTCTTTGGCCATGAAAAGTCAAGTAACCTCTGGGCCTCAATTACTTTCTCTAGTACATTAAGGATAGGGTTATTAGGTGCATTAAATGGAATCATGGATGTGCTAACACTTGGCAGTCTGAAGCACTTCTCCAGTGCAAGCTTGTAGCCCTTATTCCTGATGCCACTAACGGCTCTGGAGCTTCCTTCTACTTTTCACCCACACGACAGCTGCCTCTGCCATGACAGCCCACCTTTCCTGCCCACAGCGTTTGATTTCATCTTTGGCTTCCAATTGTCCATGATGTTAAAGGAAAATATATCAGAAATGTGGAGGCCTTGCTCTCCAGACCCCCTTCCCATCTCCTTTTGGCCTGCAGGTTACCCATGCAGATGACTTTACTTGTTTGTCCATAGGGACGACTACAAACAGTTGGTGAGGGGAGCTGTAAGTCATCCCATCTTCTGGAATTCAAATCCATGGCTGGCTGAGAGGTATATGGCAGGCTATGCCAGGGTACCAGCCGGTCCTGCCATTTCAGCAGACTGCTGTGCCTATGGGCACCTGTGTTTGGGTTGGAATGAGTATCTCTTTATCTGCATAGGTATAGATACATGTACTCGTCTGGTTCTAAATGAGTACAGGGATGTGGGTGTACAGGAGAACAGTGCTGAGACTGTGTAAGGTGTGTCCCTTCCTCCCCGCCCTCCCCTCCCCATCAGAGCTCCCTGAGTTCTTTGGCAAGGGGTCCCTGATAGGGAAATTTGTTCGATCCTACCCTTCTTTTTCTCCTTCTGTTTAAGGAGGAGCAATAGTTGCTTACTCCATGTTACTTGCCACTCCCCAAACTTGATGACTTCTCATCAGAGACTCAGGGAAGCCAACATTGATCCACAAGCAATCAGCTCACATCGGTTCAGTATTAAACCAAAGGCTATACAGTATATTTATTGTGTAATTTATTACATCAGAGAAAAATGCCCCAGGTATCCCTCATCTAAAGGAATAGATACACTACAGCCACAATTGCTGTCCAGTGAATTTCTGGAAGTCCTATTTCACTTTGATTTTTATTATAAAATTATGGCTATGCTTTGCTAGCAAAACTAAAAGAAAAAGAGTGGTTTCACATTGTAGTTAAAATGTGTATTTTATTTTACTTTTAACTATTGATATGGAAACATCTCCATGTTATGGTTTTCTTAACTGAAGTATAGTTGACATATAATGTACTAGTTTCAGGTGTACGACATAGTGATGTGACATTTATATACATTACGAAATGTTCATCACAATAAATGTAGCTACCGTCCATCACCATACAAAATTATTACAATATTATTGACTATATTCCCTACACTGTACTTTTTATCCCCATGGCCTATTTATTTTATAATTGAAAGTGTGTACCTCTTTATCCCCTTCACCTATTTTGCCTATACCCCTAACCCTCTCCCCTCTGGCAACCACCAGTTCTCTGTATTTATAAGCTAAGTTTTTGTAAACTACAATTATAGGATAATTGTGTAAGTCCAATAATTTTTAACCTATAATGAGAATCCTGTGCTAGACAGTCAATTTGTCCCCACCTTTCTCAGCTTTAAATTCGATTCCTCCTTTCATTCATTTTTTTTTTCTTACAGAAAGTGCCTCCTCACAAACCTACATTCATTTAAGAGCTTACTACCTTTTGAGCCCAGCAAAGAGGTTTTTTAAATTGGTTCTTTGGCTATTAGAGTTTTTCCCCCAAAGCAAAGCTTTGTCAATAGAATGAACCCTCAGCCCCTTTCCACATAAGGTTGTCTCACCTGAGGTTCGAAGCAACCCAGGAAATAGGGCAAGTTATAGCCCCATTTTGCTAATGAGGAAACTAAAGCCTAGAGATCACTTGGCTTTCTCAAGGCTGTACAGTAGGAAAGTTAACAGCAGCGAATAGAACCTACATCTTAAGAGTCTTCCTTAAACAGGAGAATTTTCTGAGAGGCAAAGGCAGCATGAATCCAACTTTACGAGAAGGTTTCAGGAGGCCTGTGCCATCAAATCACATACAAGTTGTCCTTCTAAATTCTGACAAGGAAAACAAAATTATGGCAAATGAAGTATTTCAGTTTTGTCCAATCCATGTATTAGTTTTAGGTTAAAGTCATCCCAAGAAAGCTGTATTTATTTTCTCATGCAGTCTGGAAACTGAGTGCACACTTTGTAGTACACTGGGGCCCTTTGTACAGAATGCTTTCCCATTTGAAGGGGACTGGGGGCTCATTCAACTATTCGGTAATGGTTACCAAAGTGTTTGGTTGTTCTTTATTTTTACAGCCAACTATTGGTCATATTTAAAGTTTCATTTGGTTTTTGGATCTTCTACTTTCCAGTTAATTTTTTTATTTTTTATTTTTTTTTATTTTTATTTTTTTTAGATAATTATTTTTTATTGAAGGGTAGTTGACGCACAGTATTACATTACATTAGTTTCAAGTGTACAACACAGTGATAAAACATTTATATACATAATTCTAGGTTCCAGCTATCACCCTACCAAGCTGTTACAATATCTTGACTATATTCCTTATGCTATACATTACATCCCGGTTACTTATTTATTTTACCATTGGAAGTCTGTCCTTTTTTTTTTTTTGTGAGGGCATCTCTCATATTTATTGATCAAATGGTTGTTAACAACAATAAAATTCTGTATAGGGGAGTCAATGCTCAATGCACAATCATTAATCCACCCCAAGCCTAATTTTCGTCAGTCTCCAATCTTCTGAGGCATAACAAACAAGTTCTTACATGGAGAACAAATTCTTACATAATGAATAAGTTACATAGTGAACAGTACAAGGGCAGTCATCACAGAAACTTTCTGTTTTGCTCATGCATTATGAACTATAAACAGTTCAAATATGAATACTCATTTGGTTTTTATACTTGATTTATATGTGGATACCACATTTCTCTCTTTATTATTATTATTTTTAATAAAATGCTGAAGTGGTAGGTAGATACAAGATAAAGGTAGAAAACATAGTTTAGTGTTGTAAGAGAGCAAATGTAGATGATCAGGTGTGTGCCTGTAGACTATGTGTTAATCCAAGCTAGACAAGGGCAATAAAACATCCACGTATGCAGAAGATTTCTCTCAGAACGGGGGGGTGAGGTTCTAAGCCTCACCTCTGTTGATCCCCAATTTCTCACCTGATGACCCCTCTGCGATGTGCCTGTCTTAGGTTGTTCCTCCCTTGAGGAATCGTACCCGTCTCTGGCTAACCAGTCATCTTCCGGGGCCATACAGGGAAATGTAAAGTTGGTAAGTGAGAGAGAAGCCTTATTGTTTGAAATAGTTAGCTTTTTATTTCTTTGCATATTTATGCCCTGTAGCTTCTATGCCCAGCATTTGTCTTGAGGTATCTTTACCACTTGGAAGAATTATGATACTCGGTAAATTTGATATGAGGCATGAATTCTATTTAAGGGTTGTAATTAGGAAAGAAGAAGAAAAGCTATAGAAGTAGCAGGCAGAAGAAAACATGGGAAGATTGATTATTTCTTTGACATATCTTCTTGTAGAGTAACTTCAGCATGTATAGGTTTTAAGCTACTACTTAAATTGTGCACACACATTAACATAATAGGAGTATAGTTACATAACCAAAGCATATCTGTAATTACCAGCCATCTCCAGTGAAACCAAGAAAACCAGTTAGGCACCTTAGGCATTTGTGAAAACTTATCTATGATATGGTGGATATTGTCCAACTGAACTTGAACAGTCTGAGAGAAATCAGACAAATTAAAACAACCCATTCCTGGGGAATGTTCACGTCCCTTATGTTCTTTTAACAGTAAATAGTCTGTAGTTGTAAGATTTTGGAGCGCTACAACTTGCACTTCTCCTAATTCTTGGTTGAGTTCCAACAGTATAGATCCAGTCAAATTTGTTGTTTTACTGTATGCACAGGCCAGCGTAGATATCTCCTTCATTGCCATGGCAAGTCCAGGAACCGGTGGGATGAGTGCATCTACAGCTGTAGCAGTGCGTGGATCTTTGTTGGGGTTTTTTGATGATCATCTTCTGGCATGAGTCTTCCAGAGAGTGCTGATGTTGGAAGTTCTCTTTCATATCATATCTTAGTTCATTTTCGGGGTAGCCCAATTAGGCTTTGATCTTCTGTATAAACGCAAACAGACCCTTTGCCTACACTTTTATATGCCCTTTATACCCTTGTGTAGAACTCATTGGAGGTTACCACACAGGAACTGCCCTTTTTTTTTTTGTTTTGTTTTCTTTTGTTTTGTTTTTGGTATCACTAATCTACACTTACATGACGAATATTATGTTTTTTTATTATATTACTATATTATATTATAGTAATATTATATTACTAGGCTCTCCCCTATACCAGGTCCCCCCTATAAACGCCTTTACAGTCACTGTCCATCAGCATAGCAAAATGTTGTAGAATCACTACTTGCATTCTCTGTGTTGTACAGCCCTCCCTTTTCTCCTACCACCCCATGCATGTTAATCTTAATACCCCCCTACTTCTCCCCCCCTTATCACTCCCTACCCACCCATCCTCCCCAGTCCCTTTCCCTTTGGTACCTGTTAGTCCATTCTTGAGTTCTGTGATTCTGGTGCTGTTTTGTTCCTTCAGTTTTTCCTTTGTTCTTATATTCCACAGATAAGTGAAATCATTTGGTATTTCTCTTTCTCCGCTTGGCTTGTTTCACTGAGCATAATACCCTCCAGCTCCATCCATGTTGCTGCAAATGATTGGATTTGCCCTTTTCTTATGGCTGAGTAGTATTCCATTGTGTATATGTACCACATCTTCTTTATCCATTCATCTATCGATGGACATTTAGGTTGCTTCCAATTCTTGGCTATTGTAAATAGTGCTGCGATAAACATAGGGGTGCACTGATCTTTCTCATACTTGATTGCTGCATTCTTAGGGTAAATTCCTAGGAGTGCAATTCCTGGGTCAAATGGTAAGTCTGTTTTGAGCATTTTGATGTACCTCTATACTGCTTTCCACAATGGTTGAACTAACTTACATTCCCACCAGCAGTGTAGGAGGGTTCCCCTTTCTCCACAGCCTCGCCAACATTTGTTGTTGTTTGTCTTTTGGATGGCAGCCATCCTTACTGGTGTGAGGTGATACCTCATTGTAGTTTTAATTTGCATTTCTCTGATAATTAGCGATGTGGAGCATCTTTTCATGTGTCTGTTGGCCATCTGTATTTCTTTTTTGGAGAACTGTCTGTTCAGTTCCTCTGCCCATTTTTTAATTGGGTTATTTGTTTTTTGTTTGTTGAGGCATGTGAGCTCTTTATATATTCTGGACGTCAAGCCTTTATCGGATGTGTCATTTTCAAATATATTCTCCCATACTGTAGGGATCCTTTTTGTTCTATTAATGGTGTCTTTTGCTGTACAGAAGCTTTTCAGCTTAATATAGTCCCACTTACTCATTTTTGCTGTTGTTTTCCTTGCCCGGGGAGATATGTTCAAGAAGAGGTCACTCATGTTTATGTCTAAGAGGTTTTTGCCTATGTTTTCTTCCAAGAGTTTAATGGTTTCATGGCTTACATTCAGGTCTTTGATCCATTTTGAGTTTACTTTTGTATATGGGGTTAGACAATGGTCCAGTTTCATTCTCCTACATGTAGCTGTCCAGTTTTGCCAGCACCACCTGTTGAAGAGACTGTCATTTCGCCATTGTATGTCCATGGCTCCTTTATCAAATATTAATTGACCATATATGTCTGGGTTAATGTCTGGATTCTCTAGTCTGTTCCATTGGTCTGTGGCTCTGCTCTTGTGCCAGTACCAAATTGTCTTGATTACTATGGCTTTATAGTAGAGCTTGAAGTTGGGGAGTGAGATCCCCCCTACTTTATTCTTCTTTCTCAGGATTGCTTTGGCTATTCAGGGTCTTTGGTGTTTCCATATGAATTTTTGAATTATTTCTTCCAGTTCATTGAAGAATGTTGCTGGTAGTTTCATAGGGATTGCATCAAATCTGTATATTGCTTTGGGCAGGATGGCCATTTTGACGATATTAATTCTTCCTAGCCACGAGCATGGGATGTGTTTCCATCTGTTAGTGTCCTCTTTAATTTCTCTTAAGAGTGACTTGTAGTTTTCAGATTATAAGTCTTTCACTTCTTTGGTTAGGTTTATTCCTAGGTATTTTATTTTTTTTGACGCAATTGTGAATGGATTTGTTTTCCTGATTTCTCTTTCTGTTGGTTCATTGTTAGTATATAGTAAAGCCACAGATTTCTGTGTGTTGATTTTGTATCCTGCAACTTTTCTGTATTCTGATATCAGTTCTAGTAGTTTTGGGGTGGAGTCTTTAGGGTTTTTTATGTACAGTATCATGTCATCTGCAAATAGTGACAGTTTAACTTCTTCTTTACCAATCTGGATTCCTTGTATTTCTTTATTTTGTCTGATTGCCATGGCTAGGACCTCTAGTACTATGTTGAATAACAGTGGAGAGAGTGGGCATCCCTGTCTAGTTCCCGATCTCAGAGGAAATGCTTTCAGCTTCTCACTGTTCAATATAATGTTGGCTGTCGGTTTATCATAGATGGCCTTTATTATGTTGAGGTACTTGCCCTCTATTCCCATTTTGCTGAGAGTTTTTAACATGAATGGATGTTGAACTTTGTCAAATGCTTTTTCAGCATCTATGGAGATGATCATGTGGTTTTTGTCTTTCTTTTTGTTGATGTGGTGGATGATGTTGATGGACTTTCGAATGTTGTACCATCCTTGCATCCCTGGGATGAATCCCACTTGGTCATGGTGTACGATCCTTTTGATGTATTTTTGAATCCGGTTTGCTAATATTTTGTTGAGTATTTTTGCATCTACGTTCATCAGGGATATTGGTCTGTAGTTTTCTTTTTTGGTGGGGTCTTTGCCTGGTTTTGGTATTAGGGTGATGTTAGCTTCATAGAATGAGTTTGGGAGTATCCCCTCCTCCTCTATTTTTTGGAAAACTTTAAGGAGAATGGGTATTATGTCTTCCCTGTATGTCTGATAAAATTCCGAGGTAAATCCATCTGGCCCGGGGGTTTTGTTCTTTGGTAGTTTTTTGATTACCGCTTCAATTTCGTTGCTGGTAATTGGTCTGTTTAGATTTTCTGTTTCTTCCTGGGTCAATCTTGGAAGGTTGTATTTTTCTAGGAAGTTGTCCATTTCTCCTAGGTTTCCCAGCTTGTTAGCATATAGGTTTTCATAGTATTCTCCAATAATTCTTTGCATTTCCGTGGGGTCCGTCGTGATTTTTCCTTTCTCGTTTCTGATACTGTTGATTTGTGTTGACTCTCTTTTCTTCTTAATAAGTCTGGCTAGAGGCTTATCTATTTTGTTTATTTTCTCGAAGAACCAGCTCTTGGTTTCATTGATTTTTGCTATTGTTTTATTCTTCTCAATTTTATTTATTTCTTCTCTGATCTTTATTATGTCCCTCCTTCTGCTGACCTTAGGCCTCATCTGTTCTTCTTTTTCCAATTTCGATAATTGTGACATTAGACCATTCATTTGGGATTGCTCTTCCTTTTTTAAATATGCTTGGATTGCTATATACTTTCCTCTTAAGACTGCTTTTGCTGTGTCCCACAGAAGTTGGGGCTTAGTGTTGTTGTTGTCATTTGTTTCCATATATTGCTGGATCTCCATTTTGATTTGGTCATTGATCCATTGATTATTTAGGAGCGTGTTGTTAAGCCTCCATGTGTTTGTGAGCCTCTTTGCTTTCTTTGTACAGTTTATTTCTAGTTTTATGCCTTTGTGGTCTGAAAAGTTGGTTGGTAGGATTTCAATCTTTTGGAATTTTCTGAGGCTCTTTTTGTGGCCTAGTATGTGGTCTGTTCTGGAGAATGTTCCATGTGCACTTGAGAAGAATGTATATCCCCCTGCTTTTGGATGTAGAGTTCTATAGATGTCTATTAGGTCCATCTGCTCTACTGTGTTGTTCAGTGCTTCCGTGTCCTTACTTATTTTCTGCCCGGTGGATCTATCCTTTGGGGTGAGTGGTGTGTTGAAGTCTCCTAGAATGAATGCATTGCAGTCTATATCCCCCTTTAGCTCTGTTAGTATTTGTTTCACATATGCTGGTGCTCCTGTGTTGGGTGCTTATATATTTAGAATGGTTATATCCTCTTGTTTGACTGAGCCCTTTATCATTATGTAGTGTCCTTCTTTATCTCTTGTTACTTTCTTTGTTTTGAAGTCTATTTTGTCTGATATTAGTACTGCAACCCCTGCTTTCTTCTCACTATTGTTTGCTTGAAATATGTTTTTCCATCCCTTGACTTTTAGTCTGTACATGTCTTTGGGTTTGAGGTGAGTTTCTTGTAAGCAGCATATAGACGGGTCTTTCTGTTTTATCCATTCTGTTACTCTGTGTCTTTTGATTGGTGCATTCAATCCATTAACATTTAGGGTGACTATTGAAAGATATGTACTTATTGCCATTGCAGGCTTTAAATTCGTGGTTACCAAAGGTTCAAGGTTAGCCTCTTTAGTGTCTTACTGCCTAACTTAGCTCGCTTATTGAGCTGTTATATACACTGTCTGGAGATTCTTTTCTTCTCTCCCTTCTTGTTCCTCCTCCTCGATTCTTCATATGTTGGGTGTTTTGTGCTGTGCTCTTTCTAGGAGTGCTCCCATCTAGAGCAGTCCCTGTAAGATGTTCTGTAGAGGTGGTTTGTGGAAAGCAAATTCCCTCAGCTTTTGTTTGTCTGGGAATTGTTTAATCCCACCGTCATATTTGAATGATAGTCGTGCTGGATACAGTATCCTTGGTTCAAGGCCCTTCTGTTTCATTGTATTAAATATATCATGCCATTCTCTTCTGGCCTGTAGGGTTTCTGTCGAGAAGTCTGATGTTAGCCTCCTGGGTTTTCCTTTATAGGTGACCTTTTTCTCTCTAGCTGCCTTTAAAACTCTTTCCTTGTCAGTGATCTTTGCCATTTTAATTATTATGTGTCTTGGTGTTGTCCTCCTTGGATCCTTTCTGTTGGGGGTTCTGTGTATTTCCGTGGTCTGTTCGATTATTTCCTCCCCCAGTTTGGGGACGTTTTCAGCAATTATTTCTTCTAAGATACTTTCCATCTCTTTTCCTCTCTCTTCTTCTTCTGGGACCCCTATAATACGGATATTGTTCTTTTTGGATTGGTCACACAGTTCTCTTAATATTGTTTCATTCCTGGAGATCCTTTTGTCTCTCTCTATGTCACTTCTATGCGTTCCTGTTCTCTGATTTCAATTCCATCAATGGCCTCTTGCATCCTATCCATTCTGCTTATAAACCTTTCCAGAGTTTGTTTCATTTCTGCGATCTCCTTTCTGGCATCTGTGATCTCCCTCCGGACTTCATCCCATTTCTCTTGCATATTTCTCTGCATCTCTGTCAGCATGTTTATGATTCTTATTTTGAATTCTTTTTCAGGAAGACTGGTTAGGTCTGTCTCCTTCTCTGGTGTTGTCTCTGTGATCTTTGTCTGCCTGTAGCTTTGCCTTTTCATGGTGATAGGCATAGTTTGCAGAGCTGGGACGAGTGACGGCTGGAAGAACTTCCCTTCTTGTTGGTTTGTGGCCCTCCTCTCCTGGGAGAACAGTGACCTCTAGTGGCTTGTGCTGGGCAGCTGCGCGCAGACAGGGCTTCTGCTTCCTGCCCGGCTGCTATGGAGTTTATCTCCTCTGTTGCTGTGGGCGTGGCCTTTTTCCGGCCTCTGCTCCAAAGTGGTGGAGTGGCTTTGGAGGGGGAGTGGCCTGGAGGCTATTTATCTCCGTCAGGGGCCTCCCTGCTCCCTGCAGCCCAGGGGTTAGGTTGCCCAGAAATACCCCGGATTCCCTACCTCTGGATTAAGTGTCCCGCCCTGCCCCTTTAAGACTTCCAAAAAGCATCTGCCAAAACAAAACAACGACCACAAAAAAAAAAAATTTTTTTAATTAAAAAAAAAAAAAAAGGTGGCTGCTCGTTTTTCTTTGTTCTCCGGCGCCAGCCTCAGGCATCTGCTCACCGGTCTTGCTGCCCTGTTTCCCTAGTATTGGGGTCCCTATCCCTTTAAGACTTCCAAAAAGCACTCGCCAAAACAAAACAGCAAAAAAGCAGAAAAAAAAAAATGGTCGCGCGCTTTTCTTATGTCCTCCGACACCCGGCCTCCGGTGCCTCCTCACTGTTCTTGCTGCCCTGTTTCCCTAGCATCCAGGGCCCTGCACTCTGGCCCGGATGGCGGGGGCTGGGTGTTTGGCAGTCCTGGGCTCCGTCTCCCTCCCGCTCTGCCTGCTCTTCTCCCGCCAGGAGCTGGGGGGATGGGCGCTCGGCTTCCGCCCGGCCGGGGCTTGTATCTTACCCCCTTCGCGAGGCGCTGGGTTCTCTCAGGTGCGAATGTGGTCTGGATATTGTCCTGTGTCCTCTGGTCTTTATTCTAGGAAGGGTTGTCTTTGTTATATTTTCATAGATATATGTGGTTTTGGGAGGAGATTTCTGCTGCTCTACTCACGCCGCCATCTTCCACCCCTCCGATACTTTCCAGTTAATTTTATCACAAAAGGAAAGTTTGTTCTGGTTTCTGATATAGTTTTATGAGTGGTTATAGAGAAAAGACAGACCTGAAAATTCTTCATCAACTTTTTTGCCTCTATCTGGCAGCCATCTCTGCTTCATCCTATTTTAACAATTATTAGCATTCCCTAGGGGCAAGGGAAAATACAACATGTTTAAATACAAAATTCTCCAATGTCTGCCCAACACAATGATCATCCAATTAGTATGCTATGCCTGTATTCTCTTTTCTGCCCCTAATTTAATATGCTAGCATTAGAGGCTCATACCATATCACAATTTGTCTACAGAACCCTAGTAAACTGTCCATTGCCCACAAAACAATTAAGGAGGCCACTTTAACTGTGCAACAATTAAAGAAGGAGAAAGCAAGGAGAAACGAGAAGAAATCCTGCATCTTTTTAAGTTCTAGAGTGCCATTCTTTAAAGTACCTTTTATGACTTAATTTATTAATTCCATTAAGTGAATTTCTATTAAATGGCACCTGTTCCAGTGAAAAGATTGGGCACATTGAGATAAATGGTTTGGGTCCGAGAAAATACATTTTCTGCCCAGAGGAGCTCTTACTGTCCCTCTTCAGGTTGGGTTTTTATATTCAGAGCATTGTTCAAAGCAGAGAGGAAATGCAGCTTGGGGAAGAAGCAAAGGCTTTAGTATCCACAACATTAGCTTCACCAAAGGCTTGATGTGTGACCTCAGGCAAGTTCCTTATCCTCTCTGTGTTTCAGTTTAGTCATCTGTAAAGTGATGCTAATACCCATTTATGAGAGCTGTGAGAGGATTAAAGGAGATGGCACTTAGTAAGTGCTTGGCAAAAAGCAGGTCACTATTATGTTTTAGAAGAGAAATATGTATAAACAGCAAGAAGGGAGGGATGAAGAGTAATGCCTAGCAAGAGTTAACTTTGTCACTCTGGAAGGTGTCTTTCTGAAAATTTCAACACACTGACAATAGCCAGTGGGATGGATATGTGTGTCATTGCAAACAAAACATGTAGCTGCATGTCTTCATGCCTGGGCTAGCTGTTTCAAACACTGATTATAGCTTAAGAAGTAGAAAATAAATGTGTTTTCATTTGGGTGTTAAGGGCGAGCCTCTGATACTACTTCTTAGCTGTGACAGACACTGAGGATTGGGGAGCTTCACCTTTTACTAGACACTGATAAACTATGTTTTGCCGGGAGTATAGATAGGCAAGGTCACTGCCTTTGCTGCCAAATATTGTAGATTAACAGGCTGATCCATGGTTTCACGGGCCACAGAATGGGTCTGTATATCTGTATGATCTGAGTCTGTCTCTGCCATACTCTAGATCTGTTCTTTGTCCCTTATTTCCTTCTTCGGACAGTGCTAGCCCAACAGCACTGTTACTAGGAGATTGGGACCACAGGCTCTGTGCATGGCTGTCTCCACAGAGGTGGTTGGGAGGCTCTGATACCAGCTCTGCCACCTACCAGCTGTATGACATCAGCAAGCCTAGTTGGCTAGCTTTGCAGCTTGGTGCCCTCAGCCTACCTCACAGGTGTGTTGTGACCCTCCAAAGGCAAAAGGAAGGGTTCTGAAGTGTCCAGCATTCTGCCGTTGGGGGTCATCATTAGTTTCATTCTTACTGCTTATTTTACAGCTAGGAGAGCCACCCCAGCTGTTTAGGCCAGAAGCTGTTAAGCTCTTGTATCCCCTTTGCCCCAGTCCCATAGCCTAGATGGGAATTCCAGTTGGCAAGTAAGGACAAATTGTAGAATTCAAGACACCTAGTCCCTAAGCTGGAGGTCAGGGACCTCTGCTCCCCTTTCCCTAAAGGCCACACAAGAGATTTTAAAGGATAACAACAAAGCCTTTTAATATAATTTTGTCCCTAGCTAATGAGATGTGAGGGTGCCCTTCTCAGAGTTCCCAGGTGCACATTTATTTCTGTATTTTCATTCGCTTCACAGTTAGCTTTTCCCCACAATTATATTTTGAGTGTCTACCGCTAGCTAGATACTGCATCTCCAGAAAAAGTCAGCTGAGCTCCCTGCTCTCTCGGACCTTCCAGTTAGTGAGAGAAACAGTTGCTGAAATCTCCCTAAATGGTCCCCAGGCTTCTTAATCCCCATGTCTCTAAAGGCGAACTCCCCATCCTCCACCGGAGACCCTTCTTCCCTAGGCCTCCTCATGCCAGTGAAGAGATGCACTCAGTAGCCCAGTTGAGAAGCCTGGGAGTCATCCTGCACACCTCCCTCTGTCTTACTCACCCATTCCAATCTAGCACCAGGTCTTATCACTTTTACCTCCTGAAATATCTCTCAGATCTGTCTTCTCCCTGTCTGCACTGCCATGAACATAGTCTGGTTCACTGTTAGGTTATTTCTCTCCAGGAGGTTACAGCCTCCTCACTGGCTTCTGTGTCTCTCATCTTAATGCCCCATCCACTCCCTCCTATTGTGATACTGTATGAACTTTGGTAAGTCTCTTTCCCTTTCTGGGCTTCAGCTTCTCCATCCTGAACTGGATGACTTCCTAAGTCTTGTGCAGGTCTCTTTTCTGTGGTTCTGTGATCAGATGGTTCTTGATTGCATTCTGGTGCAGCTATCTAAACTTCCGAAGAAGATGTTGTTCTACCTGGCCTCTGGCTCTTCAGTGTGTATATTCATTCATTCATTTCTCCATCCATTGAGCAACATTTACTGAACACCTACTGTGTACTAGGCACATGTGATTCAGTGGGGAGTAAGACACAGGCATTGTCCTCAAGGAGCTCAGTCTGTTGGGGATTAGAGACAAACTGGCAACCTAGCCCATACTGTGGGGTGGGGGTAATCATGGAAGCCTCCCTGGAAGAGCTGATATCTTGATTGGAGTCTGAATGACAAATAGGAGCTCAGGAGAGCAGAGGCATGTACAGAGGCGCTGGGGCAAGATTCTAAGAGAGAGTAAAGCAAAATTAGAGGATGACAGGCCAAGTGGGAGGCTGTGGCAACACTCGAGGGGAGAAATGAGGATAGAAGAAGTGGACAGGTCTGAGTTATATTTTAGAGGTGGAATTGACAGTCCTCGCTGTGATTAGTCTTTGCTGGATTAGATGTGGAAGTTGAGGGAAAGAGAGAAATCATGGAGGACCCTTGGGTTTCTGGCTTGATGTAGCTCTGGGCAAAAACGTGTTCCCAGCCTGGGGTGAATAAATCAGTGAAACCAGTGAAGCTGAAATCAGTCAAGGGAAAAATAAAGTGGGAGAAACCCAGTTATTTGCTCATAGGAAGCCTGACTCTGTTAGCCTCTCTGGCCACCACTCTCGCTCACCCGTTTCTCCCCTGTCCTTCGCCACCAGGCTTGCGTTCACTTCTCCACCCTCCCCTTGTAAACACTTATTGATAGGGAGATGGGCTAAGGCCAGGCGAGAGATTCTGGAACTATTGCAATTTTACCCACACTTGATCAGCACTGTAGATGGACTTGCATTTACTGAGTTAGTTCCATTAACTCAGGAGGAAGGAGCTGGTTTAGGGAATAGGGTGGGAGAGAAGAGAAGGAGTTCAACTTTGCGTGTATTGAGTTTGGGTTGGAATATCCAGGTGGAGAAGCCTGCTAAGCCAATGGCTATAAGTGTCTGACACACTGAGAAGAGAAATCTGGGCTGGAGGTTCAGAATGGGGAGTCATTAGCATGTAGACGAGATTCCCTTAGGAGAATGGGCAGACACTGGAAGAGCCACATGCGCTAAGGCTACCCAGGACACAAGCACTAAATAAGAAGGGAAATGCTGTTATAGATGTGGGATGCTGGCACATGCTCATTCATTCCTGGGCACATATCTATGCCCCAGAGAGTTTCTCAATGATGTCTGTGCATCTCCCACTTGAGAGAAGGAGCACTGTGTATGCAATCATAACTTCTCCCTTGTACCAAAACTGATACCTAAAGAGGAAAGGGAAGTGATACTTTCATGCTTTATCTGCAAGACGTTTTACATTAATTACATACATACATAAACTCGCTTAAATGTTCGCAATAACCCTATACCAGAACTATTATTGCATGGAGCCTTAGAGACTCAGAGATTAAGTCACTTGCCCAAGATCACATAACCATTAAATGGCAGTAAGGGGATTTGACTCCAGGTCTGTCCGGACTTCGACGCCCGCACCATGATACCACCTAACAGCAGTTCACCACTTCCCGCAGTAGAGCTGGATCCTTACGAAAGCCTGTGCACGCCCTTTTCTTTTCTCTGCTTTGTAGATATCATTTGCATCCCCTAGCTTAATGCTTTGCTCTCCATTAAAATACAAATCCCCCCTGGGGAGAAGTAAAGCTCTAAGTTGTTGTCAGTCATTTATGCTTCAGTTGGAACGAGTTTTAGATTCTTCTTCAGGAATAAATTTTAATTTTATGGGGAGAAGGACACTGAAAGCTTGAAGGAAGGGTAAAAAGACAGAGAGAGAGGCCTGGTAATGAAAAGGCAGCCCCCTCTCAGTTTCACAGTCCTAGCTAGTCTGAGGCATGTGCTTTTCAGATTCTTAAATACTATTTCCGCACCTCTGTACTACAGTCGCTGTCCCCTTAACCGTGGCTTTGCTTCCCGCGGTCTCAGTTATCCACGGTCAGCTGTGCGGCGGAGGCAGACGATCCCCCTTTTGACTTAGGGTCAGGTCAGTAGTAGCTGAACGCTACACAATGCGAATGTCCCGCACCTCACTTCATCTCATCATGAAAACATTTTATCATCTCTCATCATCACAAGAAGAATGAGTACAGCACAATAAGAGATTTTGAGAGAGAGGGACTACATTCACATAACATTTATTAGTGTATTGTTATAATTGTATTATTAGTTATTGTTGTTAATCTTCTACTGACCCTAGTTTAGAAGTTAAACTCTATCACAGGTATGCGCGTGTGGGAAAAAATAGAGTATATATGGAATTTGCTTATCCGTGGTTTTAGGCATCCACTGGGAGTCTTGGCACATATCCCTCATGGATAAGGGCAGACTTCTGTACTTCATATGCAGACTCATTTCTGAGTCTGTTACCCCAGTTATCTGGGGCTAGAGCTGTGGGTGTGGTCTGATCTAAGGTGACCTTAGAGTGCATACTGACCCAAACCCAGCATGGTCAGCAGGAGGCAGCCAGCCAGGGCTGCAGTCGTGAGCCTACAGTTTCTGGCCTTAAGCACAAGTCCCAGCTTATTCTCTTGAGAATTAAACCCTGATGTGCATATTTAAAACTGAGAGCAGATGGAGACCCAAGAACTTGTTGGAAAGACTCAGAGGAGTCCCTTCTGCCCTGTCTGAATCTATTTGCCAAAATAAATGACACGTATCAGGACAGGGCACTGGTCCAAGCCCATTGAAATTCTGCTAGCAGTCCAAACAGTGATGGTGTTTCAGATTGATTCTGTGAAATGATCAGAGCTCGGAGGAGAGAAATGATGTGTGAGCATCTGGCTGCTGCAGCCTACTGATGGGGACAGTCCCAGGGGTGGGCCTGGGGTAGGGGAGCAGCCTTAAGGACCCCCTAGGACATCTGCCACTGGCAAACAGGGAAAGAGCCACACACTAGGAGCAGGCAGTATGGTTTGAGTCCCATGTTGTTTTCCTTTCCAGGTATGTGATCAATACGTGTCTTTCCCCTTCTTTAGGCTTCCTTTTTCCCCCATGCACAAAACAGAACCTAGTCGAAATGGTCTCTAAGGGGCCTTCCTGCTCGAACATTCTGTGACTTCTCTGACACTGATTTGATTTCTTTTTCTCTGTAGTGGGAGAGGCCCACCCACCCACCTGCTTCTCTGTAACCGCCATGTTCTCACACTGACCTCTGCTGGTCATTATGAAAAGTGCCATCCATAGCTGCTTTGGAAGAAAACAACAGAAAAGCAGTTCATCACCAATTTAGTATTAAGCTTCAGCAGTACACTGGGCAGTGCGACAGAAGCCCTGTTCATTGGCAATAAGGGAAAAAAGTCATACGCTGTAAGCACACAGTTAGCATATCTAGAGATGGCTGATGACCCACAAAAGAAACTGTCTCGCATTTATTCTCTTTGCCATCTTCATTTGTTCCAGTGCTCTGTGCCACTGTATGAAAGGATCTCAATGGGTGGGAAGACTCCTTGTCCCATATCCTATGGCTTCAGGCTCCAGAAGGGTCTGGCACCCTGCTAAGGACGCAGTGGCTCAGAGGCCTCGAAACATCCTCACAGGCCCTTCTGGCCCTTATGTCAGTCTCAGAAGTTTCTAGCTGGGGCCAGCCCAGACATGCACGTTTCTCTGAGGGGTGCCATTTCCAGTGCCCCTTTGGAAAAAAATTAGAATTCATGAGTTCTTTAGGAGACTCACTTTAAGCTGTCTGGCTGGAACAGAGGAGTTGGCTCTGCAGCTCGGGCAGATTCAGCATGTCTTCCCAGCCAAGAGAACAGGAGCAGGCCATGGAACCTGCCTTTTCTGGTGGGTATCCGATTTCCTGTGAAGCCCAGCCCTAGAATTGCCTCAGTCCGAAGACTTCCTGCTTACTCTTGCTGAGCACGTGCTCACAAAGGCAAGAGACCAGAGCTGGAGCGTGCCAGCCCATGTGTCCACACCAGGCAGTGCTCAGGCTCTAGTGATGTGAGCAAGATGGGAACTGGGCCACAGCAGAATGTAGTCTCTCAGTTCAATGGTTTGTCGTGCTCTCCACCTCCCCTCCCTTGATGTGGGAAAGCTTCGGGCAGGGCTTAGATTTGGGCCAAGCATTCAGTGCCCTGACTGCATCCCCTCTGCTAGTAATGACATGGCCCTGCCAAGCCCATCCTGTCCCCACACTCCCACCCCCACCCCATCCCCTCCTCCCAACAGCTGGTTCTTATCTGTCTCCCTTGTTCCAGCCTCAGGCAAGCTGCCCTGGCCTCATGCTGACACACACATGTTCTCCTGAATGCTCGTTGATGAGTGTCAGCCGTAAAACACTGCCTTCCTCCATCCCACACTCACCCTGAAACCTCTGAGGGTCCTGATTCCTACTACATTAAGTCTTCCACTTTCCCACCTTGCCTTCCAGACCCACTTCAGTTGGGGCATACTCAGCCTTTCCAGGGTGGCCCATGACTCCCCAAGCTGTGGACAGAATGTAAGCATTCCACCAACCCTCCATGGCCAATCCTTTCTTTGTGCTGTTCACTGTGGTTCTGTGTACATCAGTCTTGAAGGCTGGGCCCACATTTTAGACTTCTTCATTAATCAACAACACTTCAGCACTCGTTTTTACAAAGCTTCTTTTTCTTTTTAGTTTCATATATAAGAGAAAATTACAAGAGTAAGAAACAACAGAATCATTGTAAACAAAATTCCAATGATGGGAGGTAAAAGCATAAAAAGTGAGAGTTCATGTGCCACCCCATCATTCCCAGAAATAAGCCCATTAAAAAGTCTACAGCTTAGCACCCTTTGTAGGCTGCATGCTGGGTGTTGAAGGTGAAGCGGTAGTGGGTGGTAATAGCATCTCCTCAGGCAGACCATCTTTTACTTTTCTGCAAGAGTCCTAGGTCTTTGTGGGTCAGACTGACACTGGAAATTCTACTCCAAATCCCCCGCACCGCTGGTGGCCACCTGAGTGTCTAGTACATGCCTCTAACCACTGCGCAGAAAGCATCTGCCCTCTTTTCAGCCTTTTAAAAAGTAAACTTTGAAGGTGAGAACTCTAAAGGGCATATTTAATGGGCTTTTCTCAGAGTTTTCACAGATCTGTAGGAAATTGCAGGCAGTCAGGAAAGGGGCCAAGAGGTGGAGATGGGAAACATTTATGAAAATAGGCTTTCTACCTGTTACGGTGTTGTGTGCTCTGAGAGATAATGCACATTACTAGCGATTTTCACTTTTCTGTCAAAAAAAAAAATTCAGGCCCTACTCTGACTTGTTCTAAATGATAGACTAGCCTGCCTGTGTTGTACCCACTGGGGTTAATTCTATCTCAGTTAGCTTTAAAATGTCAGCCTGAACTCTCAGACTTAATTGTTACAGACACTTTATAACCAGAGCCTACAGAATCCTCAGGCTGCTCCCTCTTGCTATCATAATTGATACTTAATGGAAATTCTCAGGCTTCTTGGATTTTACACATTCAACTCTGTAAAGATGGTGAAGGATGAAGAGGAGAGGGCTGGGGAAGGAGCAAATAAACTGTGTGTGTGTGTGTGTGTGTCCCTGTAAGCACCTGTTTCCAGTTGCAATGATAGGGTCCTGGGGTCCTTGGTCAGCCTGTTTCTGAATTCTCCCCTTTCTGGACCCTTGAGCAGTGTTCTGAAGGCACAGCCATTTCTGGACTTCACTGTAAGCATGTGGTTGGCCATTTGGACGTGAGTTATAAAATGTCATGATGCTCTCCAGTGTTCTGTTCTTTCACTATTTTGACAATCTGATGGATGGCCTGGCATTAACTAGGAAAAGGACAATATTATCCAGCCTGAATAACTAATCTCCTAAGAAGCACAGAGTTGAAGGGTCTTGGTGCACATGAATCTTATTAAATGTGCTTATAAAATACGTTTTATCCAAATAAGCTTAGCAGCCTCTAAAATAGCCTTTTCTGATCCGTGTCTGGAACTTTGGCATGCTTCACAGATCTCTAAGCCAAAATGATTTTGTAAAGTGATGACAGTGTTCTTGGTGCCTGGGAAAATGGGAAGTGTTGATGTTAAGTCCTCTATTGATTAATTGCACTCCTGTCCATCTTAGGGGCGACCGGGACCAATTGGAATTCAAGGTCCAACAGGTCCTCAAGGAATTCCTGGCCCTAGTGGTTTATCAGGGTTGAAAGGAGAAAGGGGCTCCCCAGGCCCTCTGGGATCATATGGACCAAAAGGAGATAAGGTAAGAGCACCCAAGCTTGAATTTCCTTTTGGATCACGGGCCACATGTATGAAGGTGAAAGGTTCCAGATCTCTTTTCTGTTCATTTGTGAGAACAATACTAATCCTGAATACCTTGGTGCCAGGCTACATACGTGAATAAGAAACAGGCTGGGTTATGTGTGCTGCTATGATCAGCCCGTTTCTGGAGAGACTTCCACAGCAAACAAGCTGTAAAGTACATGTTTTAGCTACTTGCTAAACAAGTGGGTTCACGGCGGTTGGAAAGCCATGTGGGCTTGGGCCAGAAGCCCAATCAGCTGGGCAATAGAGGTCACGAATACAAGCAAGACTGGGAAGCAATCTGGGCTACAAATACAGGGAAAGAGATGCAAGAAAGGAGACTGATCATATCTCAGTGGTGGCTGGCTCAATTTAGCAGCTCAGGTTGTTTCCTGTTGATTTTAATCACCTCCTCTTCACCCCATTGGTAAGGGAAGGAGTCCCACCCAAAGATGTGACACCTGCCACAAGACAGAAGAGATGGACAACAAGTTTACTGATCATATATTCTCACAGCACAGGGAAGGAGGATACCACACACCACACAGGGCCACACAAGGCTTGCACTCTGGAGCAGCATGAACCAGAAGGGGCTATAGGAGGCAGACTTTGTAGTGTCAAGAGGGTGAAGTGCCCCTTGGTTCCTGAGGGAGGGTGTGGTTGGCTTGTTTGAATAATTCAGTGGGCCAGCAGGGAATAGAAATCAACAACTGTGTATGGTCTGTTTGATAAGGAGACCTTATCTCTAGGAGCAGAATGGAGAGGGGAACTTGCATTTGAGGCCTTCCTGGTTTTCCTGCATGTCAAGGCAGCATGTAATACTGAGCCTTAATTTTAGGTCTTAACCACATTACCTAAGACAAGAACACAGACATGTCTGAGACTTTAGGTAGAGGCATGTGGTCACTTGGAACTGGAGTGGGAAGCAAGGTCACATAATGTGGAGAGGGAAGTACAAAACACTTCTTAACAACTTAGGTCCTGAATCACATATATAAGCCCCATTGGAGAGCAATTGGATTGTCTCAACATTCTTCTCCTTACTCCTCTTTTAGGGGCCCATGGGAGTTCCTGGTTTTCTTGGCATCAATGGGATTCCGGTGAGTGTGTCCACAGAGGCATTTTTGATACCATCTCTAGGTTCTCCCTCATAGCTCAAGCACTTTGGCCTTAGCAACACCTGTCTCATGCAAGCATGCTCAGAGTCAAATGTTGAGATGTGCATGGTAAGGTTCGTAGGGCTGTGGTTACACACAGTTTCCCTGGGATTCAGTTACAGACAGCACTAAATCAGATGGTTGGGGGATGCAGGGACATGTGCAGGCATGAGAAATCATCAGTATCTTAGCCAAAATGAGTTTGGTCTTCTGTGTTGAGGAGAGCTTTAATCAGAGGTGAGGGACTGGTTCTGAAGTGTGGAGACAGTGCCACATTAGAGCATATGCATACTCATTATAAGAAAATTAAGAAAGGACATGAAATTAGATAGAAAATTCCTTAGCGATATCTTGACACATTTCATTTCAGTAATTTGTTCTCTTCAGCCTTATTTCTGGGTAAATTTCCCTTTGGTTTTTACAAAGCAAGTACTCCAGAGATGGCTTGGAGGCAGCCTCTTCCATTCATTCTGAGAACCTGGCTTTGCTGGAGCTAAGTGGAGAGTTTGGAGCTTGCAGACATCTCCATTTCCCATTCCATCCAGCCCAATCCCTTAGTTTCTTCATTTTTGCCCTATATGTCTACTAAGTCCACCACTGAAGAGTCCATAACATTTGGCCAGCCTTTAAAATATAGTATTTGGAACCTGATGCTGTCAGTTTTTGGTTGTGTCATTTGGCACTTCTCCATATATTTCATCGTTAGCCTGGGCTGTGTTTGTCTACAGCAGTGTTTTTCAATCTTGTGTAAGAGATTGGTTTCAAATCTTGTGCGGAAGTTCAGCATATAGAACTGGAAAAAGTGGAGCTCTTTCACTTGAAGGAGTTCCTGGAGCCTGCTTTTATCCTTCCAACAACCTCTGAGGGGTTCTTCTAAACCGTATCAGAGCACAGCTTGGTAAACCCTAGACTTAACAGCTTCTTATATCATACTGCATAATGATCTAGTATCGGGCAAGGGAGCTTGAATCTCTTTGTACCAATCTATAGGTATTTCATGAGCACTGATATATGTTAGCATTACTATGGGGATACAGAAAGAGCATATGACACAGTCATCTGATTCATTTTTCTCCTCAGATCTAGTATACATTTGTGGATTTGGAGGATATGAGGCTCACTTGCCTCATGTTTATTATATGTATCAACAAATAGGTGTCAGATTTCTGCATTTTATTTAACTGCAGGGTCCACAGAATACTCAGTAGTGGCCCGGTGGGGAAGTTAAGTGGATGGGGTTGGCCATCTTTTTATGATGTCCCCTGGCATTTTCTAATGGCTATATTCCTTTGGCCACTCTATCCAGAGTCTCCATTCTAGAAGCAAGAGAGTGAGGTGCACTAGCAAACTGCAGACCACCTTGTCCATTCATCCTGGGGAGCTGGCTTCACTGGAGATGAGGGGAGGATTGGGAGCTGTAGTCTCTGTTTAATGGAGGCTGGAAGCAAGTGATCCCTGTGATGCAGAAGCCAATTCCAGTTCTGAGCTGGAACCTGCCCCAGAGTCCAGCTGGACACTTCTGCCTCCAACCTGTGACCAAGACATCCCTAGGGCTTGCAGAAATTGATCATTTCCCTTTGGGGTTTCATTGCTTGGGGGAATGAGTCACAGGTGTCCAGAGCCCTCCATGTGCACGTATGGCTCCCAGTAGCAGTTTCCACTCCCTTGGCCCTTTACTTGACCCTTCCCTTGACCAAAGATTATAAATTTTCTTTTGACTTAGGATTGCTTTAGTTTCAGGCTCCAAGCTTCACTAACTCCATGAAGTTATTCTTCCTTGTTCCTTCCCTCTATTCCAGCTGTTTAAGATGTATCTATTGGGCACCTTCTGTTTACTGCTTACCTCTCCCTTCCGTCTCTAACCTCCTAGGAGTCCTTGGTATCTGTCCCCCACACTCTAGCACCTTATTATGTATGGCCCCATGATATTTATTGATTGTGTTGTGCAATAGTCTGATCTAGCTGCTTGAAAGCATAGAGTATGTTTTCAGCTCTGCTCAGAGGCCTCAGAAACCCCAGGGCTGAATTCGTCATATAGTGGAAACTCTAAAAATAGTTGGGGAACTGACTCCAACCTCTAGTGCCTATAAAAACAACAGTTCTCAGACTGGCAGGACTCCCTCAGGCAGAGGAAAACACAAACACTCTGGGTTCAGTCAGACCATTTAGTTTGCTCCTCTTTCAGTGGCTGAAACCAACAGCTTCCCCAGGACATCTTACTAAACAGGATCACAGCACAAACCTGGTTCCCCTCCGAATACTGGCTGATCGCTAACATATGTGTCACGGGTTTTGGTCCCAAAACTACATTTTTGCTGTCACGTAGATAGTTTCAATATGAATGAGCAAGTAGTCATTTCATGATCATTCAAGTCTGTGCACTAAGGGGCCCAGCAACCAGCTGAGAGAGTGAACAAACAAGCATTCATTAAGATATTCAATATTAGAACAACACAGACTAGGGGTGGGAGGGCTGTGGGATTTAATGATATCACAGCTGTGAACTGGGGCTGTTGGCACCTGCAAGAAATATATGTTTATCAAATGTCTCCAGTTCAAGTTAAGTTGGGACCAGAAGTTTTCGAGTTGTCTTTTGCAATTTATGTTTAGCTTTTCTCATGGAATCAATCTCAAACATTTCCCTGCCTGGAGACTTGTAAATGAGCACACCAGATTTACATCTTCAAAGTGAACATGTACCACTCACCAAATGGCAACTTTTCTTTTGAAGTCTGGGTTCTGAGGTACATTGCTTTTCTGGAATACAGCAAGTCATCCTATTTGTGTGTTCAGCCATAGAAAGCCATGCCAGGCATCCCAGGTTGCAGTCTGTTCTGAGGAATCTTTAGACCTGGCATGATTCCCTGTTGGTAGTAGTTCAGCTGCCAGACAGCTAAGCCCCATCTTAGCATGTCTTTGTACCCAGGGAAGGTAAAGTTGCCACACCCTGTGTATCCCATTTCTTCATGCTTGACCCCTTTGGTTTCAGCATTGATCCTATTAAAGCATGGATCCTTTTGGGAGGCTTAACACTGAGCTGCCATCAGCCACATACACCTGAGTATAAAGGAAAGCTATGACAGCATAGGTGATGGGGCTAAGGAGGTGGACAAGGAGCCAGAGTTGGGCAGCACACCTGGCATCTCACTGTGGAGGATGTCAAAGTAGCTGGGAGTCCTGTGGTTGACTTGATCCCTTCTTTTCACTTTCACAGGGCCACCCTGGACAACCAGGACCCAGAGGCCCACCTGGCCTGGACGGCTGTAATGGAACTCAGGGAGCTGTTGGATTTCCAGGCCCTGATGGCTATCCTGGACTTCTCGGACTACCCGTATGCTACCAGATCTTTGTATATTATTTCAGATGACTTCCCTTGCCTCTGAGTGTGCCCTTTTTCTACTTTTCTGGAGATCTCATTAAGCATCTGTGGGGCAACCACTACAGCCTCTTATCCACTGCCAGAGTCTATGCTGGCAATGCCACAACATTAAATGTATAAAGAAGAATATCGATTGCAGGGAGTGTACACATGCTACACTAGTTAGATGGGTTTTTTAAAATGATGCTTTTAGAGTTGGCAAGATTGTTAAAGAATGTAGTAAACTTCAGAGCAAAGTACATGCTTGAACTTTTGACATATTCCCACATCAGACTATATTGGGAAATGCAGTAATTGGAAGGCTTACATGGGATCATGGAGCACTAATGACCCAAAGGCCTTGGCAAGCTTGGTCTACACCAGTGATTCTCAACCATGGGTGCTTTTGCCTCCACCCCCACCAATCCAGAACATTTGACAGTTATGATGGCCATTTTTGGTCATCACAATTGCTCCTGGCACAGGACAACCAGCTCCCAGCATCAAGGAATCACCTGCCACAAAGTGTCAACAGTGAGAAATAGTTGAGAAATCCTACACTACACTGACATAGTTTGCCCCCTTCTCCCCACTCCCCACATCATAGTCTTTAGTTCTGAGACTGATAAGGCATTTATTGGAGCCTGGTGTCACCACTTCTATTTAATTCTATTCATCTAGTTAGGGCTTAAATATTGGTATCTAAAGGATCTCTAATAGATACTATGCCCCTGCAAGGCTGCTTTCACAAGTGCCTAGAAAGAGAAAAATAACACATTTGAAGCCCATTCTCAACCTCACTTGAAATAATCTAAGCTAATAAGGGCACTGATATGATATATTTAGCTAGAAATCACACTATCTATTGGATAGCTACATGAATTAATTGGTGGGGTTTTTTTTTTTAGTATATCTTATTCCAGTGCTACGCCTGTTCTTTATTATTATTATTAAAGTATAATTGACATATAACATTATATTCATTTCAGGTGTACAACAAAATGATTTGATATTTGTATACATTGCAAAATGATCACATAAGTCTATTTACCATCTGTCACCATACAAATTTACAACATTTGTTTCTTGTGATGAGAACTTTTAAGATGTACTTTCTTCGCAGTTTTCACATTTGCAGTACAATATTATTGACTGTAGTCCCCATGGTATACACTGCAACCCCATGGCTTATGATTTTAACTGAAAGTTTGTACTTCTTGGTCTCCTTTGCCCATTTCACCTGCCTCCTTAGCCCCTCCCGTCTGGCTACCACCAATCTGTCCCCTGTATCTGTGAGTTGGGTTTTGTTTTGCTTGTGTGCTTGTTTTCTTTTTTAGATCCCGCATGTCAGTGAAATCACATGGTATTTGTTTTCTCTGACTTATTTCATTTAACATTATATTCTCAAGGTCTATCCATGTTGTTGCAAATGGCAAATTTTCATTCTTTTTTGTGACCAAGTAGTATTCCACTGTGTGTGTGTGTGTGTGTGTGTGTGTGCATACGTGTGTGTGTATCACATCTTCTTTATCAATTCATCCATTAATGGACATTTAGGTTGTTTCCATATCTGGGTATTTATCTGAAGAAAACAAAAACACTAATCCAAAAATATGTATGTACCCCTATGTTCATCATAGTATCATTTAATTGGAATTTTAGTTAAAGAGCAGTGTGATTGCCTTCAGTGACCAAGCTGTAAGTGTGGGTATATGTGAGAAAGTGAGACAAACAAAACACAAGCCCCAGATTGGCATGAAGGACTCTTAGGCCAGGGGGCAGCAAACTGGCCACTGTGACACCGGGCCTGTGGCTTGTTTTTACGTTTTTAGAAGACTTTGAATAATAAGAGAAGAAGAATTATGTGACAGAGCCCAGATATGGCCCACAAAGGCTAAATTATTTACTGTGTGGTTCACTGACCACTGTCCTAGACAAAGGCTCTGTCAGTGTTTTATACCTGTGAGGGATGGGGCAGGTGAGCTCTATAGGCTTCTGAATGACACGTGTATTCTGTGTGGATGTTCAGATCGGTGCTCTGAATAGATTCAGAGTCTCCTACTTTCTAATCCCTTTATAGACTCTGACTTGAGGGTGGGGGGTAGGCATACAGCTTTGAGACACAACACCTAGTTTGGGGGATGTACTTTGCCCCTTAGCACAGCCGATTCTGCCATAGAATAAACCACACGGTTTCAGGCTTTTGCTGTTCTGTCCTCTATCTGATCAGATCATGCTATTAACAAACCTCCATGTGTATGCATTTCTTCACAAGTTGTTATCATTTTTCTCAGGGGCTTCCTGGTCAGAAAGGCTCTAAAGGTGAACCTGTCCTTGCCCAAAGTGGTTTGAAAGGAATGAAGGTAAGAGACTCTAAGGCAGACAGCTGAGTGGGCTACAAACTGAGTTCCCCTGGACTGGGCCCCACCTCCAATAAAAACATTTCCAAAACTAGCATCCATGTCTCTCTTTAAGAAGCAGACCAAGCTGGGTTTAAAGAGGATCCGGAGCTTCTTTTTGTGATAGAAACATTGACAGAAATGTTTTCAACCATACTGTCCAAGAGATTCGCTTTGTAGGATCTAGACCTAATATGGGAGCCAGATCAGCAAACAGTTTGCATGGGTATCATTTTTTTTGACAAATGGAAACATTTCCTGGAGGCAGATACCTTTTGTCTACTCCAGAATCCTTGATGTCTGCATACCTTGGTTTGAAGCCATGTATGTCTCTGTCCATCTCAGCATGGCCACCAGCCCAGGATCCTGGCCCTGCCCTTTTCTGTATCTGCACACCAGCCCATCACCCAAGCAGGGCCCCTGGCTGTCTGCAAAAATTGCCCTTCAACTCTGCAGCTGGTTGGAAACTTTCATCTCTTCCTAGAAGTGATAAGAACCTTCTGTGTTCTTGTGACTGCTCTTGGTCTATACTGCCTGGTATCCTGTGGACCCTCAGCAAACTCTAGTGCCAGATGATTGGCCCTATTCCTTTGCAGAGTGGGAAGTTTGCCCATCATTTCCCTAGTAGCAGACAGGAATATATGTACCCAGCATCTGAGGGGAAGATGTACCCAAGCTCACTCAGCTGAGGATGGCACTTGCCATTCTTCCATCCATGTACAGAGCCAGGAACATTGGAAATCACTTTGGAAGTCAGTCGCAGGGGTGGGTGGCTGAGAGCTGTAGAAGGTATAGGGTTTGGACTCTTGACTATAGATGCCATAGCAAAAAATAGAATCTTAGACTTGAAAGGACTTCCTGATTGTTGGATTCATGTTGTTCATTTTACAGGTAGAAAAACTGAGGTATACTAAAGGCTATGTGACTTGCTCAGAGTCACATAGCCAGTTTACAGAAGAGCTAAAACCCAGGCAGTGCTCTTTCCATGAGCAAAGAGCTGATTTTTGACAGTAAGCCAAATAGGGTAAGATTAGCAGGTGTCAAAATATGGCTATTGTCATAGCAAACATTGATTAAACGGTTTTGCCAAAAATCAGAGACCCTGGACCCAGTGGAACACAGCAATTTCCACAAGATGGTTATATTACAGATTCATATAGTGACTTAAGATGCTGCAAAGTAATTAAAACGTAATCAGAGACTGTACGCTCTGTTGATTCTCCCTTGAAATGGCTGATTTGCATTGTATACATATGGGCACAGATTCTCTGGGGATGAAGGCACATGGGAAGGTAGCTTTGCTTTCCTCCAAAAAGAGCAGGAAAATCACCAGCCCGCAGAAGCCATTTCTAATTGATGAGTTCCTAGCAAAGGTGAAAATTAATTAATCCAAGTAAAATATGAAATCCTGTTCAACCAAGTCTATAATATTTGTCTTCTAGAGTCCAGATTTTTCTTAGGAAAAAAAAAGTAAGTGGTTGAATATGTCCAATTCATGCAGTATTTAAAACGCAAGACCTTGACAGAGGAGAGCCAAGCTTCAGTGGTGTGTTTTTATGCTTGTGAATCTTAGGTCAGTTATGTATGAAATACTACAGGTTTCATTTATTACTCTCTTCAGTGTCCTGACTTTGTCTGTTTCTCAGGGGAAACCTGGCCTGCCCGGACTGGCTGGAATTGCTGTAAGTTGTTATTTCTGTGTTGAGCTATCAATATTTGGTCAACAGTTACTGATGGTCTGTTTTCATTCCTCTCTGTGGTGTCCAAATATCTTTGTAGACCTCCTCAAGGAAAATCCAGAGAGCTGAAGGAGAAAGGTCCCTCTACTGCATTCTTCCAGATGAGGAAGTACTGAGAGGATGGACTGTCCACCTCAAATTACACAGAGGGCAGGCTTTCAGACCCTTAGTCTGGGGACCTACATACTCCCTGGGAGGTGTTAGGAAAGAATTTTGCCTAGGCTTTCCTAGGTGTTTTCCTAGGTGTTTTCTGTGTGTTCAGAGTGCTGTGGGTCAAACAAAAGAAGACAAACACTCTTTTTTACAAGATATTCTATATAGAACTTCCTTTTAGGGACTCTTAGTGAGTCCATGCAAGGATATAGGTTGTATTAGTAAGAGCTTTCTTTTTTCCTTGAGTTTCCACATTGTCATCACTTTCTTTTAAAATAGCTTAAGAAAAACCCCTTCCTTTCTGTATTGGGGTTCCTGCCTTTCTTCTTTCATTCCAGAACAGTTGTTGAGCTACCATCAGCAAAGTGCTAGAAGCGATCCCCGAGATGATGCAGACATGGTCTCTGCCCCCTTGCCCCCAAGGATGTGAAGAACTAGTAGGGCAGTGGCATAAGAATTCCACAACAGTTTCAAGGAAGAGATGCTGTCCACCTAAGGATAGCTCATGAGAGACTTTATATCTAAGATAGAGAAGGTAGCCTCTGAGAAGTGGGAGTGATGTTTAGGCTGGCTGACAATGGGAGGAAGCTTTCTGAACAGAGAGAGTAGTGTGAGAAAAGATAGGCAATAAACAAGATTTCTGCAAGCCCACATGTATGCAGAGATGAGTAAGGACCAAGGGCATGCAGGTCCCCTAGAGCTAAACAACATCAGTTGAGATGATGTAGTAACTACATTTGTAAAATAACATCCACTGAGTTTGCTGCATAGCTTGTCTAGAGATTCATTTCCCTGCCCACAAAGGTGCACTGTCCTTCTACATACATACTGCATGATAAATAAACCACTTAGATTTGGGGAGGGGCATTGGTGACTGCATTGGAGATTTGTGATCAGTAAGAAGATGACAGGTTATTAGTTACTGTCAAAGCAATGTTTGACTCTCATACATTGCTGGGGAATCTTTGAAACCCTACTTCCTCTTCCTCCTAAGTCTCAACTTCACTTAGCCACTCCATCTCTTACCTAGGCACATGTCACCTTATTACTGCTCCCTGATTTTGATTGGGCCATACATTTCCTCCTACCATCTTTCTCTTCAAACTTCATTGTCTTGCTTTTAATACTGTTATTCACTTCAAATTATTTTCTAGTTTCTCTTCTAATGTTTGGTTTGGTTCCCGGAGATACATGTTGTTTAATCTCCAGATACTTGACAACATTCCAGATAGCTTTCTATTATTGATTTCACTGCAATTAGAATGTGCACTCTGTATGATTTCAATCCTTTTACATTTTTTTTGAGATTTGTCTCATGGCCCAGTGCATAGAATGCTCTTGGTGAGTGTTCCATATGCATTTGAAGGGAATATGTATTCAACTGGTTGAGTTTGACCAGTTTTTAGGTTACTGTAAGTGTAACCTAAAAAATATTCATTAGGTCAAGGTAGTTGATAATGTTGTTTGGCTCTCATATGCCCTCACTGATATTTTTGTGTAGTTCTATTAATTACTGAAGGAGGAATGTTAAAATCTCCAACTATAGTTGCAGATTTGTTTGTTTCTCCCTGAAGTTCTGTCAGGTATTTCTTCATGTATTTTGAAGCTCTGCTATTAGATGCATACATCTAAGATTATTATGTCTTCTTGATGAATTAACCAATTTTATTGTTATGAAATGCCCTCTCTTTATTACTGATAATAGTATTTGTCTTGAAGGCTTCTTTAACTGACCTTAACATGAATTGTTTGGCTTTCTTTAAGTTTTTTTATATCATTTTAATATGAACATTGTCTAATACAAAGTTGAATTAATTTTGCAGTGAACACTCACACTACTATTTTACTGTCCTTGTTTTATCCCACTGCTATCCATCCATCAATCCATCTTATTTTTGATGCATTTCAAAGTCAATTGCAGACAGCAGAACTCATACCCCTAAATACTACAGCATATCTATCATTAGCTAGACTTCAGAGTGTTTACCGTTTTTTTTATGTAAAATCTACATGCAATGAAATGCACAAATCTTACATGTGCATTTGCTGAGTTTTGACAAATGCATACTCTTAGGTAATCTGAACCCTTCTAAGGTAAAGAATATTCCCATCACTTCAGAAAGTTCCCTCCTGCCCCATCCCAGTCAAGCCCTGTCCCCACCCCACCACACTGGCAAGCACTCTTGTGATTTTTTTTCATCATTGATCAGTTTTTCCTATTCTAGAACTTCATATAAAGGGCAAATACAATTATGTAGCTTTTGGGGTCTGGCTTCTTTCACTTAGCACAATGCTTTGGAGATTCATCCACGTTGTTTCATATATTCACACTTTGCTACTGTTTATTTTGAGTATTTATTCCACCTTTGGGATGAATTGCAGTTTATCAGTCCTTGAATCAGTGGACAACTGGGACATTTCCAGCTTTTTACTGCTGTCAATAAAGTTGCTATGAACATTCTTGTGCAATCCTTGTGGGCATATGTTTTCATTTTTCTTGAGAAACTATCTTACATTTTTGACCGTGGTAAAATCTTGCATCTCTAGGGCCCACAAGGAGCACCCGGATCTCCAGGAGCTGCAGGACCCATGGGGCCATCAGGATTGGAAGTAAGTCTGCCATGTGATCCCAGTACTTGCATGAATGCTTTCCTCACCAGACCATGGATTAAATGTAAACCTGTGTAAATGTAGGCCCTCCTAGGAGAGAAAGGCAACTTCCATTCTTGGGGATCAAAATGAAGGATGCTCTAGTAAAGAGCTATTTGTTGTCTTTATTTCTTTCTATTGTCCACTCTGTACCTCCAAAGCCTCCTAGCCTCTTAGCCTAAAGAATAGCCTGGCACATCTATTTCCACCTTCCTTTCCACTCACCCATGACAGGCATTGCTAATTAATTATATCACCACTGCCATCACCCACCCTGAGTACAGAAGAAGCTTCAAAGTCCTTCTCAATACTGCACCTTGGATAGCTCTACCTACTTACCTTTCTGATACCAAACCTATTTGCCATCACTGGTACAGAAAGAGCATAGCCAGTCATCCACGTGGCTCTGGGAAAGCCCTGTCCCCTGATTGTTCTCTCTCCAGTCCATGAAATCCCACTGCTGATTACTTTAGTGTAGCTTACCAAAGGTTATTGTTTTAAAATTCCTGGCCAATTGGAAGAATGATGCATGAAGTCTTCACTACATTAGTATGAATGTGGTTATCAGGTCAGTCTCGGAGATTTCAAAGGTGATAAAAAACAAACCATGGGAGATGGAGCTAGGATTGGCTATGCTGAAGCCACGCTACACCAAGGGAATGGGGGACCTATCCCCCCACTGATTCTCAATATGCCTAGGTTCTTTTAGGCTGACACTAACAAGTGCTCTTTCATTTTTATCATAGGGTCCTCCAGGCCCCCCTGGCTTCCTTGGTCCTGATGTAAGTATACTTTGTCTTTGGGGCATTTGGCCTCCTTTTACTACATACTCTAGTTTCCCCAGACATATTCTGGTTTGGTTAAACACACTTCCTAGTTAAAAGACTGCATTCCAATTTAAGTTCCTGGAGCTTGTTTAGTAATTGATTTTGTTTTTTCTCCCTGTACCCCTGCACCCCAGGGAAATATGGGGTTAGGTTTCCAAGGAGAGAAAGGAGTCAAGGTAAATAGATTTTGGAAAATACTATCTGCTCTCTATATGCTTCAAGAAACGTCTCTGGCTGCACACATGTGCCTGCTTGTGTAAGGGGATTTGGATATTTGCCATGGGAAATCAGCATTTCCCAACCCACATGGATCCTTGGGTGGGTTCCCTTGAGGACTGCATGGCACACATAGGCTATTGTGATCTTTTTCCTTCAAAATATTGTCATCTTGCTGTTTCCTACCTGAGAAGTGTATATGTCTTACAAACATACTCTCTTGAAATATATTCCCTCTTCCTTCCACCTGGGTATTTTCCTGGTGTTTTGTATGTTGCATCACCTTCTCTTTCTTTTTCTCTGCTTTTCCTGTTCCCTCCCTCCTTCTTCCTCTTCATTCTCCTCTTCTTCTTCCCTCCTCCTCTCCTCTTCACTATCTCTCTCCACCCCATCTCTCTGTCCTCCTTAACCTCTCTTTCATCATTCTCTTTTATGTCCCTTCCCTCATTCGCCTATTTCCCTCTGAACTGTATAGTGGTTTGGGAGTCTCAAGGGAGACTGAGAGCTCGTCCTCCCCACCTCAATGGCTGCCTCTTATAGACTGCACTGCCTTCAAGGAACAAATCCAGCTCCTGGTGTTCCAACACAGCCTTTACTGCCTCTGCTGGTGCTCTAGGCAAGGACTAGACCAATTAGAGTCTGATCACCATTGCCAGGAGATGGCCATTCACCTTGCTCAAACTCCTTTTTTGGTCACTTCTAAATATCCTTCTGTGCATGTTCATGGCAACCATGAACCTGTGCCTTCTTTTTATGCATCTTGCTTCCTCCCTCTGCACTGAAGCATTTGATCAGGTTTATAATTCTTTTCACCCCTTGGCACTGATAATTTTGTTTCCTCATTGATGCAAGGGTGAGGATGAAGAGGCCAAAGTAATGGACAGTTTATTTGTGAATTCCAGCCAGAGAACAAACCTACCCTCTGGAGAAATGGTCTGTGTAGTTTCTGCTTTGCTTAATGTTCCCTTTGATCTTACAGGGGGATGTTGGCCTTCCTGGCCCTGCAGGACCCCCACCATCTACCGGGGAGCTGGAATTTATGGGATTTCCCAAAGGGAAAAAAGGATCCAAGGTAGTGATCTTTTAAGAACAGGAAAAATTAATAAGCTTTTCCTTTTTAACACCAGAGTTTAGCTCTAATAACCATACTGTACTGGAAGGATAAGAGGTTTCTGGGTAATGGATTTTTGTTCAGAAGTGAGAGTAAAACCTTCTTTATTTTGTCCCTTATAAGAAGCTTTCTAAAAAGTCTTTTTTTTTTTTTGCGAGTGTGCCTGGGTTTCTGAGTATTCATTTAAGTGCTATTTTCTGTGTTTCAGTTTTGCAGATTCAATTATCAAGATGCTGAGTAAATTAAAAAAACATTAAATAGTTGTTTTTTTTCCCTCCTAACTCCCAACCCTCTTAATACTTCTGTTGTTCCCCAAGCACTGTGACAGAACACCTATGTTAAAATGGTTGCTTTTGAGTTACATTTGTAAAGAATTTATTTGCCCTCAAAAACTTGACCCTGAACATCGGATACATCATCACCAAGTGTCAATAGATGCCCTAATTCACCTGATCTGAACTACCAAGTCTGAAGCTATAGACCTATTTAACCAAGATATTTTGTAATCTGTATTTTGATGTGAGAGTGTAACACATGGCTGTATTTCACTAGCTATCTATTGATAAGGTGTGCAGATACCTTTCAGTACCCTGCATTCCCTTCCTGCCTGGGGTTCCCTTGAGTTTTGTGATTCTGTGTCTGTAGTCAAGGGATCCAGGCAGGGAAAGTGTTTAGTCCCATTTCTTTAATTTTGTCTTTGTAGAAGCAAAGGCTCTAAGCCCTCTCCTGGTTGATTTACAGGAAGTAATCATTGCTTTGGAAAAAGTTTTGGAGCATATGAAAGATTGCCTGCCTCTCTTACCATTCCCAAACCTTAGGGAGCCCTTCCCTGGCACATATAAGTAAATAAGCACATCAGGGAAACATAGATTAGAGTGTTTATATATCCCTATCCAAATTATAATTGTTATTTTCTCCCCAAAACTACTGATTTCTTTGCAGCCTATAATTTGCTCTAGGAATTTGTACTGAGTATCTTCTTCCACTAGAAAGAAAACATATGATCATCCTTCTGTCTCCTAATTAGCCTGAGAATTTGAGATTCTGTTTTAGATACTTTTCTTTTCCTGTCATGGGTCTTGGCTATTCCCACAACACAAAGGGGTCCCTAAACTAAGACATCCTGGTGCAGTCACTAGTTGGGGTGCCCCAATCCTGTAATCCCATTGTTTCCCCACTGCCCAACCCAAGTAGCTCACAGGAGCCATCTCCTTTGTGTTCACTGCCTCCTGTTGCTATTCATTAATTAAGCTTTGGTTGGTTTTCCAGGGTGAACCAGGGCTTCAAGGCTTTCCAGGAATAAGCGGCCCTCCAGGCTTCCCAGTAAGTTTCCCTATTTGGTCAACATGTGTTTAAGGATCTGATTGGATAAAAGTTATAGCAATAGAAGGCTAACAGGAAGACCTTTTCCTGTGATTATTGTAGAGTTCCACCATCTTCATTATTGGCAGGCATTTAAAGAAATGTTCTTGTTTCTCGAACCCATGGGGACATTAGCATGGTTCCTTATCAAACTATGTATCTTAATCTTAGAGGTCATTAAGTCAAGCTCTAGAGTTAAAACCGAACCAGGCTTGACTTCTGGTTACAACAATTTCTAGCTGTGACTTGGACAAGACTCTTAACTGTTCTGAGCTTCAGTTTCCTAACTTACAAAAAAATGGGACAATAATAGGGTGGTCATGAGGATTAAATGAGGTAATATGCATGAAAAGGGCTTAGTATATGCCTGTCACTTATCAATTTTCAGTAAGTGGTAGCTAATCTTAGTAATCCTATGTTTATTTTCCTATCTGCCCCCTTGTATCTTAGATTTTTTCATTCAAAAAATATTTTTTGGGTGTCCCTATGTGCCAGGCATTCTGCTGGACTCTGAGGCTACAACAGTAAATAACAGTCTAATGAGTAAAAGTCCCTGTTCTTGAGGAGAGGACATTCTAATGGGGTAGTGAGGGAGGAGACAGACAATAAACAAGTAAACGAATGAAAAACAAGTTCACACAGTGGTTAGTGATACATACAAGGTAAAAAATGGTGAAGTGGTGGAGCGTGGCTGGGGAATGGGGTGGGCTCCTTTGGACAGAGTGATCAAGACGGGCCTCTCTGAGGAAGTATGAGGAGGGAGCAAAGTCACATGAAGATGGGAAAGAGTGTTTCTGGCCAAGGGAACCACAAAGGCCAAGACCCTGAGGTTGGAAAAAGCTCAGCATGTTGGAAGAAGATCAAGAAGGTGAGTGAATGGAACAGAGTGAGCAAGGCCAAGAACCAGGCAAAAGAGGCAGGAGCCAGATCATGAAGACCTTTGTAGGTCAATGTGGCTTTTATGGTAAATGTAATGGAAAGCAGTTAGGAGGCTCTGACTTGTATTTTTAAGATCTCTCTTGTGGTGCAGGTGAAGATGGTAGCAGCTTGGACTAAGGTGATAGTAATGGAAATGGAGAGCAGTGCATGGATTCAAAATGTAAACGGTTTAAACTTTTTTGTTATGGAACATTTCAAACATATACAAGGTGGAGTGAATAGCAAAATAACCCCCCTGTGTACTCATTACCCAGCTTCAATAATAAGCAACTCGACGGCCAATCTGAAGCAAGTAACATATCATTTCATCATTAATACCTCAGTATTTCTAAGAGATAAGGACTTTTAAAAAAATTGTGACAGTATCATCGCTAAGTATCAGTTAATTACTTAATATCAGTTAATAAGTCAGAATTCAGATTTATGATTGTCTCAATTATTTTTTATAATTGCCTTTATGGTTGAGAATCCAGATGAGATCCACATATTACTTTTGGTTGATATGTCTCTTAAATTGCACTGTGAGTTTAGAAGGAGAAGCTGATAAGATTTTCATGGATTGGGTGCAGGGGGCGGGGGACAGGGTAATGGATGAATCAAAGTGAGGACAGGTGACTCCAGTGCTTCCCCACAGTTCTTTGAAACACTTTGGGTCTCTCTGGGTAGCCAGAAAACAGAAGCACTAGAGCCATCGCACAGGTTGCTTCCATGCTGGTCCCTATTACTCCATAGAAACACAGGGCACAGACAATTGCCTCAGTGTCCTTGATTTTAATCGGCTTAGTATCTAATGAATCAGAAAGGGAGAGAACCTTGGTGTTGGAGATAGGATTTCCAGACTTCAGACCCAGCTCTAGCTCTGGGGCCTTTTCAAGTCTCTGAACGTCTCTGTGTATCTGTAGCAATAGTCACAATGGTCACAATATGGAAATGGTCATATCTACTGTTTTGACTTCTCTGTATCTCTGTAATGACAATGGTTATATCTACTGTTCTGAGGCCCAACTCACAATGTACAGAAAGTTTCTTTACAAAGTATAAAACTGTGCTGTACAATATGATAACCAGAAGCCACATAGGGCTACTGAGCTCTTCAAATGTGGCTAGTCTGAAATGAGATGTCCTGTAAGTGTAAAATACACACCAGATTTCAAACACTAGGTGTGAGGAAAATAATCTAAAATACCTCACTAACAACTTTTGTTGAAATGACAATATGCTTATTTGGTTAAATAAAATGTCATTAAAATTAATCTCATTTATTTTACTTTTTTAATGTGGCTACTACAAAATTTAAAATAGCATAGGAGCTCACATCACATTTCTATTGGACAGCACAGATATAAAATACTTTGCAAGTGGGCTGGGGAGTAAGGTTTGTGCCTTCTTGTGAGCAATTCACATAGATTCTAGTCACTTCGCATCATCCCTGGAGGTAAGCAGGGTGGGCTGGGTTTATCTCCCTCTACTGATGAGGAAACCATGGCCTGAAGAGATGAAGAGGTTTGTCCAGGGTCACACAGCAAGTTATTAGCAGAGCTGAGACTGAAATTCAGCTTTCCTGAATTCTAGCCAATTCAGGGCTTTTCCCCCATACCATACTGCCCCCTACAGTCCCGTCTGCTCTTGTCCTGCTGGTAGTAGATTTTATGATCTCTGGTGTTACTGAGTTCACTGGCTCACACTCCCTCCCTTCCTCCATTCCATTCCCAGTTCAGCCTCACAGGCTTTTCCCTGCTGCACTTACGCCCTGCTCCCTTTTGTCCTGTAAAAGAAGAAGGACTGGGTGACAGCAGTGCTCAGTCATAAATTGCAATTCCATTTCAAGCTCAGCATTTCCAGTGTTTCACAGTATGTGGGCTGAAAAATAGAAACCCCAGTTGATTGTAAAGACATAGAAGCAGGAAAATACTTAATATAGTGAAGTACTTAATATAGCACAGGGTATTTTCAGAGGGTGGGAATCAAGAAAACAGAGTTCTCAGCCCACTTGGACATGGATTCGACACACAATCCTGGCCAAATAATGTAGCTCCTTCACTCCTAATACAGGCATACCTCATTTTATTACAATTCACTTTTTTGTGCTTTGTGGATGCTGCTTATTTTTCCAAATTGAGGGTTTGTGGTAACCCTGCACTGAGCAAGCCTATCACCCAATTTTCCCAATAGCATCTGCTCACTTCATTGCCTCTGTGTCACATTTTGGTAATCTTACAATATTTCAAACTTTTCTACTATTATTATATTTGTTATGGTGATCTGTGATCAGCGCTTACTACTGGCCAAAAGCTCAGATGATGATTAGCATTTTTTTTTGCCACAAAGTATTTTTAATTAAGGTATATAGATTGGTTTTTAGATAATGCTATCGCACACCTCACGGACTACAGTATTGTGTGAACATAACTTTTGTATACGTTGGGAAACTAAAAAATTCATTTGACTTGCTTTATTGCAATATTTGCTTTTTTGTGGTGATCTGGAAGCCAACCCACAGTATCTCCAACGTATGCCTTTCTCTCTGTCTGCCTAATGGGAACATTCAAAGGTGCCTTCTGGGCCTTCTGATAGAAACCTTGTGAGAAAAAGAGTGGTAATGTGTTTGAGATACTCTGGGCTTTTCAGACGAAACACACTTCTTGAATACCATGCCCTCACATCAGCTTTCAATCATTCACACTCACTGAGACGCAAGGCCACACTGAGGATGGAAATCTCTAGGAAATCTCAAAAAGGTTCCCTTTAACTGTTTACTCTCCATAGGAGCCTAAATCTTTGCAGGAGCTGCTGACAAGAGGCCAGCCTGACAGACTGATGCCTCGTATTCTCTCTCCTTTCCCCTCTGCAGTGAGCAAATATCCTTGATTTTCTGGCTCAGCCCCAGCATCACACATTTCCTTCTCTTGTCCCCAGCAGAACACTCACAGGGGCAGGCCTCCCATGGAGATCGTCAGAGAGAATCAGACATCTGTGCGCCCTCTGTCCAGGGGACCAGCAAACAGGGTACAGCAAAAAGGGAGAGATGAGGGGAGGGACAAGAGAAGAAGCAGGCAAATCCTGAGGTACCTACTGAGTGGATCTGAGTCAACTAGTGGGCTATTGGGCAGGTGGAGTTCTCCCTCCACCCAGCACCAGGCTTTCCTGGTGGTAGGTCTTATGGAGGAAGAGCCCCAGTGTGACAGACTTACGCTAGGCCCCTAGGCCCTGGTGCCCTGAGGGGCAATAATGGCAGTGTGACTTGGTCCAAGTCTACAAAGAGACTGACTTGCCTAACGTCTGAAGTTTCAAATCTCCAGTCATGCTTGCAGTGCCAAGCAGAGCAGATTTCAGCAGTTTAGCTTCCCAGATATCCCCACAAATCCCTCCCGGCCCCTCCCCGATGGCATCACCCCGCCTCCACGCTTTGGCCTCCCTCCTGCCTTCCCCTGCTAGGAAGGTGCCCTTGTGGCAGAGGTGGCTCTGGCCATCTGCACTGCCTTCACTGGGGCCATCGGGAGCCTGCTGTGGGTTGGGGGGAGAAGCTCGAGGAGAAGGTGACCACGTAGACGCCTGCCTGTCAGGTGAGCATGCCTCTGAGGACCCACGGTCAAAGTGGCTTTCACTCGTCAGTGGGTCCTGACAGCCCCGGGTTCCAGCCTAGTGTTGGCAGTTTGCCTTTCTCTTCACCACCCTCCTCACCCCGCCCCAGGGACTGCATCATCCCCACTTACTCCTGGCCACGGAACTGAAGTTGAGGCTTTGCAGAGCCACTACTATCCTTGAACCAGAAATACCAGGAGACCAGGGCCCTAGGGAGTACACCTGGAAACACCTAAGCTAGTGCTCTAATGAGGCCTTCCTGGCATGGGTGAGAAGGGGTGAAGAACAGCTCATGATGAAGACTGTGACAGAGCCAGATCCCAGGACACTGTGCTAGAACAGCCAGTTCTGCGGGGCCCTGTATAGTGCCCCCCTGCACTGGAAGTCATGCTGAGCCTACAGCCCCAAATCTTGCCAAGTCATTTATGTTTTATTGGCTTTAACCCACACAGAGAAATTACTTTCTGTAATTTTTTTCCTTTTTAAAGTTCTTGTGTATTTATTTATTTTTGTTCATATTATCGCATAAACTCTCAGGCCCTCTCTCAGAGAAAGTAAGAGTCCAGAGATTCTTTCTGCTTTCTGAAGAAGAAGGACAAGTTTTCTTTGTCTTTATGACTTTGGGCAAGATAGGTAGGAGGCAGGAGACAGTTGCTGGAAATTTTTTCCTTCATCTTTTGCAATGGTTTTGTTCTCTGGGTCATTATTCCATTCAACAAGTACATATTCAACCACTTTGTATGTGTTCAGCCTGTGGTAACATGCCTTGAAGGGGACAGAAGTGAGTGTGATATAGACCTTCTGCTTATAAACTTTCATACACAACCCATCTTAGCTCTTTACAAATGTGGGCCAGTGCGGGCTGCCGAAGCTCTGTGGACTGCCAGGAAAGGCTGCCTGAAGTGTCTGACTTCAGGGGTCCAGTAGACACATTCCACCAGGTGGCAGCATGCCTTGGTTTCCAATTCGAGAATGCAGAACTATGATTTCCTAGAAAGCTAAGGAGTATTCAGCCTCTACCTGTGGGAAAGCCCTAAGTGTATAAGAAGAAAAAACTACAAATGGGATAACAGTGCCTTCACAACCAGCTGAGCAAGGTCACATCAACAGGACAACAGGAGAAGTGCCACCACATTGACTGTCTTTCTTAAGCTTACATTCGAGAAAGCTTCACTACCTCCTTATACTCTCACAACAGGCCTAAATGTGGTTTGCCCAAATCTATTCTCCAGAAAGTCCCACTTTAAACAAATAACAAAATGGCCTCAGTTAAGTTTGCCGTGAAAAGCTTTATCCACTTTGGTAAAGAACTCTTCTGTAACTTGAGGCCTAGAATATGCCTGCCTTGAACCCAGAGGGGTATGAGGTCTTTCTCACTCACTCTCCTTTTTGGATTTCTGCCTGCCCCTAGAGAATCCCCCAATGTCTATGACCACAAGCCCTCACTTCCACTTGCCCACACCAGCAGAGCAAAAGGAGTTGACCATCTTGTAGTCTTTTTTGGTATGCTCCTAGGGTCTGCTGGGTTGTAGACCATGCCTAGATAGAAATATTCATTCCTGCTAAAGAGAATGTTGCAGTCATCATGTCTCCAAAGGGCAAAAGCTCTTCCCTGTAGTATTGACCCCCAAGAATGAATGCAGTGCTCCATTTGTGGATCAAAATACCAAGCTCCTAGATTATGGAAGGTAGCCTGTTCTCAAGGAAAAGGCCCAGGAAGGAAGTCTGAAGACCTGTCTGTCTCATTGATTCTGCAACCCATACAAGATGCCTTCTGAGTGTTAGTTTCTCCATTGGAAGATCAACAAGGTTAGATATTTAATCATTTCTATACTGTTAGCCTATGTTGCTATAAATATATGTAATAGTGTTTCGGGGAGAAGACATTACTTCTAGAACCAAAAGGGAACCTTGAATGAATGGCCCAAGTTACATTCAGGCCCTGTCTGCTTCCCAGGCACTGACAAGAGACTCAGCATGGTGAGCCTCCCCAGCAGGGACCGTGGAGCTAGTTTGAAATTACCTCCCTGGTTTGGATGGAGCCAAGAGACCAATGAGTAATTGAATGTTATAACTTGTGGTTTCTTTTTTCCTTTAGGGATTTGGAACTGCTGGAGAAAAGGGAGAAAAAGGAATCCCTGGTTTGCCAGGACCTAGGGTATGAGCCTGGAATGTTGCTCACTTGGTCCATTTTCTTTCCTGTTTGCATCTTTGTCATGTAACTTGATGGCCACCTAAGCTTCTCTTATTTCTCTTCCTCAACCCTCTAGCAGGTTCTCCAAGACCTCCTCTTCTCCACTTTGCTCTATTACCTTGACTTAGTGGTTCCCTGGAATAAGGAATGGTGTACCCTTTATGCTAAGTGACTCCTTAACCTATTTACTCTCCTTGTGCTCATGTATATTATCTTCTGGGCTAAATACTTTGTCTTACTTTCATTGCATTCTATCCTGAGAGAATGTGGAAGGGTTAGAGGGGGCTGCAGGAATGGAAGAAAGAGGGCCAAGAGCAATTTTATAGGACAGAAACAAGTCTGGGAAATTCTAGAACATAGATGTTTGGAGTCAATAGTTTTCATTAATAATCTCCCTTCAGGAGATTTAACTGTTAGCTTCTCTGATTCTTAGCTTCAGGCACTTAGGTCTTAGGCTGTAAGCAATTGGCCAACCTTAGCCTTAAAGAAGTAACATTGTAAAGAATTGTTTTTACATTGGTCATGAAGGTTGTTAAGAGTCTTTTGAGTATTCAGCAATGTTCATCCATTACCCCGCCATTTCTTTCACTAGTTTTCCCTATTCCCTTGTCTTGAAAACACATAATCACCAACAAAGAATGCTTTGGGATGAGAAACAAGAGGCCCTCCCACAATCTATTTAAAAATCTCATGACTTGGAACTAATGCAGACTGAGTACAATACCACCCAGCCCTTCTACCAAATTCCACCTAATACTTAAAATGTTTCCATTTCTTTAGCTCTTTAAAAATGCTCTGTGTCGCTATTCAGCCTGATGGATTAGTGCTTAGAAAGAAGTCATTAAGCCAAGTCTAGGAACATTCTCTTACCTGATTTTAGGAGCTGCTAAATCCTGAACTCAGTTGGACAGCTTTGTTATGTAAGTCTAGCAGCTTTTCCTAGTGTGAGCTATTAATCTTTCTAAGGTGCTTCTATTCTCTTTACAGGGTCCCACGGGTTTAGAAGGAGCCCAGGGCCCTCCAGGGAGTCAGGTACTTTGATTAATATCTTTAAAGCCTTGTTGTTTAAAATCCTAATCAAAGGACCCATTTGCTTTACTTAACATGGCCATCAATCCAAAGGGAGACACTGCATGTAATACAAATTGTCCACTTCCCTTTGATTGGTATCTCAGTTACTCTCTCCCTTTATTTTCACCCAAGAAGAGGAGTACCCAGTTGGTGCTGTGCCAGGCAGTGATGCAGTCACACTTCTTTAACGTGTTATCATCAGGCCCTAGCAAGGCCAGCCTGTGTGTGTGCATCTCTAGCTTTGTAGCCCTCGTGCCTTCTAATATGCAAGCTGGCTACCTAGTGCTGTATTGCCTTGTAGAACATTTAATAGGTTCCAGAGTCAGGTAGAATCCATACATACCCCGGAATGCCAGACAAGATCTCCATGTCATTTGCTCTGGCCTAATCCAAAGACCAGCCCCTCTTATGCCCTTAGACATTCAACTTAGTTGTAACAACTACTGTGTTTCTGTTACAGGGCAAAAAAGGGTCCTCAGGTTTTCCAGGGCTTAATGGATTCCCAGGAATTAAGGTAATGTTGGGAAGTAAAAATCCAGGATTGGGGAGGTGGAAGGATGAGGAAATAACATAAAGGCTGTTTAGTCTGTTTGGGCTGCTATAACAAAATATCACAGATGGGGTGGCTTATAAACAACAGAACTTTATTTTTCACAGTTCTGGAGGCTGGATGTCTGAGATCAGGGTGCCAGTATGGTTGGGTTCTGGTGAAGGCCCTCTTCTGGCTTGGAAACTCGCTGATTCTAGCTGTGTACTCACGTGGTGAAAAGGGCAAATTAGCTTTCTGGGGCCTCTTTGATAAGGGCGCTAATCCCAGTCATGGGAGCCCTGCCCTCATGACCTGATCCCCTCCCAAAGGCCCCACCTCTTGACACCATCCCTTGGGCATTAGGTTTTCAACAACAGGAATTTGAAGGAGTGGGGGTGACACAAACATTCAGACCAGAGCAAATACCTACATAGCAGATGAAGTATTTTTTTAATATTTTGACATTTTAGATGTTACTCTTTTCACATGGAATCAGTGCAACCAGTTTCAACAACACAAAGCTGATGAGCATTCATTAACTGCTACTTGATTCATGGTAGATTAAAAGGTTGGGGAGTGGCCCGTGGGAGCAAATCCATCCCTACAGGAAGGAATATTTTATTTTTGACATTGTTTAGAATTGTCAGCTTTTCAGTTGTATTACTGTTTTTAAATTCTCTACAGACAATGCATCCCCTTATTACCTGCACCTGGGGCAAAGGGCTCCCATCCCCCCACCCAGGATAGGCCACTGTATCTGATTCTGGTGCCTGAGTCCCTCTCTTGGGAGAATGAGGACTCCTTTGACTGCCTCTGCCTGCCATCACCCACTAACAAGGGCAGTGACAGCAGCAGAATCCTAGGCATGCTGAGGGTGGAAAAAAAGTGAAACTCTTCTCCCCCTTAGCACATCTGGGATGCAGCCATGTTGTCTATTCCTGTGATGTTTCCTAGGCCTAGAAGCAGATTGTCCAGGAGTTGAGGTTGCAAAATAAAAGTGGGATCCCTTGTCCTTGACAGGTTGGCAACTGAGTGTCAGGACTCTGACTGCCTTGTCACCTTCATCTTAAAGTTACTGGACTTTGAAATTAACCTATGGACTAGTTGGAAATAGGGTTACAGAAGTAGAAACCTTTCATTTTCCTGGAAAATGGCTTCAAAGGGCACATAGATCTTGGGTGGCACAGTCACGGAAATATTTGTGTTTAATGTATTTAATCTTTGCAGGGTGAAAAGGGTGGCGTTGGCCTGCCAGGCCCAGATGTTCTCATTGATACAGATGGTGCTGTGATCTCAGGTGCAACTTCGCATTGATTTGAGTGGAGAAGAAAAGGCGGGCAGTTAAATTCTATATTCCTTGTAATTGTTAAAAGGATACTTTGTCAGCCACTGAACTGCTACTAAACTGGATGTTCCCAAGGGCTGTGCAGGGGTCCTGAAATGGGGGAATTATTCTAACTCCAATGTCTTGGGCAAAGAAGCCAAGCCCCGCACTCCATTTTTGTGTCAAGTCCACCAAGACTAGGATTTGGGTCACCCTGGGCCTGGATTTGCTAAGAATGATTCTCTTAGTGATGCTTTAGGAAGGACTGATATCCTCCCCAGCTAGGATGACTCAGACCAATGCCATGGAACACTCAGGGTCTTACCTACTTGATCCCACTTATGCTTGAGCTTGACAATTTCCCAGGCAGTGGAAAAGTATCTTTGGCTAGTAGACAAGTAGTTGACAGCCCTCCACAGAATGATGCTTTGAAAGTTTGTCTTTACCTCTGCTTGTTCTAGTTCCCACATGTGCCCAACTCTTCTCTTTGCCTTCTCCAAAGATCCAGATGCCTGGTGTCTCCAGCTACTACTTGCCTGACAAAGGCTTCTACTATAGCGCCTCTTCCACCTGAGTTCCCTAACTTATCCCTCTCCTCTTAGCCCCTCAATCCATGCCCTGTCTGCTAAACTCACTGAATCTGAGGTGTTAGTGATTGACAGCAGCTTCCTGTATTCTACTCCCGGGAAAACTATGTGTATAACCTGAATAAGTACACTTCAGTACCTTAACCTAAATGGTAGACATTTGAGGCATATGGCAAATTAGTAGTAGTAGAAGAACCTTCCCAGTACTTACCAGTTCTTATCATGGAAAACAAGCTCTGGCCAGACCAGTTCTGAACACTAGTGGAGCCTTACCTGAAGTAGGCCCATTATCACGGGAGGCCATTAGCATCTGGGAGAACTACGAAGGGCAAGAAAGGCACTTCTAACCTGAGGACATCTTCTTACAACTCTTCTTAGGCATTTTGTGGCATGTGTGGGCTTCCTCTGGGTTTGCTTACTGCTTTTTTTTTTTTCATTGCAATGCCAGGTTATCCTGGAGACCCCGGTATGCCAGGCCTCCCAGGCCTTAAAGGAGATGAAGGCATCCAGGGCCTGCCTGGCCCTCCTGGCAGCTCTGGCTTACCAGCTTTACCAGGTGAAAGAAGCTAACCCACCCCCTGCACAGATTGGTCCTCTACCCACTCTGGTGCCTAGCAGCCCCTTCCATACTTCTGGTCTGGGTACATATATAGTCAGTAGAAGAGAGGTAGGCTATAGTCAGTCAGTGGCCCACTGCCTGCCCAAGGCTACTGTGTATGAGGTTAGTGCCTGGGTGAGCAGCTTTCCTTTGGCCTCAGTAATGTGCCTTAGCTAGACAGGCAGTCCTAGGCTGTCAGTGAGGTTCACAGCACCCAGAGGGAGCCTTGTTGCTCTTCTGGGAATGTGCCCTCACACTGATGCTTGCCAGAAGGGGTGGGCAAGAGCCCAGGGGAAAGTTCATACCCACATCCTCCCTCTGTGCTTAACTCAGGCACTAAATGGCCCCAGGATTCTATGGATGACACCCTTGAAAGAGTCACTGGAGGGGCATACCCGTATACCATTCTGGAGCAGTAGACAGAGAAGAGGCATGCTGGAGTCTGCAAGGCCGTAATATCCCAAATAGAAAACCTCAAACACTACTTTTAAAAGACACCAGTTTCTAAATTCCTTGGAGATGGGCCTCTGTAAGGATATCTGTGCTTTTAAAGCAGCCACTTAGAGGAGGTACACCTGATCCCAGCACGAAGGTGGAAAACAATCGAGAAGTGGGTGCATGGAGACCCAGGTGTCCCTCTCAGGTTTGACACTAAGAAGCTCTGTGCCCCCAACCACGTTTCCTCATGTTTTGGGGCTTCATTTCCCAAGGCATTAGGCTGGATGGTTCCTAAGGACCCTTCTAACTCTGAGGCAAGAGAAGGGCAAATGCTTTCCCAAATGTTCGCTTGAAGTTAGTTTCCAATGTATGCCACTGACTGGAATAACCCTGAAGCGCAGAGTGATATGATTAGCATTTTTCTGTGGGCTTATCCTTCCAGGTATCCGAGGTGCCCTAGGGCCCCAGGGAGTTCCGGGTATGAAGGGGTACCAAGGAAGCCCAGGCCACTCCACAGTTGGGGCAGCTGGTCTCCCTGGAAGAGATGGTTTTCAAGGCCTACCAGGCCTACCAGGCCTACCTGGTAAGTTGTTCATTTCTCTCTTTGGTCTTGAGGCTGCATGACTACAGAACAGTCATGATTTCTGAGGAAGGGAGCATTTCACAGGTGGAGCAGCTAAGCCAGGACACATGATAAGTGCAAAGGGACAGTGATGAAAGCCCTGTCCTCTCTGAGTCAGAGCCCTGCTTGTACAGGTTAGCAACTACAGCAGTCAGAGTGTCCATCAAGGGACAAGCAAGCTGGGGCCATCTCGATGACCAAACACTACCAAATGCCTTCCAACTCTTGTACTCATTTCATTCCATCCTTCACTGTTCTCAGCCCCTAGGCCTCTGGCCTTATAGCTCCTGAAGAAGTAGCACTGGCTCTTTCAAGCTTTCCCTGGTCCTCAGGGCTCTAATGCGGTGGGCTAAGAGCTTGAGACATGGGAAGCCAAGCCGGGATCCTCAAGACAGCTGCTAAAAGCCTCCACGGGGCTTCTTCTCCTAAGATCATCTACCTGAGTACAGGATTCTGGATTCTAAGAAAGACTGGAAGTATGCCCAGCATGTTTCTTTGCAACCTAAATCCCATGACCGTTGATTGCAGCTGATGACCATTTCCTTTTTTGTCCTAAGAGGACTTTCTGAGATAGAATTGGGACTGTTAGTTACTGAAGCTGCCCTGGTCATTTCTGTATTCCCAGTGGTTAGCCCAGTGCCTGGAACATAGTAGACATTCTGTAAGTAGTATTAGAGTGAATTAAGCCAATGGAGGATGGACTTGCTATAGACCCTGGGTCCCTGTCTTGGATTTTTTTTTTTGATCTCTACTCTGGTTGTTGAGACCTAAGGACACAGGCCTTGGTGGCTGAGCTGCTGTGGCTATGCTGAGTCAAATGGGCTCAGGCTTACATAAAGTGCCAATCTTTTATGTCTCTTTTTCCTGAAGGTCCAGCATTTGACACTGGAACCCTACAGAACACAGAGCCAGGGTTCCCTGGTCTCCGAGGAGAACGAGGTCCAAAAGGACACCCAGGCCTCAAAGGAATAAAAGGTCATTTTGTCCCATTGGGTTTCTTTGTTCCCCAAACCTTTGAAGAAGGCTTTCCGAGCACTGAGCAAACCAACAGCCTTGAGAACCTGAACAGAAACTATCTTGGATCTTGATGGGAAATTTGATTATAAAATTGTTGGAAGTGTTCTATTTGGGGCTCTAAGACTGAGGCTAGCAATGGAGGTCACACAGGACAAAGTGGCTCACAGGCTTCTCTTCCTGCTCCCTCCACCCGAAGAAGCTACTGTCCGCAGACTAGGGTGCTAACCGCACATGCCGCAACCCCTCCCGGTTTGCAAGGCCAAGGCTCTAAGTCACTTATTGCCTTCAGCCTGAGGAAAAGGGCTCTGAACAGGTCAAAACCTGGCACTCTGAAAAAGCCAACTGGCTTCAGGAAAACAACTCCAGCCCCCACTGATGCTGAAGGACAGATTGATTACCCCAGCTCAGCTGCACCGTTCTATCTATCTCCTTGCTGCCTTTGGGTCATTCCTCCATTTCATACTCACGGGAAGATGTTAAAGCTCAGATAAACCAATTCATTATAGTGGCAGCCCAGGCCAGGGTGGAGGAAGAGGTGAATCTACTGGCTGAAGAGAGGTATGGGGATGGCCTGAGATCTCCCTTCTTCTCTCAAGGAATTAACAGCTCTCCTCAACCTTTAGCAGAGAGGTCCTAACTTATCTCATTGCCCTGTTCATAAAATGTCACTACTTGAGTATAAGAGCTAGTTCAGAAGGTTTTGAAAGCCTCATCTCTACTGTTCAGATCCAAGGAAGACTATTTGGGGGAAAAGGACATTAAATTGCCAGTCTTGCCTTAGAATGAAATGCTAAGCTTGGCCCTTCCCTCCTGACTCGCTACACAGCTAGTGTACTTCTTGATACCATTCTCTCTCCTAAAAATGGAACATGCTCTAATGCTTCCCCTTCTATATTCCCATGGGACCACAAGGTTTTCTCTAAGTCTGGAATAGTGATAGTGATTCTCAAGTTTCATTGTACATGAGAATCACCTAGGGGAGACAACTAAAAATTAGATTCTCAGGTCTGGCTGCCTGAGAGTCTGACTGATTAAGCTGGGATGAAGCCCAGTGAGCTGTCTTATAAACAACCATGGTAGCTGACTCATGCAGGAGGTCCACGGATCACATCTGAGAAGTGCTAGTTTGGAGAACAGGCTTTTTTCCTCAGAGTTTCAGGGATTATCAATTCTCTAAAATAAGAGGAGGCCCTTCGGAATCTTAAGGGAACTCAAAGTCACCTATGTTGACCTCAATTCTCATTTTCCAGGTCATAAGCACGGAAGGTATAGGTGGCTGGGCTATGGTGCTAGTGACTCCTTGATACCTCTTCAAAGGTGCTTTGCTGAAATCCCTATCATCAGTTTATTTGGCATTTGTCTCTGTGTGCAAAAGACAGGGGAAAAGAAACTTTGGTGAAGAGAACGCTGGGTGGCTTTAATTCCAGACTCTCAGTTGGTTAGCATAGGTCAGTGGTTCTCAACTCTGGCTGCACATTAGATTCTCTGATGGCTGGGCTCCACCCCAGACTAACGAAATCCAAATCACCCGCACAAATGGACTTCGATGGAGACTGAACCTGGTGCGTTTGAGCCAGTTCTCTGCAGCCTTCCAATTCCTTCCTTGGAGTTGTTCAAGTCACAAATTACCACTGTCAGGTCTTCTTTCTTCTTGGAAACATGGTCCACTTTGTCTAATGTTATCTTTTTCTCCCCCAGGGGACTCAGGGTTTTGTGCTTGTGATGGTGGTGTCCCCAACACTGGACCACCTGGGGAGCTGGGCCTGCCTGGGCCACCAGGTCTCGTGGGCCTTCCAGGCATTAAAGGAACCAGAGGAGATCCAGGCTCTGGGGGTACACAGGGCCCTTCAGGGGCTCCAGTAAGTCTTGCAAAACTTTGGCCCTGAGGGAGCAGCGGGAGATTTCAATGCCTCTCATTCCTCACCAATCACTTTCCTAAAACACATAAAAGAAGGATAGGAATAAAACAAAGCTTCAAGTTTTTGATGTGTAATATGGAGAAGTCTAATTGGATCTCTAAAGTCCCTTTCTTCTTTAACCTACCTATGTTTCCTCCCTCCCTCCCTTGCCCAAGATTATCTACATTTGCCAAGCACTGTGCTGGGGCCCTGAGGATAAAATTGGAATTAAGGCAAGGTTACCATCTTCAAAGATTTCAAATTTTAGGAAGGATAAGAAAATAAACGGGCAATTATAATCCAAGATGACAAGATAATCAAGTGCCCAGAACAGTGCCACAATATACCCAAGGACCTGTTTTAGGTCAAACCTATGCTAGGTGCCAGAATTCTATGATGTCTGCATCTCCTGATCATTCCCTTTTATCTCTTTGTCAGGGTTTATTTGGACCTCAAGGTCCCGCAGGCCCCAAAGGAGAGAAAGGGGACCCAACCATCACTACAGAATCAGGGATGCCAGGGGAGCAGGGTGATCTTGGCCCCCAGGGACTCCCTGGTCCAACAGGAGCTCCGGGCAAGGCTGGAATACCAGGTTTCCCAGGTCTGCCAGGCCTTCCGGTAAGTTGATCATTCCTGGGTGATTAGCTCCATAAATCCTCACATCTGACTTAGAGGGGCTTCTGATGGCCACTACACCATGAGATAGGGCAGACCAGAGTCCAGAGCATCAATTCTTTCCTCTGCCACTGATACTGTTTGTTCTGTATGTTTCCTTTCTGTAAAATAGGACTCTTTCTCAGAATGGGTCTTTGTCTCATTTGATAAATGCTGGTAACAATTGACCACATCACTTAAAATGCTTCAGCTTCTCAGTACCTTCCCCTTGCAAGTAATCCAGCTGCTTTCTGTGACCCCAAGTCTTATCCCACTCCTATTTCCTGCCTGACACCCTGTCAATTTAGAACCTTTTGCATTATCAGATCACCCAAGGTTCACAAGCTTCATTCCCAGTACATAAACTCCGAGGACTTGATTGATAAACTAGAGTGACAGAGAATTTGAACACAAAGTAAAGCACTGGTCACACTGGTTACCTCTTTCCTGTGGTCAGAGGACTCTCCAGATAAGACTCTAAGTTGGGCTTTCATTCTTTCTTATGTGTTCTCTAGGGTGATGGTGGACCGGGCTTCCCAGGTGAAAAGGGGTTTCCAGGACCTCCTGGTGAAAAAGGCCATAGTGGTCCAACTGGCCCCCCAGGAACTGGGCTACCAGGATCTCCTGGACCTCGTGGGCTTCCTGGAGATCAAGGCATCAATGGATTACCAGGGCAACAAGGCCTCCCTGGGCGTCCAGGTGAGTCCAGGAATCAGATGGCTTTGAACTTGGAAAACTGCCCCCTTGCAGAGTATAGATATGACCCAGGTGCATGAAGAGACTTGGCTGGTTATAATCACTATTTTCAATCCTCTGAAGGGTTTTCATGTGGAAAAAGAATCGTCTACCTGTACTGTGGTACACTTACATAGAACAGTATAGACTTCAGCTCTACTTAGTGAAAAACTTCTAACAGTGTAGTCTGAAAAGTGACAGAGCTATTGTGGGTGGTTATGAGCTCACAATCCCTGGAAAATTTCAAGCAGAAGCTAGATGACCATTTATTACAAGTGCCATCTGAGTAATGAGTGCGAGTGTAGACAAGGTGTCCTTGAAGTTGTTTGGTAATATCATCAGGGAAGAACGTTTCCTTGATTCACAGGATCTCAGATTGAGGAGAGACCCTAGTTGTATGTAGTCTAATCTCCATTTCATACCTTAAGTCCCTTGCATTTATATAACTTCCTTTTCCACTTGAGTTTCAGTAGTTAAAATCAGTGACAATCCTGCTTACAGATAGTGAAGGGACTGTGCTAATAAATCACCCTCTTCCGTATAACCAGAACAGCTCTTCATCCCAGTTTCTGTTTCCACAACTTCTATATTTCTTAGTGGTACTACACTTCTTATAGTCATCTGAAGTTTGAAAGCTTGGAATTCATCCCTTATTCTTCATTTTCAGTGATTCTTATGTTCTTCCCTTCCTCTTCTTGCTATTAAGCTCTCATTATCTCATGCTTAGCTTATCAAATACCTACGTATTTGTTGGAATAAATGGATGGATGGATGGATGACTGGGTGAGTGAATGACAGCAACTTCCTAAATAGTTTCTCATCTCGTACCTGCAGACTTCCCCCACTCAATTTTACTATGAACACTGCTGCTAATTAATATCTGTAAGCTACTGATATCATGTTACTCTCTTACTCCAAAGCCACAGATGGTCTCTGCTGAATATAGGATAATGTCCAAACTACATAGCCTAGAATTCAAAAGTCTCCAAACATGAACACAACCAACCTTTCTAAACTACCTTATCTTACACTTTTCATGATTTAAAAAAAATGTAAGACAACAGAATTTTTCACTGTTCCCAAATACAGTATATGCTCATTTCTAACTCCAAGATTTTGCCCATGTTGCCTTTTTTCTGGAATGCTCTTCCTCTTTTCTCTATGTGGTCACATCCCATCCATCTTTCAGGATTCTATATAAGCCCTACTTCTTCCACTAAGCCTTCCCTTGACCTCCACAGTATGTCATTGACACTTAAATCTTGCATTTCCTTCCATTAATGCTTTTACTTTCCCCAACTGCATTGTAAGCCTCTAGATACTAGGGAAGGGAATCCAAAAATTACTTAATTTCAGAGCATAATACTTTTTAGTGTTTCTCCACCTGCCTAGTGTAGTGCAGTGTTCCATAGGAAATGAACATACACTTAGAGAAAAAAGGGCCTTTGCAGTAGCAGAGGGGCTATGTCTTAGACCTATTTCTCCTCTTTCCACTTTGTCACCTTGAAGAATTACAAAAAAGAAGACAGGTACCAGGTCTTGTAAAATTTTATTGATTTTAAAATCTACTTTAGTGAAAAGGATGATGGTACAAGTTAAAAATCAATGATTCAAGATTGTTAAAACTAAGTCAGTTTTTCAACTCACAAATTCCAACGAAGGCTGTGAGGGGTTTTATCAAATGAATCATTCTGCCTTTTGGAAGTCCTAGTGTCAACTCTAATTTCGTTTCCAGCTCTGTTCCCAAAGACATTACTTCGTGGTCATTCTACTGGCCCTCCACCAACTGGGTCTTCATTCTAGGTCAACTCGTTTTGTAGGCCACTGGGGTTTAAAATGAGTTAAAATAACGTGGGACCAAAAACTTATACTTAAATCTGTGTATTGTCAACATTCCAACTGCTTGTAAACAGGCTGGGTCAACAGAAGGAAGCCCATGAGACCATTTCTATCCTGAACTTCCCCAGTCCCTATATAACTGAGGGGCTGTGTCTTAGACCTAGTTCTCCTCTTTCCACCTTTCCACAGAAAGTTCTCAGGAATATAGTGATATACTAAGCTGTAGCCTGGGAAATGCCTTATGCAGAAATTGTTCTTGTTGCAGTACCAAGACTCTCCAAAAAATTACTTCATTTCAGAGCATTAGCTTTGTTCGCTCTCTACTGCAGCCAAATGTAACTCCTTAAACCTGGCTTTCTTTCCACACAATTCCAAAAGCACATAACCTATGGGCCCCAGACATTTACATTGTGGTCATTACTGTTGCTATGAAAAATGGAGATGTTGTTCTTAAATGTACTCACTCCAACCAGTGGTGGTCTGGGCTAAGACAGCTCCACTGCCAGGAAAGGGAATGTAGCCATCAGAAGCTTTTCAAGCCAGTAGTGTGAATTAGTATAAACTCTGGGCAAGGAGACAACTGGCTGTCTCCAAAGAGGCTCTAATGCAGATGCTCATAGTAATCAATCACCCCAGTTATTAGGGAAGCAGCTACTGTGTCCTTGACCCTGCGTGGGTGCCAGCTCTCTCCACTTCATCCAGACAGGGAATTTGATTGGTGTACATACTGGGGCTGCAGACAAGACTTCCTTTGGGCCTCAAGGCACTTCTGTCCAGGTTTAATTTTCTTCTTTACTTGATTGGTCCAGGTGACTGCTGCTGCAGGAAGAAGGTTGGTGAAGGAGACTTAGACCCAGAGGGAGGTGAGAACTAGCTAGGTCTAGAGGTTCCCCGGCACAGTGTTGGCATGCCCCCTTCCTTTTTGTTCACCTTTATCTTAGACACTCACAATGTCTTGAGCCCCACAGTGGAGCACCTGGCTGGGGAGGAGAGATCCTAAGGCTGGGGTGCAAAGGCTCACACTGACACTGCTTCCGAGTTTCCTCAGCACATCCCTCCTGGGACGGAGGACAGGAGTGAATGGGCACGCAGCCTCTTGCAGCAGCTGATTTCCTTCACCATGCATGTTGATGGCTTGGCTGACCTCTACCTTGAGCACCTTCACTTTATGAACTTAGCTGGGGTCATGGTTTGCCTTGGGAGTTACCTGGAAGGATCCACATGTGTCTGATACTTAGTCATTGGACCTAGAGTAAACTGAGATGCTAGAATCTTGATAACCAGAGGTGCTTTTCATTTGGAAGATGAATTTTGGCATTAATGGGGAACATTCTGGATAATTAGATCATGGGTTGCACTTACCAGAGAATGGATAGAGCTGATTTCTGCTTTGTTAGGGAAGACGTCTCTTTACATCTCAGGGATGTAAAATTGAAGGCAGAGATAAAGTAAAAGAGCCAGATACCAGAATGACTTGAAGTCCTTACCTTCTCATCATTTTGACCCTCTGCTGAAATACTCAAGTGTGGTGTGGTGGGCTGTACAGGACAGGGCTAAGGCAAAAGGGAAATAGGTCTTTGTTTTCCTCTGGTTTCTGCTCATCTTCCTTTATGTCATTATTTTTTCTGTCCTGGGACCTTTCCAATGCTGGTCCTTGTCCCCATCGTCTAAGTTTTTTTTTTAATCTGGCTGTCACAGGTGAAAAGAATTTATGCAACTGATCTCATAAATTGAGGATGGATGGCTTCATGTTTGGACCCAGCCAGGGATATTTTTATTTTACCCAGTTTGTTTTTTAAGAGGTTAAGCAATGGAACTAGTGTTTGACACATTGGAACCAGTGGGCTATTGAAACAGCTGGGGCATGGGAGTCGTCTCCAGGACCCCTCTCATGATACCACCTAGGGGCAGGGAGGCAGTTCTCCAGCCTAGGCCAAACGACCCAGGCCCAAGCCGAGCACAGGATGGACAGACCTTTCACAGCGAAGCACCTCATCATGAGGTGCTTGCCCATACAGCATATTTCCATAGCAGGAAAATAACCCTCAGAAACAGATCCATCATCTTAATGACTGACAGGGTGGAGATGGTTGTGACCCCCCCCCCTCGCCCCATGCAGGAAAATCAGGCCTATGGCCATCTCCCCGTCTACGGAAATATGACTGTGGGAGCCTGATGTCTAGAAGGCAAAAAGTAGCCCACTTCTTCCATTCCTCGATCAAAATTGTGAATCGAACAGTAATAATGTATGGTTAAGGAGCTGGGCTCTGAAGCCAGGCATACCTGACCTTGTATCCTAGTTCTGCTACTAACTAGTTGGTAGATACTTAACTTCTCTGAGCCTCAGGGGTAAAATGGGAGCTAGTTATCTACACAGGCTACATAGTGGCGACACTAACCTGACTGAGGTTAAAAACTAGGGATGGCCTTGCAGGAGTTCCCCTGAATACTCCTCTTTAAGTAAAATGTAAAAACATACTCAGTGAGCACACACCAGGGTGCCAGGCACTGTGCTTAGTTCTGTTAGCATTATTTCATATAGTCCTCATAAACACCATCTGAGATAACTAGCTCCTATTTTACACCTGAGGCTCAGAGAAGTTAAGTATCTACCAACTAGTTAGTAGCAGAACTAGGATACAAGGTCAGGTATGCCTGGCTTCAGAGCCCAGCTCCTTAACCATGCATTATTACTGTTCGATTCACAATTTTGATTGAGGAATGGAAGAAGTGGGCTAAAAATGCCATCAAGCCTCTCTATTGGAAAATAGAAGTGGGTTTGGAGGAGGAATGCCAACCAGTTGAGTAAGCAGTCTGAGTCATAGGCTGCATACGTAACTTTGAGAAACGCAATTTGTGATTTATTTTAAGTACAGGCAAAAGCTATAGTACTTTATTAGCACTGTTGGCTCTGCTACTTAAAGCAGACCTTGAGGGATTGTTTTAATGAATAGGCAAGACCAATTTTAATTAGCAGAGCAATTGTTTGTAAATGGCACTTGAGGGAGCCCACAAACAATTCAGCAGTATTTTAGTAAACCTCCCCTCTGTGATCTTACAGGCTCTTTTTATTTGCATTATGAATGAGCAAGGAAGAATTTGCTAGGTGAAAGGCCGTGCATGCCAATTTCAATGTCTTGAATACTGGAATTGACTTCCTCTTTTCCCTGAGTAGCAGAGTCAACATTTCAAATGAGGAGCTGAGAGGAGGGCCTTTCATAGCCCAGAGAGTAGCCTTCACTATTTTCCTGGTACAGACATATGGGTACATCTGACCAAGCACAATCTGTAGGTTTCAGTAGATCCAAATGAGGTGTGTCGAAATAACCTAAAGGTTGGGGGAAAAGCCTGATTCCAGGAAAAAGGCTGACATGTGAACTTGAAAGGTCTTGGCTTCAAACTCTCCAATCTAGTCATGGGCATAATGGACCCTAGGACTAACCCCAGCCACCCACCTGAGGGAAAGAGGCTCCATCTGAGGGCAGAGTGAAGAGGCAATTGACATTTGCTGATGTTCCTTCACGGGTCACCTCTGGGAAGCCTGGTTAGGGAACATCCATGGCATAGGTAACTGCCCACTAGACACTGATGGTTTGGGAGGTGATGCCCCGTGGCACTTGGACACGATGAACGGTCTTACCTTAAGGAATTTCAGTAGAGTAACTCCCAAGAGATTCTGATACCAGGATTTTTCTGCATGGGCTCTTAGCTGCTAGGTGGGAAGAGCTTCGTCGTCACATTCAATGGAATGGGAGGAACGGAGCATGCTAGGTGGAAATTGTCTGTGACTCAGTGGGTTCGCCAGATGCTTACATATTACCATTTACAGGGATCACCTTGCCTTGCATTATTCCTGGGTCATATGGCCCATCAGGATTCCCAGGAGCTCCCGGATTCCCAGGTATGGAACAAGGCCAGAGAAAGCCACTGAGCACACTTGTAAGCACCATGATCCAAAGGAAGCAGAGGATATCCCAGTAGCATTTGGGGATCCCCATTCCTCCTAAGAGGGCAGTGTTAAGTATTGAGGAAGAAGAATGGCTGCTGGAGAGGGTTGTGTGGGGAGGTGAGGGTAAGAGAGGCCCTCCAAAAGACCCGGATATTTGATAGAATGTCACAAATCATACCGAACTACACTGACTTTGCTTCCCCCTCACCACTCATATTTGGGTTTGCAGGCCCTAAAGGAGCTTATGGTCTCCCTGGGAGTCCTGGCCAACCTGGATCACGTGGAAATAAAGGAAAGCCTGGAAGTCCAGGATTGGTTCACCTCCCTGAATTGCCAGGTAAGGAAAGGAGCTTCTCCTGACCTGCTCCTCCTCTTGTGGAGTGTGTATCTGTGTTGTAGTAGCCCTCCACCAATTATAGGGCCTTAGGTTTGTGCTCTGGTATGGGTGGGATGGTTCTGATTTCATACTCAGGCAAGACAGAGCCGAGAGCTAGAAAATGATAGCATACAGAGTAATAAAAGCCATTTGAGATCAGCTGGGACAACCCCTTTGCTTTTAGATGGGAAACTGAGGCTCAGGTGGAAAGTGACTTGCCTGAGATCACAAAGCCACTAGTGACAGAGGTAGGACTCTGCCAGGTTGTCTGACTGCCAGTCCTATGGCAGTTTACTGGGTCAGCTCCTTACAGGTCAGAGAGTGAGATTCAGATGAATCACAGGAAGTTGTCCATTTCTAGCCCTTTGCTCACACCCTGTCTTTCCAAACTGAGCTTCATCATTCTACACGCCCCCAGTGTCTCTCAAACTGTGTTCCCTGGGCCAGCAGCATCAGCATCACCTGGGAACTTGTTAGTAAGGCAGATTCTTGGCCCCTTGGCAGAACTGCTGAACAGAAACTCTGGGGGTGGGGCCCAGCAATCTGGATTTTACCAAGCAATTCTTCCCCCTGGTGGTTTTGACCTAGGCTCAGTTTGAGAAGCACTCCCGCTCCATAGCTCAGGGCTCATCTTGGGCCACGGGACTCGGGGTTTATTGGTGCCTCAGTTCCCTCCACCATCCAGGAAGAGGGGAGCATGAGAGCAGGGATAGATGACCCCAGAAGAGACTGGGCCTTTGACAGGAGGTCTTGGGTGTAACCTGTGCTCTTCGGCCACTGTAGGAGTCCCAGAAGCAGCAAGTCCTCCCAGGACCACAGACTCCTGACCTTCAACAGAAGAGGCCCACATTATTAATATGTTAGCTTTTATAGTGGGAAAAAACCTCTCTCAGAGATCTCTAACCAGACCTATTGCTTCTAAACCTCCATGGCCTTTTATTTTTGCCTCTTTACATCTAGGATTTCCTGGACTTCGTGGAGAGCAGGGCTTGCCGGGGTTTTCTGGGCTCCCCGGAAAAGATGGCTTGCCTGGGGAAGGTGGAAGTCCAGGCTTACCAGGTTCCAAGGGAGCCCCTGGTGACATCCTTGGTGCTGAAAATGGTGCTCCAGGGAAGCAAGGCCTACCAGGGTTGCCAGGGGACAGAGGATTTTCTGGAGACACTGGCCTTCCAGGATCCAAGGGTAACTCTTCTGCCTCGCTTGTTTCACAATCTATAGAGAGCCTTTCAGTGATCAGTATGCTTGCATGAGTCTGGGGAGATGTATTAATTAGGGAGCTAAAACGAAAAGTCATTTTATTCTGTCCATCCCTTTTTGGAACATTTCTTTAAATTGTCTGAATCCATTCTCCTATGTTAGTAATTCCAGAAGTAATCATAACCCATGGTCAGATTCTTGCAAAACCACTGATTTACTGCTAGAAATAGCAGCAAGGCTGGAACTGAGACAACAGTGGCACCTGGGATGCCTCCTGGGCCAAGTTCTTCCACTGGAAGTTGGTTTGGTGACCAGTCACTGCTATCAGTCTGAGCTGTGATCATCTATCCCTTCCTTTCATTAGGTTTGCTTGGGAAGTCGGGCTTGCTTGGCCCCAAAGGTGAGTGGGGCAGGCCTGGAACACCAGGCCACATGGGCCCTCCAGGCCCTCCAGGGCCTGGTGGTCTATTCGGCGTCAAGGGCAAACCCGGACTCCCAGGAGCACCAGGCTTTCCAGGCACTTCAGGTAGGTCTTATGGAGGAGGTGCCCCAATGTGACACACTTAAGCTAGGCCCTGGGCCCTGGCGCCCTGAGGGGCAATAATGGCAGTGTGACTTGGTCCAAGTCTACAAAGACACTGACTTGCCTAACGTCTGAAATTTCAAATCTCCAGTCATGCTTGCAGTGCCAAGCAGAGCAGATTTCAGCAGTTTAGCTTCCCAGATATCCCCACAAATCCCTCCCGGCCCCTCCCCGATGGCATCACCCCGCCTCCACGCTTTGGCCTCCCTCCTGCCTTCCCCTGCTAGGAAGGTGCCCTTGTGGCAGAGGTGGCTCTGGCCATCTGCACTGCCTTCACTGGGGCCATCGGGAGCCTGCTGTGGGTTGGGGGGAGAAGCTCGAGGAGAAGGTGACCACGTAGACGCCTGCCTGTCAGGTGAGCATGCCTCTGAGGACCCACGGTCAAAGTGGCTTTCACTCGTCAGTGGGTCCTGACAGCCCCGGGTTCCAGCCTAGTGTTGGCAGTTTGCCTTTCTCTTCACCACCCTCCTCACCCCGCCCCAGGGACTGCGTCATCCCCACTTACTCCTGGCCACAGGACTGAAGTTGAGGTTTTGCAGAGCCACTAATATCCTTTTTATCCCCTTTGTCCTTCCGTGTTTCTGGGCATAGGCTGTGCAGGTGAGAAAACAGCATGCAGGCTCACAAGACTAACACTGCCACAGCTTTGCTGCTCAGGGAATTATCTTACTACGCACTATAACCCAGCAAGGCCAGGGGTCCCTGAACTCACGCTGTGAGGTTGGCCCCCATTGAATTCCCTTCCCTTGTTGCAGAATCCCCTTCACAGCCTCCCATTAGAATCCTGGGGCTTGCAGCTACTTGATGCTTTTCAATCCATAGAAAGCCAAGTCAGCCATTCATTTAGGTCCTTGGGGGCCCAAATACCTCTGTCGTCCATGATTTAATCCTTTGCTTTTTTAATTTCCTTGCTTTGTACCTGAACATTCCACTTTGGCAGCAGCTCAGGAGGTTAATCCCATTGACCAACTTAAAGCATGGTGAAAGAAGTGTCAGAATGCCTAGGAGACCAAACAGGCCGTGGGGATTTCCACAGTCCTTGGCACTAGGGGGTCTTTCAACCTTAATGCCAAGGAACTGGCTGACTTAACTGCTTGCATGAGGGATTAAAAGGGCAGCCCTGTATCCATGGCTCCCTGGGAGGCTGAAACAATGGCTCAGCTTTAACCTCTGCTTCACCGATTGGCTCAGGAAACAGCCATTGTGCTGTGATTCAGTCTGGAAGTACCAGGCAACTAGAGTCCAGTTGCCACCCTGGCTTCCCGGAGCTCCATTCAGAGGCTAAAGTATGAACCACATTCATAAAGGGGAAAGAGGTTATGATCAGAAGGGGTTTACTTGTCCTGCCAGCCACTGTGCCATGCTGGAAATAATAGCCTTTGGCACGGTACTCTGAGTGGTAGGTGCTAACCCCTTGGCCACCTAAGAACTCTGCCTGTTAGCCCATGTAGGTCATTGTTAAAGGGCCATTTACAAAATGCAACAAGCCGACCAACCAGAAGCCATGGGAATAGACAGTGGCCCAAATCTGGACAAAGCCTCACTTGACAGCTATCCTGTGTTCTCTTCTGTACTGATTCAGGACATCCTGGAAAGAAAGGTCCAAGAGGAGAGACAGGTCCCCCTGCACCACCTGGAAAGGGAGGTCTGCCTGGCCTGAAAGGCCTTCCTGGATCTCCAGGGCTAATTGGCTTCCTGGGGAACTCAGGCTTGCCAGGAGGCGCTGGGTTGCCAGGCCTGCCAGGTCCAAAGGGTAAGTGAAGGGATCAGGAAGGCAGCAGTGCATGGCAAAGAGGAGCATCCATGCACCCAGCTTGCCCTCTCCTCTGTGCCTGGGAAAGGAGAATGGGGAAGGAGGTGGGCAGGGCTTTTGCAGCAAGATAGTTGGACTAGGCTAGTGCTAAAGGAGGCCTCCCCACCCAAGGTGAGCCACCCTCACTGCCTGCTGGGTGGCACACTGAGCAGAACAGCATGGTTAGTAAAGCCCAGGACAGTAACAGTCACACTTTGTTGATTCAATTGCTTGACCCCTACCCACAACCTGATAGCTCTCATTTCCTGTGAGTGTCCTACTACACACCAGCGGTTGGGCAGGAGGCATCTCCATTTTATACAGGGGGAAATGACGGGTCCAAGGCCACACAACTGGTTAGCAACAGGGCCAGACTAGGGCTCATCTCCCTGCCCCCTTGGCCCTAGACTTTTTTTTTTTCCTGTGCCACATACGTGCTCTAACTTGGCAAATCATAAGAGAAATGCCCACCTCTTCTTTCTTTTCTGTTGCTTAGGGCCATAAAGGGAAAAGGCATAATATAATATGGAACGACTAAGAGCTTAGGCTTTGGAGTTAGAGAAATCTGGGTTTGAATCCTTTCTCTGCAACTTGCTAGCTGTGTGCCTTGAGTGAGTTGTTTAAGCTCTCTGAGCTTCTATTTCCTTGTATGTTAAGCATACATAATAGAAGTTCTTGTTTCTCACCAGGTGAGAAGGGGTCTGTTGGACCAACAGGCTTTTCAGGCATGCCAGGTGTCCCTGGAATTCCTGGTGTGAGTGGATTAAAGGGAATTCCTGGGTCAGAAGGAAGAATGGGGCCATCTGGACTGGCTGGTAGGCCTGGTGAAAAAGGTAAGCTGGGGAATTGAATTCTGGAATTGCCACCCACTTATGCTTCCCAAGGTACATTGTTTATCAACTTTCTCATTCATGTGGCTTATACCAACCCTGGTTTGGAGAATAAGATTTGGGGCTCCTGAATGAAGTCCTTTTAACCAAAAAGACCTAATCACTCCTGTTACCACTGCGTGTTAGAGGCCTCGGTCATGAGTTCCCAGATGCTCCGTGGAGGAGGGTTTTGAGTAGGGTCTGAAGTTGCTGGTGGACTTTGGGCTTGTTGAAGGAGAGGGCATGCACACAAATTCAAAGTTGGGGAAACAGGCGAGAATGAAGCTGGGAGAGCCCCAAAAGAGGGCCCGGTGGGGGTGGTGTGGGAAGTGCTGACATGAAAGGCCAGCCCATGCCTGACCCTGTGTCTAAGCTCCCTCTGATGTGGATATCATGGTTTCCCTTCCTGCAGGAGACAGAGGCAACCCAGGGTCACTTGGACTACCCAGTCCAAGACCTCCAATGCTGAACCTCCAGTTCAAAGGAGACAAAGGCTCTTGGGGCTCAGCTGGATCTGACGGATTTCCTGGGCCCAGAGGTGCTGTGCAGGGAAGGGCTAGGAGAAATGCCCAAGAAAGGTTTTACAGCCCAACTCAACTTCTGTCCTGAAAAAAGGTCCTGCAGCCTAAGGCCTCCAGGGCAGCTGCCCGGATGGCAGCAGGGGCGCCAAGGAGGCTGCCTTCCCTGGGCCCAAGGGCTGCCTGAACCTTGGAGATTGCCAGTTTTCATTGCCACTGTGGAACTAAGTGTTTGAACCACAGGCTGTTGTGTCCCTGGAGGAGCCCGGCACGTAGTGGGGCACTGAGCAGCTTTCCCAAGGCTGGAGCTGGGGGGGCCCTGACCAGTGCCCCATAAGGCTGAAGGCTCCGCCCCACCCCTGTGCCTCTACCCCCAAGCTAACTGCCTGCCTGTGAGCCAGGGCACCTGCACCTTGGGGAGCAGATTTTCTCTAGCCCAGATGCTTTTTCTGAGCCATATGCTTCTTTCCCAGGTGACAAAGGAGAGGCTGGCCTCCCTGGGTCACCAGGCTTGCCTGGACCTCCTGGCTTCCCCAGCACTGTCAAGGGACTTATTGGGAGACCAGGCCCCCCTGGCTCCACAGGACTCCGGGGCTTACCTGGCCTGAAGGGGTCCCCTGGAATCACAGGTTTCCCAGGAATACCAGGGGAAAGTGTAAGTGTGCCCAGATGTTTGTTCTCCGCTAGGAAAGAGCCACTAGAGCAAGAGAACATGCCCCTGTTGCCCACCTTTCTCAACCCAGCCCTTTTCCCTAGCTGTCTCCTCACAAACCTTCTCCTCGAGTTTGACAGGTCTTGCCACCCTTTCCTGGACATCCCGCCCTCTGGGCCTCCATTCCTGCTACCTCCCCCTCCAGGCATACCCTCCTTTGCATTTGCCTAATACCTGCTGTCCCCAGGCACGTGCTCTGCCAGGAGTCCCTGAGCTCCCCCACTGCTGCCACACTACACTTCTCACTGCTTATATTGATTGTAGTTGGTTCTGCATAGGTCTGATCTCCTCAGTGAGATTGTTAGGACTTGAGACAAAGAAGCATCTGTTATGTTTTTCATCTGTGCCCCCCAGCCCGCTTCCTCATTGAGTGTGGTACATCATTACGAACTTGATACTGACTTCTTAATGTTTTGATTTCAAGAAAGGTCTTTGTTGCCTCCATAAGAGGCAACAACTGGCAAAGAATTAAAGCCAGTTTCTCTGGGTTCTCAGAAGGTAGGGTGGGAGAGTAATGTTAGCAACGAGACAGACTTGGCTTTGAATCCCAGCTCCATCATTCATTAGCTCTGTGATTTTGTGCCTCTTGCTTAGCTTGCCTGAGCTTCACTTTTCTCATCTATGAAAACTGGGGAATAATATTCAAACCTCCTTCACACAGTAATGAGGATTTAAGTGAGATGATACATGTAAAACACTTAAGATTGTATTTGGCACATGGCAGGCTCTGAATAAATAGTAGCAATAAACTAGTAGTATCTAAAGGACTGAATGAGCTGGATCACAGAACACCTGTGCTCCTTGCAGGCAAAGTCCCTGTCCTTTACAAGTGCCAGTCCATCTGGTAGAGAGAACACACACTTACACCCACACCCACACACACACACACACATCCCTGAAGCAATTGCAAAGGAAATAATTCTCAGCTGGATGCTCATGACTACTCATGCACTAGGAGGGAAGGAATCAAAGTGGGAAGGCATTCTGGGAGGGGTTCCAGCAGGAGCAAAGGCTCAGAACCAGCAGCTGTGGCAATGTGCAGAAAAAGCCAGGTGAATGTGGGGGGTGCCCGGGGTGGTGGTCCAGTGAGCTCAGTGACCCAGTCCAGAACTCAGACTCCCACCCAAGGCACTAGGTGGCATGTCTTTACTGGGTACATCTCCAAGTGAATCAAAACCATACCAGGAACCAGGAGAAGAACTGTACTGATAGCAGCTGACATGCCCACCTCCCACTCAGAGCATTGGACATTAGCCAGTAAAGGCAGGTTTTCTTGTAAAAATAGTAACATTAGCCCAAAGTCAGACTTCCGTACCTGCACATATACAGCCTGTTACCTGGGGGCAGAAAGACTTCATGTTCTTTGTGGAAACTGGCAAAGCTGGTTCAAGTATCACAGGGTAAAACAGTTTTTCTTGTGCATAATGGCTCCAGAGCTTTGGCCAGAATGGTGGTAGCCAACTGGCTGCAGAGCATACCAAAGGCCTGGCCTGCTGTCATAGTCTGTATTTTCTGAGAGACTTGCTTTGAATGGCCACACCTTGATTTCCCAAGATTCCAATTTTGATAGGCTTTGGGAAGTTATGAATGACAAGTCCAGGATTAATCTGCAGATTAAATCCCTCCCCTAAAATCATTAAGTATGCATTTCTGCCCTGTACACATCACCTTCCCCTCTGCAGGATGCCCCCGAGTCCACTCCTGCCAGAGTACAGGATAGACACATCTCAGGCACTTGTTCAAGGAAAGAACGGAGCTAGGAGGGTGGGAGGCCCTGAGCTCTGGGCAGAAATAATGATCCTATGTTGCTTCTAAGGGTTCACAGGGTCTCAATGGAGCTCCGGGGCTCCCAGGAACATCTGGTCTCCCAGGTTTAAAAGGTAGGGAGCATTTTCTCCTTTAATGTGTTTTTCCAGAGCAAGGTGGATTTCTAGCTGGCCCAGGGCTCTCCTGGGGGAGACTCTGTGTTTAGAGGGAGGTGAATTGATTTACATTTCCCCTTTGGCAATCTTTGGTCCTCAAAGACATGCGACAAATAGTGGTTTGACCCACCTGACTTCCAGACTCAGCAGAGAGGAGAATCTTCCCCTGCTGAGCCCAGCCCACTGGGTCAGAAAATTTCCCATCCCGGCTGTCATACTGTTGCATTCCAGTGATATTTTAGGGCCCCTCCTAGCATCTTCTCTGCCCATCCTGAGCCTCGTGATGTGCTTCCCAATGGAGATATGTTACCTGTAGCAGCATTTCATGCCAGTAGCCTGGTAGCATCCCAGCCCTTTGTTGGTGATTAGTCACCTTTTGCCCAATGGGTAATTTTGTCAAGGAGCTCCTCTGGCTATATGGAATCTGAAAAGGTTTTGCCTTCAAAAGATCTCTGCTACAAAATCAACTACAACTTCTCCTGACCTCTTGAACAATGTCTTGATATCCCCAGGAGATCGAGGCCAGACTCTTGGAATTTCTGGTAGTCCAGGACCCAAGGGACAACCTGGGGAGTCTGGTTTTCAAGGTAAGCCTGTAGTATTTTTGTCTCATGTGTCTATAGTCTCCTCAAAACTAAGGATCAGAAGGAGTTTTGAAGGTCAACCCCAAGTTCTGCAACTTCTATCCAGGGCAGAAAAATTCCTACTTGACATGTTTCCACTCACAGGCAGCCCACAGTTTCCCCAAGCAAACCAGGCTACTCTTCCTTCAAGACTCATAGATTTATAGGATAAGTCTAAGACCTTTGGGGTAATGTCATCGCACCCCTTAGTTTATAGCTATCTAAACTGCTCCTCGAAGATTTCCACCTATTGCTCCTACTTCTGGGGGCACTCAGAACAAATTACTTTTCAACTGGGCAGCGCCTTTCAAATGAGAAGACTGCTACCACAATCCTTTTCTGAGTTTCTTCACTGGCTCTAGCTCCCTTGGCCATTCCAGTGGCTTCACCTTCCTACTCACCCTCTTCCCTGGATGAGCACACTGCCTAAAATGTGGCCTGATCACTCAGCTTTTTTCTTGGTTTTGTAGGTGTGAAAGGAAAAGATGGACCAGTTGGTGATGTGGGTTTTCCAGGAAACAAAGGTGAAGATGGAAAAGTTGGTATTTCTGGAGATACTGGCCTTCCTGGCTCCCCAGGTACCATGCCACCTGATAACTTTATTCTGATAAAGTTAGGATTAGCTTCAAGCCACGACCCATTCTGAACTTCTATCTTGGTTTCACTTTGAGGACTGCCCGGGATTCCAGGCATGAGAGGAAATCCAGGACTTCCAAGTCCTCCAGGCCATCCAGGGGCAACTGGGCCCCTGGGACCCCCGGGCTTAACAGGAACCAAAGGTGTGTGTGTTTTGGAGAAGGTGGTATGGGAAACGGTCCTTCCCTCAAAAAAGGACAGCAATTGCTTTATATTAGGAGATACTAGCTAGGGTTAAGCTATACCCTGGAGAATCATTGACTGGGCCCCATGAGGGATAATGGAAAAGGAGGATGAGGAGGAAGAAAGGAGGTCAAGCTGAATGGGAAGAGGACAACACAGCAACCATGGGGAGAAGAGTTAGCAAAGAAGGTCACTGCCATGGCATCTGTAGCCTTTCCCTGGCTCCAAGGTGGGGCAGCAAGTGTCTGGGAGCTGGTGACTCAAGGCCTTGGTGTTGCTACTCTGTGTTTTTCTTGAAGATACCTAGTTATCTACCACCCTGCTCTTAAAGCTGGATTGGTCTCTAATAAGAGTCAAGAAAATCTAGATTGGTGGGTAGAGGTTAGGGCGGGTCCAGTCTCTCTTAGAGCATTAAGTAACGCCTCCAGAAGGGCCATGACCTTTCAAATGAGGACTTTGCAATGTTCTTGGGGTCAGGGCCTTTGCTGGCCCTTCATGATTCTAAGCTGCTGGAGCCCTCTCTGATATTCTGTCCCCTCAGGTTTTCCTGGATATCCTGGTTTACGTGGACTGAATGGGCTTCCAGGAACGAAGGGGACCCATGGAAATCCAGGTAAAGAAGACACTCAAGGGCAAGGAGAGCACCAACTCCTCCAGAAGCCCGGTGGGGGCTGGCCATAAGTTCCAGACTGTGCTATAGCCCATATCCTTGGATTCACTGATCTCCTTGCCAGCTCCCAATTTGGGGTACTTTGATGTGGGGAGGAAGGAAGATGGGGTTTGTCCTTCCACCCAGAATGAGCTCTCCTTCCTGTTATTTCAGTACTCAGCCTCTGGTATTTGTCAGGCAGGCCCCCAACAAATGAGTTAGACATGAGGGCCTCACTCCCACTGTGTTCTATCCTCTCTCTGCATCTCCTCCTAGGACCTAGTATAACCGGTGTGCCTGGGCCGGCTGGCCTGCCTGGTCCTAAAGGGGAAAAAGGTTCTCCAGGAATTGACATTGGACCTCCAGGGAAGCCAGGCATGAGAGGACAAAAAGGAGGCCAAGGTAAGTAACCCAAGTCAGGCCTTAGAGATGATGAGTGAGGCCTGGCTGGGGAGCCAGGGTTGGGGTTCATCAGGGCTATGCAGCTCACGGGCCTGGGCTGTGCCTGTCTTCACATCTCTAGGAATGTCAGAACCCAGCACAACAGATTGCTAAGAAAGAGGGTAGGCCATGTCTAGGGCTTTCCTGCGAAGCACAGTCTGACAAAAGTCACAGGGAAAAGCCCCCCAGCCTCCAGTTTCACTCCTACTCTCATTAGCCTCAAGGCCTCTCTTGCACACTTGGTCATTGGCTGAGTTTAATGTGCCCCTGAGGGACAGGGCTTGTGCACTTACTGAGAGGTTTGCCCGAAGTTCCTCAGTGTCCAGTGGGGATGGCACTCCCAGGGCCCTGGGAAGACAATGTGGCTGCTGAAAACAGCTCAAGACTTAGAGGATAAATGCCTCCCTAGGCCAGGCAAACAGTAGGCACTCAGATTTGTTGGGTTAATGGAAAGTAAGTTTCGCCCTAATCTCAGCCCCTGACTCCTCATATTATCTGAAGTCCCTTTCTGAGCCTCTGTTTCCCCATTTCTCAAATAGCGACAATGAATTCTAATTTTTTAACTCCCCTTAGGAATGTTCTGAAGACCCATATACACCCCACTCAATGTAGAACACAAACTTACTAGGGCATCACAGCCAAGAGCATGGGCCCTAAAGTCAGACCACTAGATTCCAATTCCAGCTGTACCTCTCATTAGCTAGATGACTTGAGCAAATAAGTTACTTGCCCCTCAATCCCAAATGAGCCTTTAGTTTTGCTTTTCTGTAAAATGGGCATAATAAGACAATCCACCTGATAGGTTGGGTGAGGAATCAATGTGGAATGAGGTAATATATATGAAAGGACTTACTGCAGCGCTGGCACATAGTAGGTACTCAAGAGATGGCTGGCCGTTATATCATTACATTGTTACCTGGGGAAATCATCTTTGCAAAATGTGCTGTCCCTCATAATCCCGGGGGACCTGAGGTCCCATCACATTTTATTTGTTTATGCGCGTGTTTGTATAACATGCATTATGTTTCCCAGGAACTCTGTTCATACATTAATTCATTTTCTGCTGCATTTTATACCGGTGCACCTGCTGCCTCTGTGTTTACTCTTTCCTTTGGCCTGGACCAATCTGTTCTTTTCAGAAAGCCAGCAGCTTCCCCAGAGAGAGGCCTCAACTAGGATCTGAGTCTGCAGGGAGTTTATGTAGCTTCTTTCACAGGAGAGAGAAGAGGGGACTGAAGAGAAGCATAGAGGCATTTGCCTTTTTGGTTTTCAAAACTTGACAATGAATACCTGCCTGGCCATTAAATTATTCATTTCCTTTAGCTATGTGAGGTAATAGAATCACAATTACAAATGCAGTGAACGGCATGTGTCAAGATGGATACATTGCAGGAACATAATGTTGAGTCAAAATAAAAAGGAAAAAGAAAGCAAGTCATAGAAGAGTACATTTGGTATGATTCCACTGATAAATGTTCATAAATAAGATTAAATGACCAATATATTGTTTAGGGTACAAATATGCATGGTCAAACTGTGGGTAAAGGGAATGATGAACACAACAGGAGGGGTTGCCTCTGAGAGGCAAGGTGGAGGGATCCATGAAGGGCGTACACAGAAATTTAAGGTAATGCTATCTTTTTTCTTAAATTTGGTGGTTGAAACACAGATTTCATTGTACCTGGATTATTTTTACATACGATTTATAAACATTCTTCTGCTCTTCTCAATATTGAATGAAAACACTGTTCTAAAAGAATATAGCAAATATCATATACCCCTGCATAGGAACCTATCTCTGTTTTGAGCATAGAAATCGGTATAAAATGTGAATTTACCCCAAAGAAAACTTCCAGAGCAATCCCTGTCTCTACAGTACATTGAACTAAATAATTTTAAATTACACCATTCATTTTCCTATTTGCAACTAAACATTTAGAGGCTGCACTTGAATATTTAAGGTTTGTTTTAAGGCTCTGACACTGGAATGAATTGGAAAAATGTGCCATCTGCATTTTCATGTACTCATTTAAAGTGTCTTATTCTTACTCAAAGAAATATATGAGCTTTTTTTTTTACTAGTACTGCAGGTCAGTAGTAACTTTATTTTAGGTTTAATAATATATTGGTATAATTATAAAATCAAAAAACAGGTAAAAAGAGGAGGTGGCTCCAAAACCCATGGGAACTTTTTAATAATCTGTGTTCTGCCCACACTATACTATCTGTGATGTCTTATTTATTGGTTTTACATAATTTCAGCATATATATATATATATATATATATGTATATATATATGCATGTATATAAAGACATACATATGAAAAAATACAATGTCTTTCCTTTCGGATTTTTACCTTTGTAAAAAGGAAACACATTTCAAAGGTTCATCAAGACATAACTGACCATACCCAAAAGAGCACCGTAGGGCTTTGCAGCTTTTTTTTGTTTTGATTTTGTTTCTTTTACAGATCTTAATCATTGGAGACGTTTCTGGGAATATAGTTTTTCCTTCTCTGTATTTCCTCAGCATTCAATTAATTAATGAGCTGTTAAAACACCTGAATTAACCAATCTACAATCTTTATAAGTTTTCATGGATTTTTATTTCTTAACTAAAAATGAGAAATTCAACATTAATATTTTTGGCTTTTCCTATCATAAAAAATAAAATTCAACTTTAATATTTTGGGGTTTTCTTATCCCAAAGAAAAAGTAAGAATCTCCACTACCAGAACAGTTTGCCAACCAGTTTGAATCTATTTGTCTTCATTTAAATATTTCCTAGAATATACCAAAGTAATAAATACATGTCTTTCATGCTGCGAACACAGTATGGACTGCCACATTTGTATTTGTGGCTTTGACATATTTTCCCATTAAGATTACCGTCTGTGTATTTAATGTGTGTATATTACATAAATCTCCTGTAATCAGCTGAAATTTTTGGTTTTGAACATTGTAAGTCATTCCAAGAACAGAAAACAGGTAAAGCAGTATTAGCATTTGAGCAAATAAGTATTCTGTATCTACTTTGTCCAAAAAGAGGGAAGGGATTTAGTATAGAGAAATTTGTTCTATAGGTAATTAAGCAAGCATTTAGGTAATATCATGAATTTTCCTGTTTGCCTAGAAGGCCCAGAAGTTAGCCCTCAAAGATGCCAGGATGCACAGTGCCCTTGCTGCCTCCATTCTGATCCAGCAGGTGTCTTCTGACTGGTTGGGGCCTGTAGTCTGAGTGGCATCAGCCATAATTGGCTAACTTAATGAAATGTGAGACAGGGACAGTAGGTGTAAAGACACTTTGGGAAACTTCAATTCAGGTGCTGCACTCATGCCTTCTTTTTTTCCTGAGTTGGGGAAAATCTGTCTAAAATATTTCTATTACCACTGAGGTTGGGGAGGTAGAACTTTCTGAAGCTCTATCCCAGTTAAATGCAGTGCCTGCTGGGAGAGGGGAGTCGCTGAGCCCTTGTCAGCTTCGTTTGTCCACTAGCTGCAAAGATAAACTGAAGGAAGAAGAGCCCTCTGCTGGCATTCGCTGCTCTGGCTCCCACTTACTGAGAAAGCGTGGCCCTCTCCTGGGCACTCAAAGCCCACTTAGCTGCTTTTATTTATTCTTTCCAGGTTTCCCAGGTCTCCAAGGCCCTGCTGGTCTCCCCGGTGCCCCAGGCCTCTCCTTGCCCTCAGTCATAGCAGGACAGCCTGGTGACCCTGGGCGGCCAGGCTTGGATGGAGAACGAGGTAAAGACTGGAAGCCCAGAAAAGGGCTGGCCATCACCTTTTGTCCAGTCATTGGGCAGGTCCTGTATACAGTCCTGCCTCATCCCTATTCCTGCATATGCATGGGCCTGCTCAGCCTCACGTCCTGCCACCAGCAGGGATGCAGGGGACTGGAATGGACTGCATTTTGCAAAAAGAGTTTGGGAAGGTCTGGGCACTGGGACCCCACAGGCAGCAAGGGAACATTCTCTGCCTTGGGAATGGGCTTTGGCTTCCTAACAGCCCCGGGGACTTAAGCAGTGGCCACTTCCTGCTCACCAGCCCTCATCCCACTTCTGATCTTATCCCTAGGCCGCCCAGGCCCCCTGGGACCCTCAGGCCCCCCCGGGCCATCCTCAGATCAAGGCGACCCTGGAGACCCTGGCTTCCCCGGAATTCCTGGCCCTCAAGGGCCCAAGGGAGACCAAGGAATTCCTGGTTTCTCTGGCCTCCCTGGAGAGCTAGGGCTGAAAGGTATGGCTGCTTGGCTGGCTGTTGGGCCTTCTCCCACGCTACAGTCAAAGGCCCCTTCCTGCAGCCATGTGGACAGAGGCCAGCTGATAATGCTCTTCCCACCCTCGCCTCTGTCTGTCTCAAGCCCCTGCCACCAGTGCTACCATGCCAGGCCCTGATTTGCTCTCCTTTGCACTTTGCCAGGCATGAGAGGTGAGCCTGGCTTCATGGGGATTCCAGGCAAGGTTGGGCCGCCTGGAGACCCAGGATTTCCCGGGATGAAGGGGAAGGCAGGGCCAAGAGGTGAGTTGAGAGCATGTGCGATGCTGAGTCTGAGCTCAAGGGAAGGGTCTGGGGGTCACATTCCTTCAGGAGTCACTCACTGGTCAGCAGGCCAAGGAAGCCTGGATACCTGAAGCAGCTGAATCCAGCTCCCCCAAGCTGCCTCCATCAGCTCCCAGGACTGACGGCCCTGCTGCTCTGCCACCAAGGGTCCTAACAATGACCACCCCTGTCTGCATTAGTGGGCACTGGGTCTGCGCTCAGATCACTACTCACCTGTTTCCTCAACCCAGAAATGAAGAATGATCCTGCACATCCATTGCCGCATCCCCCTCAGTCACACATCTAATCCATTAGGCAAGCCCTGAGGGTTGTGTCTGCTCAGCGCACCTTGCATCAGTTCACCTCTCACCATCAGCACTGCTGCCACCCTGTCTCAGCCACTAAGGGTTCCCATGTGAATCACTGCAGGGACTGCTAACCAGTCTCCCTGTTTCCATCGTGCATCTCCTCCAACAATCATTTCTCCTGACAGTGGTCAGAGAAATCTTAGGGAAACAATCCACTGGCTTCCCACAGGATAAGAATAAACTAACTATGGCCCACCAAGTTTGTGGTGCCTCCCTTTTCCTCCTTATCACCAGCCCTTCCTCTTTGCTACTCACTGTGCTCTTGCCACACTAATCTCTTTCAGTTATCCAAACACACCATACCCTGGTGGGCCTCAGGGCCTTTGCACATGTTAGTTCTACTTCCTGGAATACTTTTACCACTCCCTCCACCCTGGCTCCCAGCTCCTTCTAATGCTTTAATGGTCTCAGCTTAAATGTCACTGCTTATGAGACCACTTATCACTCTCTCAAGCAAGTTCTCTACCCCTTAGCCCCCACTGCTCCCTCCCACTGTCACTGGACTGTTCATCCTTTGTAGCACTTCTCACAGTTTGCAGCCAGATTAATGGTATTTGTTGGGTTCTGCATTTTTAATCTTTGTCACCAAACCATAATCTCCGTAAAGGTCTATCGTATTCACTGCTCTGTTCCCTGACCTGCCATGGTTTTGTACATAGTAGGCACTCAAGAAATACTTGTTCAGTGAATTTGTAAGCAAATCAGCTTATTTGGCTTCTATTAGTGAGCCAGCTGGCTGGGGTCAGTCCCAGGCTCTGATGCCAACTGAACCTCTGGGGTTGGACTCATCCACTCACTTCCTTGGCACTGTGCTCTCACCGGGGAGGGAGTAAACCAGCCACCCCAGCCCAAACAAAGGCTCATCCCACCGTATTTGCAACAAACATTTCCTGACTTGCTCATCACATACGAGGCCCTGTGCTGGGCCCTGAGGAGATAACATGAATATAACCCAGTCCTTACCCTCAAGGAGCCACCAATCCACTGCGGAGATAGATGGGTAGAGACGACGTTGTGTAAAGCTTGGTGAGAGCCGTCCTGGAGGTTGGACTGGAGGACAAACAGGAAGGACAGAAAGCTGGTGATTAGAGGCAGAGAGGAAGGCTCCCGTGGTACCCACCCTGGCTACCTCTGCCTCCGCCTGACATTTGCATTTCCCCCACCTGCCCACAGGCTCTTCCGGCCCCCAAGGTGCTCCTGGACAAACACCAGTTGTGGAAGCTGTCCAGGTGCCTCCTGGACCCATGGGTCTACCAGGCATCGATGGCATCCCTGGCCTCACGGGGGACCCTGGGGTTCAAGGCCTTGTAGGCCTGCAAGGTGAGGAGGGCACCCAAGAAAGGGACTTTCTGGGGTGCTGAGACAGCCTTGGCTGAGAGGCTGAAGCAACTGGCTGGGCCTCTAGCTCACAAGGGGCGCCTTCATCAAGTGTTTCCTCTGCTCTTTCACAAAGCTCCCAGGCTTCTTGCCAGGAAGGAGGCCTAGCAGGGCTAGCAGTTGTACTTGGCTTTAGATATTGTGTGGGCAGAGCACAGCAGCTACTCCACACAGCTTGTCCATCACTAATGTGCTGTTGAGGGAAGGAGGGAGTATGGTGGGGGATAAAGAGCAAAGGAGAAAGCCCTGGGCTGGGGGACAGGAAACCTGACTTCTAATCCCAGCTGTGCTCCAAATGGAGTGAGTTAGCAGTCTCTCTGGGCCTTGGTGTCCTCATTTGTGATATGGGGCACCAGCTGTTGCCCTGCACGCTTCTCAGCGTTGCTGGGAGGAGAGGCTCAGCCTTGAGTTGAGTATGCATGCCAAGAGGATGGCCAGTCGCCCTCTCCTGGTGAGTCCTGGGCATGACACACAAGCCACGTTTCTCAGGGTAGCACTCCTCAGGACCCTCCGCATTGGGAATCCTGCTGTGGGCCTTCTCTCCTTTCAGGCTCCAAGGGTTTACCTGGCATTCCTGGCAAAGACGGCCTCAGCGGACTCTCCGGCCCACCTGGGGCTCTTGGTGATCCTGGTCTCCCTGGACTGCAAGGCCCTCCAGGATTTGAAGGTCTGGCAATATCGGCACTAGGGGGCAGAGGGTTGGTTTTTGTGAAGATTTGAGGCTTGGGGGTGAGTCAAAATCACAAATCTGGGACTTAGGAAACCTGGTGGTAAAGCCTGACACAACCAGGAGGCTGGAAAACTGGGCTCTCATCCATTCGTTCCTACCCACCTCTGAGCCTGTGAAGGATAAGATTCCTGTGTTCTGGAAGGCAAAGGACTGTTCCAAATTCTTTTCTGGATTCTCTTCCAGCTCTTAAGAGCTATGACTCAATACCATAGCATGGCCCCTACCCCGCACCTCCCCTTTTCTATCTAAGGATTCTGACATGGATGGGAGGGGACTTAAAGGATAAGAAAATCTGAGATAAGGTATGGCTGTTATTTGCCTTACCTTTTATATCACAGTTGGTAAATCAGTTGTCCTGAGTGGAGAACAATTCTGAGGCTTGGTGGGAAAGTGGTGTGATCAATCATCCACATCTACCATGGGCAGGGGAGGAGGGTATGATTTTTGCCTTGCTAATCCCAACTCTGCTTTTGCTGCTTCTGATTCAGCAGCTACTTGGTTATCTCCTAGGAGAGACTGCAGGGCCTGAGGATTAACCCCCCTCTGCCCCCTCACCCCCTCATAGAGAACCCAAGGCTGGTAGCTATGGGAGGGAAGCTTGATAGTGTGCTTTTGAAAATTGAAGTATAGTTGATATACAGTATTATATTGGTTTTAAGTATATAACATAGTGATTTGACAGTTATCTACATTATTAAATGCTCACCCCAACTAGTATAGTTACTATCCGTCAACATAGAAGGATGTTACAGAACTGTTGACTATATTGTCCATGCTATACTTTCATCCCTATGGCTAATTTATATCATAACTGAGATTTTGTGCCTCTTCATCTGCTTCACCTATTTCATCACCCACCCCACCTCAACTCCTACCCCATGGTAACCACCAGTCTCTTCTCAGTGTCTGTGAGTCTATTTCTGCTTTGTTCATTTGTTTTGTGTTTTTAGATTCCATATATAAATGAAATCACATGGTATTTGTCTTTTTCTGCCTGGCTTATTTCACTGAGCATAATACTCTCTAGGTCCATCCATGCTGTCACAAATGGCAAGATTTCTTTCTTTTTTATGGCTAAGTGATATTCCATTGGGTATATATATCACATCTTCTTCATTCGTCTATTGATGGATACTTTGGTTGCGTCCATATGTTAGCTATTGTAAATAATGCAGCAATAAACATTACGGGTGTGTATATCTTTCCAAATCAGTGATTTTGTTTTCTTCAGGTAAATTCCCAGAAGTGACATTGCTGGGTCATATGGTATTTCTATTTTTAGTTTTTTGAGGAGCTTCCTTGCTGTGGATAGCATGCTTTTTAAAATGGGGACTCCATAGCCCCATACATCTGAGTTGGCATTCCAGCTCTACCATTTACTTACTAGCTGTGTGACCTCTGAGCCTCAGTTTCCTTATCTACAAATTGGGGCAATAAGGTTGTGGTGAGAATCAAGTGAGCTAACGTGTATGTAAGGTGCCCTGCTCAACACATGGCACAAAATGAGTAGCTGCTGTTCTTATTGGCTGCACCTGGCTCACCACTTTTCTGCTCTCTCCCTCCCAGGAGTTCGCGGAAAGCAGGGCCCCTTTGGGAGGGCTGGACTGCCTGGGCAGAGTGTGAGAGTGGGATACACCTTGGTGAAACACAGCCAGTCAGAACAGGTGCCCCTGTGCCCCGTCGGGATGAGCCAGCTGTGGGTGGGTTACAGCTTGCTGTTTGTGGAAGGGCAGGAGAAAGCCCACAACCAGGACCTGGGTAAGTACCAGCTCTGCAAGCCCTGGCTGTCCAACCCACAAGGCAAGAGCCACCCTCCTCACTCCTTCCAGCCCAGTGCTGGGTAGCGGGTTACAGCATCAGTTCTGCCCAAACCCTGGCTCTACCTCTTTCTTACCATGTACTCTGGACAAGTTACTCAACCTCTCTAAACTTCTGCTTCCTCCTTAATGGAACAAGGCTAATTCTAGTACTCATCTCATAGGGTGATGTAAGGACTGCATGAATCACCCAAAGTAAAATGCTTAGAACATTTGGTGCATATGAATTATCCATTAAACGTTAGCAATTAGTAGTAGAAATAATAATATGACCTGTGGGGCAACAATGTTTACCCAAGAATTAATTGTATTATCTACAGGTGTGCTGACTCTGAAACACTCTCTCTATTAAATGCTGGTTTTACAAAGCACACTAATTAGCGAGTCATTAGTCAGATTATAAAAAGATTCTTTTCAATATCAAACTTCCTTGGTACATTGAAAATATAGTTTGATCAACAGACTTTAGTGTGTGTACAGCGTCCCAGGACTGTAAGGGGAGGTGTCCCCGCTCTGCTACAAGCAGTTGGATGTAAACCCAAACTACTATCAAGTCCTGTCCTAGTGGCCCTGGGAATAGGCTAATCCTCGACCCACCCCTCAGCAGAACTTACCTGCTTCTGCCCACCTTTTCTCCTTCCAGGGTTTGCTGGCTCCTGCCTGCCCCGCTTCAGCACCATGCCATTCATCTACTGCAGCATCAATGAAGTGTGCCACTATGCCAGGCGCAATGATAAATCCTACTGGCTCTCCACCACTGCTCCCATTCCCATGATGCCCGTCGGCCAGACCCAGATTCCTCAGTACATCAGCCGCTGCTCTGTGTGTGAGGCACCCTCGCAAGCTATTGCTGTGCACAGCCAGGACATCACCATCCCACAGTGTCCACTGGGCTGGCGCAGCCTCTGGATCGGGTACTCCTTCCTTATGGTAAGGCCCCTCCTCTTGTGTAGAAGCAGAGGGCAGGGAGCTCTGGGAGGATCCCTTGGGCTGGTTCCCCGGCTCAAGGGACATGGGATAAAATCCATGGAATTGAAAAGAAGGAATATACTTGGCCTGGGCTTGGGGAAAGACTGGAGCCCAGTCCTGCATGAATGACAGATAATTCTGGGTGGGAATAGAAATGAGCAGTTTGCACACAGCAGTTTAGGGGTGAGACTATCTGTGAATCACCAGAAAGGGTTCTAACATCTTATGCCTGCTTCAGTTATGCCACAAGCAAGAGAAGGAGGAAACACCCAATCTCGGTGGACGGTGAGGGAGAGGCTGTCCTCAGTCAGGGCCAGGGCCACACTCTCACTGGTCAGGCTGGGCACGGACATTCCCCACTCTGCTACCCACCCTCCCAGGCCCCTCTGGCCACTGCCATCTCCTCCTGAAAGGCTCAGCTAAGGACGTGCTGTATTCCTATGTCCTATGTCCCTGCTGGGATTTGGGCAGCTTCTCCATTTCGGTGGGAAGGCAGTGGCCGGCCAGGCTGTATGGCTTGCTAAGAAGAACTGAAAACATCTGTAAGCCCAAGGCAGCATCAAGTCTGTCACATGACATTCTGTGCATGTCTGGGGACATTAAATGAGTGAAAGGTCAGGTATAGGACCAGAAAAACTCCTGGGGAAAGTAGAGGGGCACCCACTGAAGTACCCTACCTCACCCAGCTTCTTTGCTGAGTGGGCAGGGGCAAGATGGTAAGAGAGTGTCTTTGAAGAATTACCAGAGCCACAGGCTTCCTCACATTAGTGCACCTGCCTGGGCAGAGGTGCTTCCTTGTTTTGCTCTGTGAATTGGACAGTTTATCCCCAAATAATATAGAATCATCTCACTATTATTCTGTCCTGTTCACCACCCAGACCCGGAAATAAGGAGAAAAGGCCTCTGAGCTTTGACAAGGAATGGTACAAGAGCCGTATACAAAAATCTCATGCGCTTTGCTCGTGGAAGCACTCTTAAGGCTTTATTCAGAATCTCTCTACTCTTATTTTACACATAATTCTAACATATTAGAATATCTGTATTTTCCTGAAAACATGAGGGTGGCAACGGGGACTGCCTAGTTAAGGGATCCTGAAGCAATGAGGCATACCTACTAAAAAGAAGAAAAGAGTGAGAAATTGATTCGAAGGCAGCCCAAGAACTCCCAGGCTGTGACCCTTGATGTGGGGCCTCTGCAAAATCACCCAAGACAAAAACTGACATTCACAATGACAAGCCCAGGTCATCTGGGAAGTGTAAAATACACAGTGTAAGGCAGAAAGATGTGTCATTCACTCTAAAAAGTTTTCTATCTGAGAATCAAACTGAGGAAAACCTTAATGCTTCATTTATCAGGAAAGGTCACTTACATGGAAACTCATTCTCCTGCAGTTCTGCAAAGTAAGGCATTCCTGTGTGTTCAGATCAGGCATTTGTCCCATTGGCCACTTGCTGACCTGGATGTGTATGAGGGCTCTTCCCTACGTTTTGGGGTCCAGAGGATAACCCAGCTTAGGTGAAGGGAGAGGGGCAGGGACTCTGAAGAGATAAGGACTGCCACCTGTGGGTACAGTGACCAGAGACTGTCAGTTCATGAGTAGCACTGATGGGGAAATCCGGAAATCACGTGCTGGGGGAGCCCTCTGAAGTGAGGGCTGGAATGTTAGGCCAAACACAAGGCCCACTTGTACTCAGCAGGTAACAAAACCTATATGTAGCCCTAAAGGGTGTGGTACAGACTGAAAATATAAGTTCTAATGAAGGTAAACTTCAGAGTCAGAGCGATAATAGAGATGCTGAGCGGGAGAGCCCATGGTTTAACCACCTTGTGGAGGGCTGTGTGCTCCATCCCCCCGTACACCGCCAGGGGCTGGAAATAGAGGGCTCTGAGAAGAATTGCATTCTGAAACCTATTGAATTTCCCTTCATCCAGCCTATCTCAGACTTATTTGTCCATGGAGATTTGGGGTGGGGGAGGGAACACCTGACACGCCTCGGAACTCAGTGGGACAGCAGCAGAGTGGGAAACACTGGCTGAGATGTAGCCTCTGCCTAGGCGCGGTGGGTTAGGAGGGCCCTAGGTAGCACGGAGGGAGCGCTCCTGGCCCCGAGGAGCTATGAGGGAGGAAGAGCAGTGTCTGGTGCTAAAATACAGCTTCTGGCATGCTGGCGAGAAGCTGGGGCCGAGCCCTTGAGGGAGGCGAGCTCAGGAAGGGAGCGCACATCCCTCGTGGAGCGGCGAGTCCGCCGCCGCGACCGCACCAGCTCACGAGAGACCCGGTCTGTTGCAGCACACCGCCGCCGGCGCCGAGGGAGGGGGCCAGTCCCTGGTCTCCCCCGGCTCCTGCCTGGAGGATTTTCGCGCCACTCCTTTCATCGAGTGCAGTGGTGCCCGAGGCACCTGCCACTACTTTGCCAACAAATACAGTTTCTGGTTGACGACAGTGGAGGAGAGGCAGCAATTCTGGGAGGAGCCAGTATCTGAAACACTGAAAGCCGGGCAGCTCCACACCCGGGTTAGCCGCTGCCAGGTGTGTATGAAAAGCCTGTAGGGTAGCACCTGCCTCTGACCCTTGCCCTCCCCTCCCCGACAACGGTCACCTCACGAACCCAAATGGTCTGAAAAAGGAAGGCTTAAGTGCTTTTGCCCACCTGTCAAGTTGTGCATTGGAGTCTCATTTGGGCTGGACTACTACTGCACACTGGTCACACCAATCCTCAGAACCAATGGGTTGGGTGGGGTGGGGGTGGGGGTGGGGGTGGGGGTGGGGGTGGGGGTGGGGGTGGGGGTGGGCCCACCCTGCTAAGATCTGCTGTCCCATTTCAGTCCACCTGGTGCTACGGTTAACTCAGATGTTGGTGTAACTATTCATGGCTACCTCAGAAAGACCTGCTGGGCCACCCCTTTCTTATACCTAGCCTTCCTCACTGTCTTGATCAGAAAGCTCTTCAGAATAGCTGATATCATTTCTTAATGGCCAGAGGTCACCACCACATTATTTGGCTTAAACCAGAACCCAGTGTTACCTACATTAAAAAAAAATTCTCTGGCTAAATATTCACAGATGGCTCAAGCCTGCATAGTGAAAGTTTGCACTCTTCAAGGAGGCTCACTGTCTCTAGGCAGGCAGCATAGCTGGAAAGAAGTGCTAGTCAGTAGCCCGGGTGAACTTCGACTCCTTCCAGAGTGAGCAGACTGGGCCCTGTATTGCTTAGGGAGGGACTCATTAACTTCACACGGTCCTAGACAAATCACTTCCTCCTTGCTGGCTCCTTTCCCAGCCAGACTTACAACTTGGCCCTGAGTAGGGTGGAGGATGCATCAAATGTGGCCAGGTATACAAAGGGAAATGAGAACCACAATCCTTTCTCCCAGGCCTGGGGTAGAGGGGTGAATGGGTAAGGAGGTGTGAATTCTGCTTTTGACTCCAGGAACAAAAAGATCCCTTGTCCCAATTTCTCAGAAGTCCCTGTTTATTCTAAATGCCATCCAGATGTGTGCAATCTGGCAAACTGAAGCTACAATGTGTTGGTTCCTTTGCATTTTTGAGGCTGTTAGAGACTTCCCATTAAAGTGTCCATCTAACAGCTCTTTCACAGGTAGCCTGTTAAAGGATTTTAATATATTTTTAAAAGCTCATAAAAATCTTGCACACTCCTCTCTTTAGCAGTTAGCCGGCCTAAAGCAAGCCTAAGCTGACTATAAAGTGTATTGTATTCTGTTTGGGGGGATTTGTTTTAACCATTTCCTCTAATTATCAATTTCCCAGAACACTAAGCTATGTTGACATGAGGCAATTCCTTCCAGGTGATTCTGTTTCCTTAAATATTATGTAAACTGTGCCAAACAGACAAAGCATAATCAGTATAATCTGCATTATTGTTACCTTCACTTCCTGAGTAATAAGCATGGTGTTAGCTTTGTACATCACAAATAAAAGGAATTAAATATGAACGTTTGACTCTTTGGACATTCTTTGATGAAAACTTTGGTCTGAAGTCCTTCTCATTGCAATTCGTGAGTCCTTCTCAGAGCCATGGGGGTTCCTGTTACTGTAAGTTGAAATTCATAACAAAAATGGAGGCAGGAAAAACTATAATTAAAGTCAAAGGGCAGAAAGAATCCTTTAACAGGCACAAATCAATATAAGCCTACAACTGCTTTTAGCCCCATCACATGCTAGAGTTCAAGAGAGGAATTTCCATACTTCTGGGGTCTGAGGGTCATCTACAGATAAATCACAAGTAGAAAAATGTTAAAGTCACCAAAATCAAACATACAGGTATATATGCATATATTTTTATATACATAAAATATATCCTCTGGAAGGATAAACAAGAAATTAATAACCTTTGGAGTATTCAGGGAAGGGATCTAACCTGTGGGGAGGGAGAGCCATTTCACTGAATACGATTTGTACCTTTTGAATTTTGAACGACTGGAATATATTATCTACTGGGAAAAAAAGAAAAAAATAGAATTTAAGGGAACAGGTATTCTATTATTCTTATATATACAAAAAAATAACCTGTTTGGTGCTAGCTTTCAAACCACAGTTGTTGGCCTTCCTCAGGACTTAGTTGAGGATGGAGGTGAAATGTATGCAGGTCATGAGGGCAAGGGGAGGAAAATGGGGAGACACCACTGGAACTTGAGGTACATCCACACAGGAGAGTGGTTAGCAAAGCCAATTTGATAAATATATCCTTTAAAATGTAGTACATTGCTAGTCGTGAAATGGTCTGGCATTGTATTTAATGCACAGATTAAATACCACCACATGAATAATTCGAATTATGGCAGTCAACCAAAATGGAGTCTAATTCACACTATTTTTTGTTTTCCACCAAATCAGCAACTTAAGTCAGTGACTGGCAAACTACAGCCTGTGGGTCAAATCCAGTCCTCCACCTGTCTTTGGAACCAAAGTTGTACTGGCTTACAGACAGGCTTGTTTGCATGCACATTGTCTATGGCTACTTTTACACTTCAGTAGCAGAGTTGAGTAGCTGTGACAGAGTCTACATGGACTGCAAAACTTAAAACATTTACTACCTGGCCTATACAGAAAAAGTTTGCTGACCTCTGATTTAAGCAATCATGATTTGACTTAAGGACAGAGTGATATCTCACAAAAGTATCAGTAAGGATGGGAACAGTGACCAAGCAAATAAATAGTAAGGTTCCTTTAAGTAGGAAGGGAATCCACAAGTGCACATTTGACATTGTTTCTTTGACAAACTTTTTGGTCTAAATTATAATTACTGAAAATACATATTCAAATGATTTAGCAAGAACTTTTTCTCCCTCATGCCATCACTTTATTATCAGAGCAAGAGAACAAATTGCTTCTTAGTATTTAGGCCCAAAGAGGTCACATCTGAAAGGGTGAAGAAGCAGAGGGTAACCATCTCTCATCTCCTGGTGCTTGAAGCAAGCTGGGAGTTGCTGTCTGTCTCCCAGACGTCCACCTCCTCCTTTCAGTAGCTGAAGACTCGTAGGGGCTGTGTAAGACAAGCTGGGAAGCAAGGAATGACTCCTAATCTGTCTGCTCCTAGATTCCATGATTGTTCTAGTTCCTTTGGGGAAAGGGTAATTAGTTTCTTTTTTCTGAGAAATGGTGATTGGCTCAGTCATGATTGCTATGAAGTTTGTATGCTGTTGGCAAATCAGGCACTTACTGACTAGAAAAGTCTTACGTAATTAGTTCATGTTCTTCTGGTGCCACTTGGAAGACAGGCCTCCAGCTGAGTTCCCACTATTCTACACGCTCAGAATCTCAAAATCTTCCTCCAGATCAAACTCCTCCAGCTGTTCGGTAGAGTCAATGAATTCTATCAGAATACAGAGAGAAGAAAAGCTTGACACTTGGGTTGAAGCAGCAACATGGGCAAACCTCATTTTATTGCACTTTGCTCTATTGAGCTTCACAGACGTTACTTTTTTACAAAGTAAAGGTTTCTGGCAACCCTGCATGGAGCACATCTTCCAGAGCCATTTTTCCAATAGCATTTGCTCACTTTGTGTCTCTGTATCACATTTTGGTAACTACTGTAATATTTCAAACTTTGTCATTATTATTCTATTTGTTATGGTGATCTGTGACCAGTGATTATGACTCACAGAAAGCTCAGATGATGGTTAGCATTTTTAGCAATAAAGTATTTTTAAATTTAGGTATGCACATTATTTATTTTTATGCATAAGGCTGTTGCACATTTAACAGACAATAGTATTGTGTACACACAACTTTTATATGCACTGGGGAACCAAAAACTTCATTTGACTTACTTTGATTGTGATATCCACTTTACTGTGGTGATCTGGAACCAAACTTATAATATCTCCAAGGTCTGCCTGTATGTTACTCAGTAGTTAAGACGATGCATTTTTTATTGCTTTGCTAGAGAAAAGCTTGTGTGAAGACTTACAGGTAGGACCACTGCCAAGTATTAAAAATTCTCTATAAAGAATCAAAACAACTGGGCTTGTTACTTAGTTCTATACATAGTGATGAGGATGAGGCTCTGTAAGACCTTTGAGGAACCTTTGAATCACCCATGGCATCTGATTTGTTTTCTGAACCAGACCATGAGAAAACAAATTCTAGTCATTTTGATTTTGCATGGAACTTTAGCACTGAGCTCATTTTCTCCTATTACCGTTCTTTGAAATTGGTTAAAGGCAGTTCATCAGAAGATTAAAATGACCCAGAAGCAGCACTCCTTGATCAGTCCAGCTGAGCAGAAATTTTACATTCCATGGAAGCATGAGCCACAGTTGTTTCTATCTCATAAAACAATTGCTACACACAAGTTTGCTGGCTGGAGAGCCTCTGAACAACAGCTTACCTGCCCCAGTGGTTGTCACTTCTGGCTTGGCTGGGGGAACAAAGGGAGGCCAGTGTGATGGATGTTTCTGAACTAATTCAAACATCCTTAAATTTTCCTTTAGAATTTCCTGAGGAGACACAGACACAATTGTGAACACTGCAGAGTCACTACATTTCTGTCCAGTTAGCAATCTTTGTCCCCAGACTCTAAGAGAGGATGGGCTGGTTGTTGAGAGGTCAAAGCAAAGGCCTAGCAAATACACCCATCCTCTACCTGACCCATCTAAAGATCCAGCCTTCTTAGATTCTAGATGCTGTTGGCCAGGAAGGTAGGACACTAGAGGGAGCATCTGACGGAAGGTCAGTATTCCCGGCCCCTGCTCCATCATGAGGTTCAGGTCATATGCCAGTTGCATGGGCCCAACTCAACTTAGGGGTGAGATGTTCCTGAAGTGTTGGCTCCAAAGAAATGTTGGTTAGTTAAGTTGAATCTGCCCTAAGAGAATATTGGTACATACTGGCATGGTTTCAGTTTTAGTCCCAACACTTATGGTATATGTCCTAATTTAAACAGCATAGTCTTATCAGAAAATTTTCATTCTAACTTTCAATGAGATAGAAACACAATTTTGCTGCATTCTGAAATATAAGTATTGCCTTTAGAAAATAATTCTTCATCCTGTCCTAGCTAATTATTAACCGGGGTTTCAGATTCAATTAGGGACATCAGTGTTAAGTATTTGTTCATTGGTGAAGAAAAATCTTCCTTCCTTACACTTACAAGAGGCTCTGGGCTCCCATCTCTCCAATTTCTTTGTTTTGTAGAGAGGAGAACATCATGTCTCCTCCACCCCATCCAGGACTTTTTAAACTAATCCCCATGATCTCCCTTCATTCTTTGAATAAGTGTTTATCACTGTCTTCCACATATTTGCCATGTGTTAGAAGCTGAGGATGAGGGAGGCAGATACAAAGATAAGTGAGCCAAGCAAAACAAGAAATTCCTTTCATACAAAGTACCAAAAAAATAATAATAACTTGCTTTAGTATTCATACATATTTCTGCAAATTGTGTTCCCTTTAAGTGGCAGCAGGCCTACATTTTATATAAGTAACACAGGTAATAAAAAGGCAAGCCCCCTAAGCCATAATAGAATACATTAAACAGTAAATGGACCACTAAACAAATAGAAAGTAATTTAGTTCCTTCAACCATCTCTGTTACAAACACAGAAAGGAAGAATTTCAGCTGAGCTAAATGAAATTAGCATTTTTAAGTTAAAACAGTAAAATGTTAGTCGATTATTTCATATGACTCACAGGCTTAATGAGATGAAACATTCAGTGGCTAAAAATATTGCCCACTTGACATACTAAGCATATTTCAAACAAAAGTTTTTCTTTTTTTCCCTGAAGTTATGCACAATTCCCCACACCTTAGTTTCTTTTTCATGCAGTAAAGTCATGTCAGGCTAGGTTTATGTTACTATGAAAAAAACAATCTTGAAAAGGAATCATATTGAAGAGCTTTCATTTTTTAAGACTAAGAAAAACATACATCTTTACCTTCTGAACAAGGCTACACCAGCTATCAAAGTCTTTTTCTTCTTTGCAGAAAAATCCCTTGTTGGGGGGGAAGCAAAAGAACACAACTTAGAACTGGTCACGGGCACCGAGGCAGGCCCTTTGCAATGCAAGGTGGAGCCGCTGGCCCAGAGTTATGATGTGGGCCACTCTCTTGGGATGCGTCTTGTGGCAATAAGGAAGAAGACTGGCTGGGCTTCTCTCTCTCTCTTAGCTCATTGCCTCATTTGGACACACACATTTAATTGTTCTCTTTCTCCCTGTCTCCCTTTCCCCTTCCCTTTTCCCCTGTCCCTGTCCCTCCCAGTCTCTCCCTTCATATGGTAAGACATAGTAACTTAAAGACCAATCTGTAAAGCGTGGGGTTAATTCCATTACATTCAGTGCACAAATATACACATCTATAAAGAGTAGTCAAACCAACCAACAAAAGCCAAATAGTACTTTTAGCTCAGGGCAATACTTAGGAAAGGGGCTTTGGCCTTAGGGAAATTACCTATTAGAATAGAGAGCCATCCTGCAGTAGGGAAAGACCAGTCCAAAACAAGGGGCGGACTCTATCAGCTCTCAGTCACTGGTTCTCTGACAGTTGGGTAAAGGTGGAAGAGAGGATGCAGACGGGCCTCGGCCTCACTGGCTACTTCACAGGCAGCTGCCCCTTCAGTGTACACAGGTCATAGTCATACTTCCAGAGGGGGAAACCCTGAAGCTTCCGGGATTGTGTGCCCAGAGAAATGGGCACTGTCTACCTGGGAGGTCTTGACCCCTTATCCCTCCCTACCCGTGTCCCACCTTAGTCCCTGTGCCTGTGTGGAAATAATTAGACGGACAGAAGGAAAAGGGGGCAAGATGGTAATGCTGAAGATAACTAACATTCATAGAAAGCTTATGTGCCAGGGTGCCTTACACACAATACACCTCCCTCATCCCTATAAGGAAGGAACTACTGTTTTGCTCATTTTAGGGATGAGAAGACCAAGACTCAGAAAAGTTTAGGAACTCCCCTCTGAGTCTGTAGCCAGTAAGTAGTAGGACCTAGATTCCAACTTGAGCAGTTTGGTTTCAGGGTCCATTCCCTCCCCACTACACTATATTGCCTCTCAGCGGGCTGGTAAGCAAACATATCTTGCACCCTACCTAGCAACCTGGATAACTCCCAGGAACGGATCTGTAACAGGGTGGCATCGGATCTCGTGGTCCGCCCACCCTTCAGATACCCACCAATGCTACGGAAGGATCCAAGTTCAGGATGTTCATTCGCTGTGGGGACTGCAGGCAATGGAAAGTCTGGTCGTCAACTGTTCCATTCTCCTCAGTGTCAACAAAGGTCTGGGTTGTGTGAGGATCCAAGAAAATGAGCTCATCACCTATTTGGAATGAGAATGTTTCATCTTTGAAGAACCCCTGGCACTGGCCGCACTGCTGTCCTCTGGAGGAGGCACTTGGGTTCTCCTAGCCCCTCTCTTGGTGACAATGAGAATGAAATGACTAAAAGCTTGAAGTACGGTAAGCATGCTTGAAGGAAGCCACCCATACCAGATCTAATCATTCAATGAGAAGACTTGGCCTAGCATTTATAGCTCCTCAAGGTCCAAGTCCCCAAATGGAAAGTGACAGACTTGGGAAAAGGTGGGAACGAGAGACCGCAAATGGCATGGCAGGCTCTGTGAGCAGCAGTAGCAAAGAGGGGGTAGGTAGAATCACTGGGCCATGAGTCCAGGTGCCATTAGGGAGCTTCCTGCCTCTTTCAACATTGGAAAGCATCTTGCTGCAAACTATTGCTTCTCAGACCTAAGGTCAGAGAGCACATCTGGTAAGGAGAAAGGCCTTGGCCTCCAAAAGTAATGCGAATGCTTACTCTGCTGTGGCTGAGATATAGGGGAGCTGACATCTGGTCTTGACTAGCTAGCAGGTTAGTCATTGTTAGCAAGTTAGTAGTTCCTGTCAGAAAGCACTGTCTTCCTCACATTAATGTCAATACAGATTTACCTCACTGGGAAAACTCACTTTGAGATGACCGAGCTTACAAATGAGAGAAAAGCCATGCTTCATTAAATTGTAAGCCAAGCCCAATAATGACCTGAGGGGAGTTTGCAATAATAAAATCTCTACTTTTGATACTCAAAGGGCTTAATGCTCATCAGCAGCATGCTGAGTAGGCAAAGTACCTTAAGGGGCACCAACCTCATTGTCCAGGCCCAAGGACCATCTGGGCCTCTGAGTTCTAGACTGGGGTAGGCAACCAAAGAGAGGTCTACCAGAGGCAGAAGGATGGGGTGGTAGGGATACCTCAAAGACCTTCCCTGGAATGGCACCCAGAACTGTGCTGGGCGCATCTAAGTGCTTGTGTTGGCAAAGAACGTGTTTCTGATGTCTGACCAACATTTAACTTATCTCTGTCACAGGCCTAGGACAAACCTTTAACTCAATCTGTAATTTTCTTATTTTCAAACTGGGGACTTTGACCCTGTTCCAGCTACCTCACATGGCATTATAAGAACCAGAAAATTTCACCTCTGTGAAATACTTAAAACACAATCTAAACACAAGGTGGTCATAGAAGTATCTTGCTTAGACTCAGAAGTATTCCCCTACACATATATATTTTAAAGTATATGGACGTCAATGTTCCACATGCCTTGTGTTATGAAGGTCAAGGTACATAATCCCCCTAGACCACAGGTGGGTGAGATCAGTTATATCAAAAAAGCCTTGAGTCACAATGAAGAGCAACAACCAGGATGACTGGAATGAAGCATATCTAAGACCACAGACCACAAAAAGATAAGGGAAAGGAAGTTACACACAAGAAAAGAGAAATCCAAAGCAGGGTTCGAACCGAGCATGCTGCCAGAGTGTTTCAAGTTAAGGTGCTGGGAATAATCACAGTATCCTCTGGCCCTTTCCCATGGGTATGTGAGTGTGTGTATATGTGAGAGTGTGTATGTGAGTGTAAGTGTGTATGTGTGAGAGTGTGTGTGTATGAGTGTCAGTGTATGAGAGTGTGTATGTGAGTGTATGTATGTGTGAGTGTGAGTGCACGTGCATGTGAGTGTCAGTGTATGTGAGAGAGTGTGAGTGTGAGTGCATGTGTATATGAGAGTGTGCGTGTCCGTGTATGTGTGATTGTACATGTATGTGTGAGTGTGAGTGTGTGTGTACATGTAAGTGTGAGTGTGTGGGGGGGTGTAGTGGAGCTTGTGGGCTTCCCTGTTTCTCAGAGTGCTTAAAAGAGACACAATAGAAGATATACTAAAAAGCCTGGAAATGATGGGACTAACCCAAGATCTCTAATGAGGCCCAAGGAGAAGAGGCAGGCTGCTCAGCCATCTGCAGACACAGGGCTTGTGCTATGGCCCTCCCAGTGGCAGCCTTCACCCAAGTGCAGAAGACAAGCACCTCCTCTCTGAGCAGGCACAATCTGATAGCCAGAGCCTCACGCTCACCATAGTCTCCCACATGGAGAGTCTTCTCCAGCTTCGCACCAGACAAGAGGGCCCTCAGGAAGCAGTGTGGTATGGTGGGCAGAGATGGCCAAACTGGGACTGAGTCCTGGCTTTGCCACTTTCTCGCTGGGTGATCTTGAGGAAACAACCCCTGCAAGCCTTAGTTTCACTGTGTGTCAGCTGGAAATGATCTCTCTCTCACAGGGCTGTTGTGCTGACTGTATGTATACATCTAGGTATCTGTCTACATGCCTGTGTCTATCTAAATGTGTGCATGTGTACACACACACACACACACACACACACACAGCACACAGTGCAGAGTCCCTGGCACAAGACAGCTATTCAGAAAATGGCAGTTCTCATCTGTTTCCTCCCTTCAGACATTCTACCAATCCAGATCCTCCAACCTAATACTGTAAGGGGGTGAGTCAGAAAAGGCAACCTTGGGGGGACTTTGGAGACTCAAATGAAGGTTAAACAAAGGATTTCTGAATGTTACTGGGTAAACAGGCGCTATGTAGACCTCTGCCTCAGGAAGGAACTGAGGATCGCCCACATCTCTTTAATGAGTAGTCAAACCCCACAAACGTCACCCTGACCCAGTGGCCTCAGAAAACAGGAGGGTTACACCAGCTTGCTGAGTTCCTTCTGGGTAACTTTGGATAAGTGAGGCCAAGGTGCCAAGGAATTCCTTACACTATTCACTGAGTTCCCTCCAAAATCATTTTCCAATCCATTTCAACCTCGTCCTCATGCAAAAACAACAGGAAATAGAGTTTTGCAACATTTTCTTTAACAGGAAACGAAAAGCTCAGCAACAGAGGGCAGCTAAATTTATATAACTCCAAATATGGGGTTTTGTACATAGGAAAATAAACTCCTCCAGTCTGCCCATTTTCCATCAAGCAGTAGTTCTTAGCCTCCACCAATAGATGATAACAGTAGAGAGAGCCAAGGCAATTGTGTAGTAATGAAGAAAGAGGGAGCAGAGGAGAGACGTGTTGAGGTCAGGCAGGGTGAGTGTGTACTACAGGCCTGGCTCTTTGCTAAGTGCTCTACCGTGAAGTACCAACATGGTGAATCAGGTGTCAGCCCTATTTTCCGTAAGAGGAACCTGAGGCTGAAAGACTTAATTAATACTCTTTTCCTGATGTCACACAGTTAGCAAGTAGAAGACTGGCCTAGAAGGCCAGGTGTGTCTGTGTCCACCCTGCCTCACCTTCTGGAATCTCTAAAGAGGTGGGTGGGTGGGTGACTAAGCCCACCTCATCCTCTCCCTCACACCATTCCCCATAAGTACACTGGCTCTCCCTTGCCATCTAAACTCCTGACTTTGCTGAGGCCCAGTTTCAGACCACTCCACTCCTGCGAGAGGTGTCTTGTATCCAATTTCCCTAGCCACATCTCTCTTCCCTGTGCTCTTCAGCACTAAGCAGGTGTCTAGGCCCTTGGTCCTCAGGGTGTGGTGCACACACCAGCCACATCAGTGCCGCCTAGGTAGAGATGCCGGATCTCAGGGCCAAGCCTAGACCCAGTGAACCTGCCTTTTAGTAGGCCCTCAAGGGGACTTGTGTGCACATTACTTTGAGAAGCATTGGGCTAGCTCACCTTGTGTGCCAAAGGCCTTAAATGTCCCTGGACCCAGGCAGTGAATAAGGTAGCAGGGTTTCCAGTGTCATCAGCCTAGGCAGGGAATGCTGGCCTGCTTGTTAGGATCCACATTAGGAGGTTAGTGGCTTAGTGCCCATTATGGGGAAAGGGATACGTCTGTCTTTGCCCCGCTAATTCCCACCTAGTCATGGCTCTGCACAGTAAGCCAGCAGGTCCAGGTGCATGAGCGTGAGAAGCTAGAGGATGGCTCCAGCCTGAATGTCCCCTGAGAAGAGGGGACTGGCAACATCAGGGGCATGAAACCCCACCACCCTCGGCCTCACGGAAAGGAGAGGTGTGCTGAAGCAATGCTGTGACCGTGGCCAAGTTCAGTGGAAAAGCAACTGGGGGACCATCTTATCAAGAGGTGATGGAGTCAGGGCATTGAAGGGGGATCTGCTCTCCGTCAGGCACAGAGAAGTGTTTACTCTCCACAGATCAGGCAGCAGACAGACTGAACTGACCAGAGGCCACAGCATCTCGGGGCTAGACAAGGGCTCCCTAACTGGAATCGTGCAAACCTTCTGCCCACCCTCCCCTAGCCCATGAGGACTTACTTGTGATTCCTCTTTCCTTACCTAAGAATCCTATGAAATAATAGGCGTTATTTGGTTTTCCTCCTAATGCCCCTAAAGACTGTGGCATCTTAAAACACTCCTAGAGGGAAAGAGAATGCAAGATTCTCAACTCACTTGTAGACTGCTGCTCACGGATCTCTGTGCTCACATGGCAGTGTGATGGGCAGGCAGCAATGGGCTTGGGAAAAGGATTGACTTACTTTGAACGCGTCAACATAGACAGGATTGATTTGGTTTATGCCCAGGCGAAGGGGCACAATGAGCAGCAGGGGTTTCCAGGCTGGGCAGCAGGCTGAGGTGACCTTACTCTGGTTCAAAGCACTCACAGAGTCAGGGGGTCTCTCACCAGCTGTGTCAGCACTCAAGGGAAGGACACAGCACATTTTTTCTAGAAACAGAAGACAAGAGAGCTGAGTAAATAAGAGCTAGCCAGCCCTGGGAGATATGCCAGGGGCAAAACTAAGAGACATCTCATGTGATAACCCCTGCCTGGGAGGCCCGCCCCTCTGCCTCCAGGGCCCAGCCCACAGGAAGCCCAGGCCACTCATCCAGCCCTTACCTCTCTTCCTTCTGGCAATTGAGCACTTGCTTACCTCTCGCCAGATACTATGGGCCCACTGAGAGAATCTCATTTCTTAACTAGTCTGCAAGGGGTCTTTGAGACAAGGACTGTTATCTTTGGGTTTCTCCAACCCCACAGCAGGGAGCACAGGGCTAAATATGGGGGTCCTCCACAGAAGACCTGTTGGTGGTTTAACTGACTAGCCACACTTAAGGTGTCCCACAGGGAAAGGGTAGGTGGCTCAATTTTCTGAAAGGGAAGATAAGAAAGGGTCCAGGGAATGATTAACCAGAGTCCTATGCTCCCCCAAGCTCCCCTGCCCTCTGGGGCAGGCCAGAGAGTCAGTGTCTGTTTGTCTCTCATACCCCCCACCCCAACACACACACACGTGTGCACTTCCTGAATGTTAAGGAAGGGCCTTATCATGCACCACCCAGGAAGGTAAACAGGCTAAGGACTCACTGATATCTTCAATGACCACTGTGTTATCCATGGAAACATAAACAGCCAAGGAATTCCATTCGTCAAATAAGGCAAGTTTTCTGCAAAGCAACATACAATGAGGTCAAAATGGGGGAAAATGGAAATACCAGCAGGAAGCAGTACAATGTATGATACTCAGTGTTTCTGAAATCACTGAATGCTGATCCACTGAGAAATTCGGGTCAGCTCCTGCTCCCTTGACTGAGCTCTGGAACATTCTATGTCCAGGGACCTTCAGAATGCCACAGTTACTGTTTCCAAACTTGGAAAAGAAGGTCCTGCTTTACAAAGTGGGAAAATTTACCTCACAAAATGATGTTATTCCTACTGGGTGAGAGAGAAAAGATACCAATGCACCTGCTCCCAAGATTTTGTTTCTTAGATAAAGGACATCCTGACTTGCTTTTTCCAAAAAGGGAAATTGTCATTAAAACATATGTCTATTGGTGTGGGAGCACACATAATATGGAGACTAAGCCCCAGGAAAATCCAGGGAGAGAGAAAGCTGACCTGTTACATCTGTCCCCTGTGCAGTGGCAACATACAATGAGGCTGCAGGTGGCCTCGGGGCAGGGCCCTGCTGGTCAATAGCTGAAGAAGGAGAGCATGCTAAATTGCATGATTCCGGAGGAGATTAGGAAGAAAACCCCTTTAAAAGAGAGATTATCTGAGGTCGAAGTGAAGTTCCAGGCCTATTTTCTCTTTATCTTCTCCTCTTGCCAGTTTGAGAGAAGACATGTTTAACCTGGCTACTTCTGGGATTCTTGGGTAAAGCCTAGTTTCACTGGACAAAAGATAAAAACATTCTTTCCTAAACCGAAGTAGCTCCCAGGAAGAGGTTAATTATCATTACACTTCAATGTAGTCATCTTTGCCCCAAGTAATAACAATGACAGAATAACTATAATAATATACTGTTAATGATAACAGCAATCATGATGAATCAGAACTCATTTAAGTTCTTTAAAAGATGTATGAAAGAGGCAAATTCTGAGGGATGTCCTTTAAAAATCAACCATTTCAAGCTGGGTTTGGGGCTTGGCAAAGCCATTCTAACCTTCTACACTTTCTACCCTGAGTTCCTATGGTGGATTCCAAAATATTGCCAGACTCTTACTCAGCAGATTCAATGATGCCCCCAAAGGCACATTGGACTAAGGCAAGAAAGTAGTCTTGGAGAGGCTGCACTGTTAGCAAGGAGAAAAGTCAAGATACAGATTTCACTTGGGTCCCCAGGAATTCCAGACCACTCCCCCTATAAGCACATTTCTAAAGCATTCTGGTTCATCGACGATTGCCTAGTAATTGAAACAGTGCCACATTTGTACTTTGCACGGAGTGGGTCCCACCATCATGCTCCAGACAGCCCAGTTATTGAAGCACACCACACCAAAGGAGGCCGGATAGTTTCAATCTTCTAATGCCTAAATTCCACCCCAGATTCTGTCTGCCATTTGCATTCATTCATCAAGTATTTATTGAGCACTTATGAGTGCCAGGCAGTTTTATATGCTAGTGTTACAGTCGTAAACAAAACAAATACAATATCCACCCTCCTGGAGTTTTTACTTGGTTACAGGTTGTCAGGAAAGAGAGTGACAACAGGTGAGGTGGCTTACACATGTAGATGCTGATGTCACTCACCTCACTCAATTTCAAAACATTGGTCCTGGCCTCCCTACACAGCTTCTTCCTGTGGGAAATGAACTCTGGGATTTAACAGAACTACAGAAGTACCATGCTGGTGTACCTGGAGTCTACAGGATGGGGGGAGACTGAATGAGTCCTGCTGTGCCTCCACATATACTGGTACCAGTGAGTACAACTCTCATACACCAAGACAGATGTCCACACTCACATATTTCAAAGAACTGTTTGAGCAAAAAGTACAGATATTTGGTGGCTGAGTGGGACGAATGGTTTTGGGGATGGCAAAAGTAGTTACATTGATGGGACATTGAGTTGGCAGAGGAGGGAGGCATGGGAGACAGTAGAAAAAGGCAGATGCCAGACTCTTACTTACTTTAGCACTTGTGCAACTGTATTTGGTCCAAACCATTCGCCAATTGATTTTCCTTCTCCTACACCCATCTGTGCTGTTTTTATGTGGAGAAAAGTAAACAGGTCAGCAAAAGGTCTTCCAGCATGCCACAAACTCCTAATCTTTTATATAAATAATTAAGCAGATGGACAACTTAGCAGGTACAGTCATTGCCTTCAAACTACTGATGTGGCCTTACCCATTTGGTGGATAGAGTAGCAACAGTCTTTTCTATCTAAGAAGCACTGTAGGATTCGTTGATATTCTTCGGGTTGTTCTTTTTGTTTCTCCCAGTTCCAGTCTTTCAAGAAAAAAAAGATGAGTTAAAAACAGGATGGATTTTTTTAACAGTCCATTACCTCTCTGCACTCTTACTGTAACTCTGAGGTTAGAAGGAAAACAAAGGAATGATATCTAGAAGGAGAGAATGATCAAATTAGAACATTCCTAAGTGTCTTTAATTTTGATGACAAAGACATTTAGAAACTGATTACTGTCAAAGACTGAGTGGGTGTAAAGAAAAAGCAAAACAGGAAGTTGACCAAGGAAGTGACTTAGCCCGAGGCTGGAGTTGGGAGAAATATTATGTGAAAACGATGTCACAGAGGCCCTTCTGCTCAGCTATTCAGTGAACAGGAGGTCACCACAAAACCTGGCAGTATATCCGTGTATCACTCAGGCTTCATAATGTCCCACCTCCACACAGACAGCAATGGCTTTGGTCTGTGTATTTTGGCAGCACAGCCAAAACAGTGTCATGGGGGAAGTGCTATTCTGACATACCAGAGTTCACAAGAGAATATTCACAATTCGAAACTAAGGAAGCTAAAATATAATTGCATGCTGCCATTTTTATGCGACCTTTAAAAAATGTCTGCACTGAGCTTTGGAAAAACAGATATCTTTGCTATCAAGTGTTCAAGGTTTCCTTATGACCAAAACCAGAATAACTACATCTGTGGGGCTCCCATCTGTGCCTCAGGCACAGTCCCCCATATTTTACAGTGGCTACTTCTCGCTTCCTGAGGACAACTGTGAAAAGTCTCCATAACTGCTTGGGACAGGATGCACTACTTCCATCCCTCAGCTTGAAACACTCTCTACTTGGACCAATTTCTGAGGCTCAGTTTGCTTCTAAGACACAAATTTCTCCCCTGGAGTTTTAGAGAGAGTTTGACATCCCAACTGAAATATACTTCAAGCCAAAGGCTGTTATCTCCAGTGTCTTCTGTTCTCTTTGCTTCTATGATTTCCAAAACCAAAGTTTTGAACTTCTCCAGCACAGTCTTCAGAGGGTGAACCACATCCAACTTTTTGTCATTAGCTACCAAATTGTCCAAGTCTGGGGAAATCCTGATTAACTGGCTGCTAAGTACCACTAAATATTTACTGGTGACAGTGATAAGGGAACACCCCAGCTCAACTGTAAAATAACTGAATAGGAAACACTCCAAAATACCTCTTTACAAAATTACATCTTCAAACTCAGTTACAAGATCTATTTCCAAATTCTTTCTGCTACTTGCTTTTGACTCCTGCCCATGGGGTGTTTTCAGTTTGCTCTCCACAAAACTCACTTCCAGAAGAATCATCTTGAAGTATTTTATCAGTGAGAAAAAGTCAAATCATAAGAGCAGATCTGCTCCAAGAAGTATGTGCATGGTAGACAAATCACTGGACAAAGAGTAAGAAGACCTGCATTCTTTCCCCAAATCTCTGCTTTTTTGCTGTTCGACCCTGGGTGAGTCACCTTACTTCCTGAGCCCCAGTTTCCTCTTCTGTAAAACACAAATTATGATAGTACCCAGGGGAAGCAGGCACAGGATATCCTAAACCCTGAAAGAATGTATTCAGTCCTAAACCTCCCAGTCCCTTCCCCAGTCCTCTCTGATCACAGTAGCAGGATAGTGAGGTTACACAGTGGAGAAAAGGGAGTGGTGTTTCCATGCCTCTGAATCTCAAGGAGCAACAGTCAATGAGCTCAGTAGCCCAATCTCATCCAAGGTGATTTTTTGCTCTCTAATCCCAAGTCAAACCCAACTTTCACCCAAGTGCCTGAACTGACATATGGCTGACATCAGTCTGCAGTTGCCACAGGGAAGCACATGCATGTCTTAAGAAAGAAAGACTCAACACTTCCAACAATGATTACCAGAAGGTTCTTAATGAAGCAGCCTTCTCAAGAAGCTAATTTAAGGATTAATTCATCATCAAATGGACGTCCTCAGTGAACCCAAACCAAAACAGCACCAGCTCCTTCATTAGGCACCTCCTTTACGTCGCTTACATCCTTCACCAGGCAGATATTTTAAATGAGGTCAAGAAACAGACCACCACACCCATCTTCCTGCTCCCTTTGTTATCTGACCTTTTTAAGGATTCACTCAAACAATAGCAAAGGTGGAAACTCTAAATGATACACTTGCCTCAACGTTCAACTCTGTCCCAGGAAAGTAACTGGCTTGGTGAGTCACAAGAAAATGCTGGCTGTTTCCTTCTCATGAGAGGCTTTGTTAACTTCTTGGCCCCAGCAAGTGCGCTTGCAGACAGCACTTTAGCACCCGCAGCTCTGTTGCAGAGTGTTCCTAAAGCTCAGCACCAGGGCTAGACCATCGGCAGGAAGTGCCACTGCTGCAGGAGTCTCTGAGGTACTTGAGAGAACCAAATTTAACTCACCCCTTCCCAAATGTCTGCAGATAAGGGCTTGAGCCAGCATCATCTGTCCACAGCGTAGCATACATCCCCAGCCAGCATCTGATGAAGGGCCCGTTCCCCCTGTAGACAAAAGGGATGGGAATGAATATGAGTTCCTTAAATTGCCCTTTCCAGAAACATCAGCATAGTTGGGAATTATACAAGACTCTTTCTCTCTCTCTTTGAAAAGAGAAGCAAGAGATATTCCCAGATGTGAAGCAGGGTTTGTTTTGGGGTGGAACTTGGAAAGATAATCCTGAGTTAACCAAAACAAGTTCTATGGCCAAAGACTAAACAAACAAATGAACAAAAGCTGCCCCTTACATTTTCTGCTTAGAGTCTTCTAGGTATGCATGCTATTTTGGCGTATGACTACCAGCACTTAGTCCATGCCATGTCATCATCTGCCTGACCAAACCGAGCCTTCACAGGTCACTTCCCAGGGAAGCTAGCCTTACCTTAGTTCGGGAATAAATGCTACCAAAGGTAATCATCAAAATGGTCAAAGAGATCTGGAAGGCTCTTGACTATTCTAAATATACATTATGAAGATCTGAACAGCAAGGAGGACAATGTAAAATAGAGGAAAGAGTCCTACATTAGGCATCATAACACTAGTCTCTACTTACCTAATACAAGTCTCATCTACAGAGAGAAGATTGAGGGTAATAGTACATACCCTGCCTACTACCAGCAGACACTGTAAACTAAATGAGACACTACCTGCGAAAAGCGTTCCACAACCCACTCGGGCTGCTGTACAATGTAAATATTTGGTGATTTGAGTATGGCCAAAATTTTAAATACTATTAATATTTTGAAATGCACTACATATTTAAAAGGCACAGAACCAGTTAATAAATGAAATAAAACAATGGGTTCCATTTTAAGAGCACTTGATACAAGAAAAATCCCATATATGTGGCCAGGGAAAGCTCAATACACTTTGTCAAAATATCAATAATATCAGATGACTGAGGAGACATTCTGTTTTCATTGCTTCCCTTTCTCAACATGGAAATAGAAATGGAAATGGATGCTATAAGCATGATCTCACACGTCTAACTCTAAAAATAGTCATCAACCTTCTAAGACAAGTGGGCCAACGTGCCTACCCCTTTCCTTTTGCTGTGGGGACTGAAAGAAAGTTGCTACAGCAAGATAGGGAGGATTGTGCCAACTTGTGAGCTGGAAGGCGAGTCCTTTGGCTCTTGTTAATGGTTGGATTATTGGCCAAATTAGTATGGAAAAGACGCACTGAAGCCCAGATAAAGAAGAGAGAGATCTTCTACTGCCAAAACATTGTCAGAGTTGAACTATTTTTTTCAAGCCTTGTGAAGATCTCCTCACCCAGAGAAACTGAACCTCTTAGAATCAGTGGGTACTAAAGACTGTTATAGTTCACAGGATACTTCCTGTAGAGAGCTAAAAAATGTCTGCGTGGACTTGATTTTTGGCACTTATTGAAAAGGTTGATTTCACTCGTTACTAGGTCCAGTCCTGCATCAGAATCGGTCAGTTAGGTTTCCTCTTAGGAGAATAGCGTCCACCATTTGAGTTTGGTAGCTTTTCCTACAGGGCCATGATAATAGGAACAGGTTGGCCTACTTACAAACATTTTACAAATGTCCTCTAGAGGGAGCCAATTCACTTATTCACTTAGCTTATTGAACTGCCCTTTTTTCTACACAGCAGCTGGTACTCTAACAGCCTAAAATTAGTTCCAAGGAAATCTATCATAATTCATTTCCCAGTGCAACATGCTTTCGTTTCATAGGGGAAAAAACCAAAGAAATTGTTTTCTTTCCTTCAAAGTACAATTGTCTTTAATAATAAAGTAGCTCCATAAGCAATGGATTATAGTTTAATAGATATTACCCCAAATAAAAGTTTGACTTTTTTCTTTTTATCAGAAGTAAAACAAGTTAATACTGTCAGGGACCTGAGCACTTGGAGGTGGCTCAAGAGTATACTGGCATTACGTATTAACACCATGGAACCAAGTCTGATAAGGTACATTGGCAGTAAAACTTTTGGATAAAGTATAAACTTAACTACTCCCTTAAATCAAATTCTTCATAGTGAGCTGTTAATTCTGAGACTTCTGTGGAGTCATCAGTAATGTCAGGCAAGCTATCTACAAGGAAGAAAACACAACAGAACAAATGATATACCTACCAATTGGTGAAAATTTCCTTCTGTATGTAAACCACAGACGAGTGCTTATATCAGACAACAGCTTGGATTTTTCTGTAATTAAATGTGAAATTAAAATTAAGTCGCCATATCCCATCTAAAGATATCTGCCTTTGATTTCTGAGCGAGCAGCATACTCATTTTCAAATAACCAGTCAATTCCATTGTTATGGGGCTAGGGAAATTCATAAGAAATCCAATCTCATCTTAGCCAAATGATTTCAGCATTTTCACCCACCTGCTTTGACCAGAGCTACTAGCTGGTACAATGATGCTGGGTGGCTCCTGTCTCCTCATTGAGCTCTATGCCCTGGCAGGTACTAATACTGGGGTCATGGCCAAATGACAGGAAATAGGTAAAGCAAGGATCCTGGATAACCCACTGACAGGGCAATTAGCCCCTGCCTGAATGAGATCTTTCTTAGCCTTCTCTTTCCCCTTGCTCAACAACATGTCCATTTTTGTACTCTGTATAGAACTTACAGTCATGGCACTTTAAAAGAAGAAAAAGAAATTCAATTTTAGCCAATAGTTTCTTTTTTTTTTCTGCCTTTCCTTTGAACAGATCAGAAATTTGAGACATCTGGACCTTCCCTCCCCTTCATGTCCCCAGTGCCGAGTACATTATGGCAAGCAAATGTACAATGGCTAAGAGTAAGACTTCTGGAGTCAGACTCTGTCTAGGTGTAAACCCTGACTCTGCTACTTACCAACCATGTGGCCTTGTCACTTAACCTCTCTGAGCTTCAGTTTTCTCATCTATGAAATGGGGAAAATAACAGTACCTACTTTACAGGGTTGTGAGTATTCAACAAGATAACATATGCAAAGTGCTTAGATGGTACAGTATGCAATAAGCCTGTGATAAATGTTAGCTGTTATTACATACCCTCCTCTCAAATATTCACACCTCTGATATTCTCTATGCCTTCCAGCTTGCCTATATGCTAGGAAGGCTAGGGAAAGGTGTATGGACATTTTAACAATAATTTCCCTTTGAAAGACATATCCCAGCTAACATATAAACATGGGTATATTTGGCAACCTGAGGATTCCTGTTGTCATGGAACACAGAACTAGAAGAGATCATTTCCGGTCCCCCTCATTTTAAGTACTGGTGAAGGAAGTTAAGATCCAGAAAGAGAAAGTGACTTATGTAAGGTAGGAGATGAGGCTGAATACAAAGAGGTGTATTTTTTGTATTGCTACCTGGGGTGTCTCCACTATTCAGGATTCTCTAGTCAAAACGCTGAAGCCAGACTCAAGAGAAGCTAGAAGATACTAACTTCCTCTCCTGCATTCTGATCAGCTTCCTGCCCCTTCTTCCACGCCCAGGCCTCCGAAAAGGATCTCTCCTCAGACAGATGCAAAAATCAAAGCTGCCTTTCTCCAAGCTTGGGCTCTATCTGGGTACTGGGTCGTCAGCAGTTTCAGGTTAGGAGATCTTTCCCAATCCAGAAGAATGTAAGGGTAAGGAAGAAAGCTTCCAGCCTCCTTTCCATCCAGCTGCAATGGCTAAAAGTTCTACACAAAATCAGAATAAACTGAGATAGTGCTATAGTCAAGCAAAAGATCTAAAACTATGAGCCTTCCTTCTCAGTGTCTGATATTGTTTCTGATGCCATGGGCTGTTTAAAAGTCCCCTGGGTGGCAGTGTTTTTAATCTAGACAGAAAAGGATGTGAGAGGGATGTAGTACATAGCCAGTCATCAAAGTCTAGATACTGGCTAGTGGTACAAGGAGTGGGTCCATGTTGTTTGAAACCTGAGGCTTATAAAATTAAAGGCTTCTCCTTTAAGGAAAAGAGTAGAGATGATGACTTTTTCAAAGTGTATAAGCGCCTATGAGCATGTGAACACACTGCTCGGGCACACTCTCAGGGCCTTGGAAGGGACCTGTTCAAGCAAGCGGCCTGCGGCTTAAACTTTGGCTGCAAGGTAAATTCAACGAGAAGTAGCATTAATAGCTATCAAAGTAAAACTCTGCCAACCCAAGGAGGAATAAAGGATAGGATCTTAACCTCAGGCACCCACCTCATTTGGGTTCTCAGACAAATGCTGCCAACCCTTACCTGTTTTAAGAAGATGCTGTTTCCCCAAGATCCATACCAGCTCATCTGTATCTGGAAATTCTTCTAAGTAGTCAGCATAAATAGTAATCTGGTTTTCATACTTGGATAAAACTGAAAGAAAAGGAAAGAAACTTAAGCAAAATCTAATAGAGGGGACTTGCTTCTGTGGTGTACTTTTTATTACCTTTGTCCTGAAGGAGAAGGGCCACAGGTTCAAATCTAATGTAGGCAAACGCTTGTCCTTGAGGAACAAAGACAATTCACAAGGCTACAAAATCTTTCAGTACAGGGCTTTCCTCGTGACCACCTATTTTAACCTTCCCTTTTTCATGGTCCATTTGGCATGATCTGTAAATAATTATTTGGTCACAGTTATTTAAACACCTTTTTTTCATGGGGCCCTCTTTGTAAATAGCCACTTATCGAGCTTCTAGTGTGAGTATCTGAATGTGATACAATACTGAGGGCATACCTGACTGCTGCCCACATCACAGAGAATACTGTGAAGTTTCTAGAAGCTAGTTGCTTAGAAGGGGCTATAACAAACCTGAAAGATTTTCTAACTGTGAAAATGTAGTACTTTAGCTAGAAGATCAGCTGTTTTAACAGTATGTTTGCCATTTTATTTACATATTGACTTTTGCAAAGAAGGATCCTGAAGTGACGATAAATACAACTTGCTCTTGGGATTCACAAATCACTAAGGTTCTCTCTCAAAGTAACTGAACCAAATATAATTAAACCCCATAAGTTCACAGACCACACTCTCAGAACTTAGCACTATGTAAAGTGAGATGGATTAAAATTCATTCTTGTACCTCCTGTGGGGAAAGGGTCTGCTATAAGAGGCAAGTCTTGAGACTTATGAAGGGGTCCTGTCTCAAACATTCTCTTTAGGTAATTATCTGAGGGAAATTATAGTGTAGTTAGTAAATAAGTTTCAAAGTCCACAAAAACCTATTTTTACCCATTTAAACCTATTTTTATAAACAAAAAAATCAAATTGATAGTATATTCCATATTCTATGGTGCTCTATGAGAAACCATATCTCAAGTTCAAAGCTAAGACACACAACACACCCGTTCTCTTTTCAGCTCTTGGAGTCTCCCCAGCCCCTGTGGGGAGAGGAGCTCAGAGTGAGGAGGTTGTTTTTGTGCAGCTACGAGTAGCTAGCTGCAGGGACTCTCCCAAAGCTAAGTAGCTAAGAGCTCCATGGGAATAGTTTTCCTGTAAAAATAGCATTGTGGGATATGCTGAACTCACTTGAAAGGACTAATTGTTTTCTTTTGGCTTTGTTTTTTAAGGCAAGAGCATGCTATTTTCATAGAAATAAATGTTCCTAAATATAAACGAGTGGGATCTGATCATAAAAATACTTGGTTGGAGGATGAAGTTATACTTTGTGTAATTTGTACAAACTGAAATTACAATTGTTTGAAGTTATAATTTTAGAAAAACAGCTACCCAGAGATACTGTCTTCTTGAGAGATATTATAGAAGTCCAATCTTTCAGGGATTTAAGTCACTTTTCTCCTCAAATGTTTTAATCACTGAGTTAATAATCTCAGCAGTATTTCAAAACCAAGGAATTTAGAAATGAGACAGTCATTTTGTTCTCCAGTAAAAACTCACCACAGCCAAATCTTCCAGGGAGCCTATGCCATCTTAGCCTTTCTGCCACTGGCCTTAGCCTCTGGCCCCTGCCCAGGAAATACCAGGCTAAAAATGATTGCCCAGATCAGGCCATCCCCAGTAGGTGGGGGGCTGAGGTGGTGTAAATCACACTGTGTACCTTCCCACTCTATTCTCTACCCCTCATAGGCAAGAGAAATCAAGTTTAAATGAACATCCAGTGTAACTTAGAAAGAAAGACAGGAAATAAGTAGACTGAAAGGAGTGTGAGAAAGGGGCAGCCTCTCTGGCATTCCCCTGGTAGGGGTGAGGAAGGGTAGCACTGGATGAATGTACAGCATGTAAGCATATAAGCCTTGGGTCTTTTTTAGTACTGGCTGAAAAAAACATTTCTCTCTCACCAACCCTGTCTCAGTGAGTCACTGCCTAGCTATCTGGTCAAATCAGTACAGCCCCTTAAAGCCAGTAGAGAACTCTGCTGCTTCATTTGGGATGGCTCTGACCAAAATGGTAGCCAAAGGGTTTCCTCTTGCTTTTCAGCCCCTCTCAGGGCAGCAGAAGGTCATTACAGTCTCTATTCTTCCTGATTCTCCTCTTAGAAGATAGACTCCCAGAATACAGTGTGTCAGGCCCAAGCCAGCCTGAGTCAAAGCTACATGGATGAAAGAAATAAAAGTCAGAAAAGAAGATGAGACTGACAGAGGCAAAGAGCAGTTACATGGGGAGAGTGTATGTAAAGGGGTCTGGGGAGGAAAGGGAAATAGGTCTTACACAAGGAGAACTCAGAGCAATGAGAAGCAAACTGGGATGTGTTTGAGGTGCAGAAGTGAAATCACATTTCCAACAAAATCACTTTTTAACTACAGCAACTCTTTTTTTAATAGAAGTATAGGTGATATACAATCTTATAGTGGTTTCAGATATACAATAAAGTGTTTCAACAGTTACCCATATTATTAAATCCTCACCCCCACTACGGTTACTATCTGTCATCATAGGAAGATGTTACAGAATCATTGACGATATTCTCCATGCTGTGTACAGCAACTCTTTAAAATTTTTTTTTCATCAACTACTTTTGGCTTGTCTTAAAATTAACAAACAAGACATCAGTCACATTTGTGTTCCCTGTCCTTTCAGCATGTTTGAAAAGATAGGGGCTATACAGGCAGAGTTACAAATACTGTAGTTTGGTGGACCAAGAGTTAGCTTCCCCAGGGTCTGATGGACAACAGGCTTCACCGAGTTCCATTTTACTTTAATAATTATTGCACTGAAGTCTCTGCTAGGTTGGTTAGCTTAGCAGTCAGCTAAGAATTGAACAAAAATTTCCTTAAATTCCTGGAACCAAAAATTCTCCCAGTCTTGACCAAGGGACTCTGTGTACATGTTGGGGCATGCCTCCAACCCTCAGCCAGGTGGTTGAGAACTCTACCTTAATCTTCCCTTTCTGCTTGTAAAGAGCTCAAGATCAGCCAGAGTGAAAGTTAAGGATCTTCTCGGGCCTTTCCTGAGCATGCATACAGCCCTGAGAATGCACATAGCCCCAGGCATGCATGTGGTCTTCTAGATTCCTAGGAACATGCCTGAAATTTTCAAAGCCACAATGGGCATGTTATTCCTCAGCTTTTCCTTTAATGACTTTTGGTTATCTACTGCCTCAGGCATCTGTGATATTAATCAATTACCTCTAGTGGTTTTCAAAAAGGCAGCTGGGGAAACGCTTTCTGCTCCACGTCAGGGCAAATAAATACAGTCTTGCAAATGGGGTCTTCTGGGGAACCACCAGAGAGATCAAATAATGACAGTTCTTTAGAAATGAGGCTTTACAGGAACACCAAGCCATTCTGTGCTCTCCAGTGGCTATAGGCTGCTGGCTTTCCCTGTGTTTGCAGACTGGATTTTCAAGGCTACTGTCGGGCCGGAGAGCGAGGAGCAAAGGGCAAGCGAAAACAGCACAAAGCTCACTCTTCTTACCAAAATGCAGCCATTTTTCTTGTTGCAAGCTGCTGGTTAATTTCAAGAACTCTGAAGAGTCGATTGTAATCATTTTTGCCAGGTTTTCAAAAACTGCTATTATGGAAACAGAATTTTCAGGAGTCCTCACTCTGCCATTTTTGCTGATGGCTTACGTTAATTATATGCTTTCCAGTGACTGACTATATTTCTAAGGGTTATTTTGTAAAACTGCAAGCAAATGAAGAAAATCACTTTGAACAACAAATTTTCTGATAGCGCTTAACAAAGACACTTGTACATCAAGGCTCCTGGATTCCCAGGGGCTTGTGCCCCACAAACACCACAAACTCTCTGAGGGGAAATCAAAAGGCCACAGAATCTCAGGGCCAGAAGGAGATCTTCCTTATAGGTCACCCAATTCTAAAAGCATGCCAGGATACTGCTGGTACCAAAACAGTCTTCTCAGTAATACATACATATTTAACACGCTGTCAGGTCACAGCTCCAAAAATATATGAAAATGTCCATGGAAGACAGGTATGGTAAGCGCTGAATATTCATCAATATATTCATTCCATAAACTTTTACAGAGTACCTACTATGTGCTAAGCACAGGGGATAGAAGATCACTGAAATGTAGTCTCCATCCTCCAAAAGCTTTTAATCTAGTGGAGAGGATAGGTATGGAAAAAACTAACTCCGGTAAGTAGTATAAAAAAGGAAAGTGATGTAATGTACAGCATAGGGAATATAGTCAATAATATTGTAGTAACTTTGTGTAGTGACAGATGGTAACCAGACCTATTGAGGTGATCATTTCATAATGTATAAAAATATCAAACCACTTTTGTATACCTGAAACTAATAGAATATTGCATGTGAATTACAATTCAATAAAAAAAGGAAAGTGGTGTGGAAGGTAGCAAGTGATTAATTCCAAATGGAGGTGAACGGACCTTCCACAACCTAGAAAAGGTGGCATGGGTGCTGAGCCTTAATGGAAATTAGATATAAGTGGTAAGGGGGAAGGGAGGAAATTCCTGGTTGAGGGAACAGCAAAAGGATTTGGCAAGTGACTGAGTGTGCAGTGGGGCTGGGGAGAGTGAGAGAGAGAGTCAAAAATAACTTGCAGTTTTCAAGTATAGGTGATGAAATGGTAGCAGAAAAATATGGTGTGTGTGTTGGTGGTGGTGGGGAGTTGGTCTAGCCAGAACATATTGGACTCATGAGTTTAGCTGACAAAGGAAGAAGAGGTTAAAAAAAAAAGTGAAGAGGAAGTCAACCTGCACAGGGATTGTGAAGAGGGTCATGACAGATAGCAGGTTGATTAGCAGAGTCTAGGAAGGTAGGAGGAATCCAGAAGAACAAAGTTCAGCCTAAAATGTGCCCTAACCCCCCTCCTTCTGGGTCCCCTTAGTGTCCTGGTCTTTCCAGTCTCTGCTCACCTGTGCACAGAACCTGCCCCACCTTCATTTTTCTTCCTCCTTGGTTTTCTGACAATCAGGAAGTAAGAAAATAGATAACTGGACAACAGTTCTTAACATTTCAAGGGGGATTTTCGGGTCCCAAACTGCAAGTTTTCTTGAATTAATTCAGCAAGTCACACCCTAGTGATGCTGGGTTGTCAAGTAATGCGAAAGACATGAAAGATTTCTCCACAGACCCAGTATAAACTCTGACAACGTAAGAGAATGTTGTTGTTTTTAGACTTACACCAAAGAATCTTAACCAAAGAGTTATCATTCAGCTTGACTTGATGACTCGATGAGATTCTATTTAACTGACAGGTACTGGTGGTGGTAGAGCACAGCAGGCTACACCTGCCAAATTTCAAGGCAAGTCAGCAAAGGTATAACCAGTCCAGTTGGCAAAGGACCACTGTTAAGTGGTAAGACCCTTTAATTTTCAGGTAGAAAAATCTGTCAGGCCAGAGATGACTTGGCTCCACAAAATACATTTCTTAAAAATTTCAATCATTTCATCCTGCTGACAATGGTGGTTAAGAATCAAATGTAATGTAAAATTGGACTCTTTCTGGTTCTTTGAAAGTGGTGCTTTTGAAAAGCTTATTGCCTTTTAAAGTGTATTTTTCTTGTTGTTCTCACTTAGGGACAAATTACCACCTGCTGTCTGCTGACTGAAATTCATTTGGAAACGTCCATGAGGAAATGGGATTCCATGCACAAACTGGTCAGGAATGCATCTAACACACAGAATACTGCACCTCTAAATTGCTGCCTCTTTTTGCTTTTGATAAGGTAACTCTGTTCTTGAAAATGCATTTTTTAGAAGATAAAAAGACGCTGCTTTTATAAAGGTTGTATTTGTTGATAAGGCATACAAAGAAGGTGGCATATTGTATGGATGGAGGATGGATGGATGGAGAAAAATATTTGATTGGCTTTATAATTCAAGAGCTGTGGCAATGATTCTACAAACTGAGGTGAGAATCATCTCGATTCTTCATCAACAGGTTTTATTGTTCTTAAGGCTCAAGCTGCTAGTGAAAAGTGGGGTTGTATTCCTATGGAGGACAGTTTCACATTAGTGTCACTGCCAAGTCATGCACTGGGTCCAAAGTAAGCCTCCATGGTATTGTATCTTTGATTTTGGACAGTATCCAAACCAAAATGCAGCAATACTCAAATACAGAGTCTGTGGTTCCTGTCAGAAGCAACACACCATAACAATATTAGTCAAATTGAAGAGGGCATAAAATTATTTTTCTCCATCATTGAAAAGAAAAGAAAATTGTAGGAGGATTTTTTGGCATGGTGAAGAGAATGAGGAACCACTCTTCACATCTCTTGGAAATAGCTCTAGCCTAGGAACCCTAAAATTTAGGTTCTAGTCCCACCATGCCACTAACTAGCTATGTGACCTTGGAGAATTTACTATACTTCTTTGGGCCTTTGATTCTCCATCTATAAAATGAACAGTATGTTTTCAAACAGCATATCATAATTCATCAGTGGGCTGTGAAATCTACATAGTGGGCTTCAATCAGCATTTTTAAAAATTTAAATTGAAGAGGACAGAAAATATTACAATGTATAATAAGGATTAGCATTGTTTCATGAAACTTTTGTGTGTATATAAACTGGGTTGCAATATAAAATGTATTTCTCATTGTATTATCAGATGAAAAACATTGTAAAGACACTGGTCTAGACCTAAGCTGTCCAATACAGTAGCCACTAGCTACACTGAGGTGTTTATATTTAAATAAAACTAAAGATGAGGAGGAAAAGATGGAGGCATGAGTAGGGTGGTGGAAATCTCCTCCCAAAACCATACATATTTTGAAAATACAGCAAATACAACTACCCCTAAAAGAGTAACCAGAAGATACAGTACACCAGCCAGGCTACATCTGCAAAAATCCAACATCTCATGGAAAAAGGTAAGATACAAAGCCATGACCCGGTAGGACCCGAACACTCCCCGCACCCAAGCTCACCGGCAGGAGGAAAAGAATCAGAATGGGGAGGGAGTGGAAGCACAGGACTGTTAAATAACCAGCCCTAGTAATCTGCTCTGGGAGCACTGACACACACTGCATGGTGCTCTGTATATTAGAGGAGTGGAAAAGCAAAATCCGAGACTAAGCCTGCAAACAGGTTCCCACAGCCAGCTTCCCTGGGACAAAAGAAAAGCAGGTGCTTTAAAAGTCTTAAAGGGACAAGGGTTTAACAGGTGGACAAAATCATCCTGGCACACTCAGTCCAGCAGGCTGGGAACTTTAGGGAACATCAGGCCCCCTAACCCCCAGGTTGGCAACACAGCTCTGAGACCCCTCATGGCAACAAGCAGCCTGCCATTCCTTCCTCCCGGCTGGAACCTGCAAGCAAACCGGCTATCCACGCCATTGCTGCAGACCAGCTGGAGAGGAGCCCCGCCTACAGTAACCACAAAGCTTAACACAGAGGCTTCTCCCTGCGTATGGTTGACTGGCACAGACAGTGGACATGGGCGCAGAGACCGAGAGGCACAAAGGGGCTTTGTTCTCATGGCAGAACACACGCTGCTCATATGCAACCTCCACCAGCACCCTAGGCTATCCCGAGGGCCGCTCTGCCCATGGCAGCTTAAGGCATCAACCCAGAGGCTGCTCCTGAGATGGGTGCAAAGACCAGAAGGCATGAAGGGGCTTTGTTCTTGTGGCAGAACAAGCACCGCTCACTTGCAATTCCCACCAGTGAACTAGACCATCCAGAGGGACACCCCACCCATAGCAACTTAGGGGATTAACCCAGAGGCTGCTCCCTGCATGCAGTTGACAGGCACAGACAGTGGACATGGACACAGAGACTGGGAGGCACGAAGGGGCTTTGATCTTGTGGCAGAACATGTGCTGCTGGCCTGTAAACCCTGCTAATGCCCTAGGCCATCCCAAGGGGCACCCCGCCCACAGTAGCCTAGTGGATTAACCCAGAGGCTGCTCCCTGTGTGCAGTTAACTGGCACAGACAGCGCAGACAGGCAAGGCGATCAGCAAGCAGGAAGGGAATTTGTTCTCCCAGCTAACACACATGCCACTCGCCGGAAACCACTCTCATTGCCATGAAAAGGCAGAAGAAGCTATTCAATCCAAAATCCCTCAAACACCAGACAGAGGGCGCGGTGAGACTGAAATCACCAATCTTCCTGAAAAAGAATTCAAAATAAAAGTCATAAGCATGCTGTTGGAGTTACAGAGAAATATTCAAGAGCTAAAGGATGAATTCAGGAGGGAGATAACAGAAACGAAACAAACAATGGAAGGATTTAAGAGCAGACTGATGAGGTAGAAGAGACTGTTAATGGAATAGAAAGCAGAGAACAGGAATACAGAGAAGCTGAGGCAGAAAGATATAAAAGGATCTCTAGGAATGAAAGAATATTAAGAGAACTGTGTGATCAATCCAAACGGAACAATAATCGAATTACAGGGGAACTAGAATAAGCAGAAGAGAGAAAAAGGGATAGAAAGTGTCTTTGAAGAAATAATTGCTGAAAACTTCCCCAATCTGGGGAAGGAAATAGTCTTGCAGGCCATGGAAGTCCACAGATCTCCCAACACAAGGTACCCAAGGAGGAAAACAACAAGACATATAATAGATAAAATAGCAAAGATCAAAGACAAGGACAGAGTATTAAAAGCTGCCAGAGAGAGAAAACAGATCACTTACAAAGGAAAACCCATCAGGCTATCATCAGACTTCTCAGCAGAAACCTTACAGGCCAGAAGGGAATGGCATGATATATTCAATGCAATGAAACAGAAGGGCCTTGAACCAAGAATACTGAATCCAACAAAATTATCATTTAAATTTGAAGGAGGAATTAATTCCCAGATAAGCAAAAGTTGAGGGAATTTACTACCCACAAGCCATCTCTACAGTCTATTTTAACGGGACTGCTCTAGATGGAAGTATGCCTAAGGCTAAATAGTGGTCACCAGAGAAAATAAAACCACAGAAAAGGAAGTAGACCAACTAAATACTAACTAAATACAAAATAAAATCAGCTACCCACAATATCAGTCAAGGGAAACACAGAGTACAGAATAAAACACCTAACATATAAAGAGTGAAAGAGAAAGAAAAAGAAGGGAGAGAAATAAAGAATCATCAGACTGTGCTTATAATAGCATAATAAGTGAGTTAAGTTAGATGGATGGATAATGAAGAAGCTTCCCTTGAACCTTTGGCAACCATGAATCCAAAGCCTGCAATGGCAATAAGTACATACCTATCAATAATCACCCTAAATGTAAATGGACTGAATGCACCAATCAAAAGACACAGAGTTATAGAATGGATTAAAAAGCAAGACCCATCTATATGCTGCTTACAAGAGCCTGACTTCAAACCCAAAAACATACACAGACTAAAAGTGAAGGGATAGAAAAAGATATTTCATGCAAACAATAGGGAGAAAAAAGCAGGTGTTACAGTACTTGTATCAGACAAAATAGACTTCAAAACACACAAGAGACAAAGAAGGACATTACAGACTGATAAAGGGGTCAGTCCAACAAGAGGATATAGCCATTATAATTATCTATGCACCCAACACAGGAGTACCTACATATGTGAAACAAATACTAATATAATTAAAGGAGGAAACAGAATGCAATGCATTCATTTTAGGAGACTTCAATACACCTCTCACTCCAAACAACAGATCAGCAAGACAAAAAATAAGGACACAGAGGCACTGAACAACATATTAGAACAGATGTACCTAATGGACATCTACAGAACACTGCATCCAAAAGCAACAGGATACACATTCTTCTCAAGTGCACATGGAACATTTTCAAGAATAGATCATATGCCAGGCCACAAAAAGAGCCTCAGTAAATTCAAAAAGATTGAAATTGTACCAACCAACTTCTCAGATAACAAAGGTATAAAACTATAAATAAATTGTACAAAGAAAACAAAAAGGCTCACAAACACATGGAGGCTTAACAACATGCTCCTAAGTAATCAATGGATCAATGACCAAATAAAAAAAAGAGATCAAGCAATATATGGAGACAAATGACAATGACAGCATAATGCCCCCACTTACGTGGGATGCAGCGAAGGCAGTTCTAAGACGAAAGTATATTGCAAACCAGGACTATTTAAAGAAGAAAGAATAATCTCAAAAGAGTAGTCTAAATTTACAATTATTGAAACTGGAAAAAGAAGAACAAATAGGCCCAAAGTCAGCAGAAGGAGGGACATAATAAAGATTAGAGAAGAAATAAATAAAATTGAGAAGAATAAAACAATAGAAAAATTAATGAAACCAAGAGCTGGTTATTTGAGAAAATAAACAAAATAGTAAATGCCTAGCCAGACTTATTAAGAAAAAAAGAGAATTTATACACATATCCAGAATCAGACATGAAAAAGGAAAAATCACTATGAACACCACAGAAATACAAAGAATTATTAGAGAATACTATGAAAAACTACATATTAACAAACTGGATAACCTAGAAATAATGGACAACGTTCTAGAAAAACACAACCTTCCAAGACTGACCCAGGAAGAAACAGAAAATCTAAACAGACCAATTACAGCAATGAAATTGAATCAGTAATCCAAAACGACCCAAGAGCAAAATGCTCGGACCAGATGGATTCAACACTCAATTTTATCACACATTTGGAGAAGACATAATACCCATTCACCTTAAAGTTTTCCAAAAAACAGAAGAGGAGGGAATACTTCCAAACTCATTCTATGAAGCCAGCATCACTCTAACATCAAAACCAGGCAAAGACCCCACAAAAAAGAAAACTACAGACCAACATACCTGATGAACATAGATGCAAAAATACTCAACAAAATATTAGCAAATCAAATTCAAACATACATCAAGAGGATCATACACCATGATCAAGTGGGATTCATCCCAGGGATGCAAGGATGGTACAACATTCAAAAATCCATCAACTTCATCCATCACATCAACAAAAAGAAGGACAAAAACCACATCATCTCCATAGATGCCAAAAAAGCATTTGACAAAATTCAACATCCACTCATGATAAAAACACTCAACAAAATGTGTATAAAGAGCAAGTACGTCAACATAATAAAGGCCATATATGACAAACCCACAGCCAACATCATACTTAACAGTGAGAAACTGAAAGCTTTTCCTCTAAGATTAGGAAAAGACAAGGATGTCCACTCTCCCCACTTTTATTCAACATAGTAGTGGTGTTCCTATCCACGGTAATCAGAGAACACAAAGAAATAAAAGGCATCCAGATTGGCAAGGAAGAAGTCAAACTGTCCCTGTTTGCAGATGACATGATATTGTACATAAAATACCCTAAAGAATCCACTCCAGAACTAATAGACCTAATATCTAAATTCAGCAAGGTTGCAGGATACAAAATTAATACATAGAAATCTGTGGCATTCCAATACATGAATGATGAACTTGCAGGAAGAGAAATCAGGAAAACAATTCCATTGACAATTGCATCAAAAAGGATAAAATACCTAGGAATAAACCTAACCAAGGGAGTCAAAGACCTATACCCTGAAAACTACAAGACACTCATGTGAGAAATTAATGAGGACACTAATAAATGGAAATTCATCCCATGCTCTTGGCTAGGAAGAATTAATATTGTGAAAATGGCCATCCTGCCTAAAGCAATCTACAGATTCAGTGCAATCCCTATCAAAATACTGACAGCATTCTTCAACAAACTGGAATAAATAGTTCTAAAATTCATAGGGAACCACAAAAGACTCCGAATAGCCAAAGCAATCCTGAGAAGGAAGAATAAAGTAGGGGGGATGTTGCTTCCCAACTTCAAGCTCTACTACAAAGTCACAGTGATCAAGACAATTTGGTACTAGCACAAGAACAGACCCATAGACCAGTGAAACAGAATAGAGTCCAGATACTAACTCAAGCATATATGGTCAATTAATATACAATAAAGGAGCCATGGACATACAATGGGGAAATGACAGCCTCTTCAACAGCTGGTGTGGGCAAAACTGGACAGCTACATTAAGAGAATGAAACTGGATTACTGTTTAACTCCATACACAAATGTAAACTCGAAATGGATCAAAGACCTGAATGTAAGTCATGAAACCATAAAACTCTTAGAAGAAAACATAGGCAAAACTCTTTTGAATATATTGCCCTCTTACAGCACTAAATTATGTTTTCTACCTTTATCTTGCATCTACCTACCACTTCAGCATTTTATTTAAAAATAATAATAATAATAATAATAAGGGAGAAATGTGGGATTCACATATAAATCAAGTATAAAAATCAAACAAATAATCATATCTGACTTGATTGTTTATAGTTCATGATGCATGATCAAAACTGAAAGTTTCTGTGATATGACTGCCCTTGCACTGTTTGCCATGTAAGAACTTATTCACTATGTAAGAACTTGTTCACCATGTAAGAACTTGTTCGTTATGCTTCAGAAGATTGGAGACTGTTGAGAATTAGCCTTGGGGTTGATTAATGATTGTGCATTGAGTCCCCTATACAGAATTTTATTGTTGTTAACAACCATTTGCTCAATAAATATGAGAGATGCCCTCTCAAAAAAAAAAACTCTTTTGAATATAAACATGAGAAACTTCTTCATGAACATATCTCCACGGGCAAGGTAAACAAAAGCAAAAATGAACAAGTGGGACTATATAAAATTAAAAAGCTCCTGTACAGCAAAGGACAACATCAGTAGACCAAAAAGGTATCCTACAATATGGGAGAATATATTCAGAAATGACATATCTGATAAGGGGTTGACATCCAAAATATACAAAGAGCTCACACACCTCAACAAACAAAAAGCAAATAAACCAATTAAAAAATGGGCACAGGATCTGAACAGACACTTCTCCAAAGAAGAAATTCAGATGGCCAACGGGCACATGAAAAGATACTCCATATTGCTAATCATCAGAGAAATGCAAATTAAAACCACAATGAGATATCACCTCACACCAGTTAGGATGGCTACCATTCAAAAGACAAACAACAACAAATGTTGGGGAGGATGTGGAGAAAGGGGAAACCTCCTACACTACTGGTGTCAATGTAAATTAGTTCAACCATTGTGGAAAGCAGCATGGAGGTTCCTCAAAAACTAAAAATAGAAATACCATTTGACCCAGAAATTCCATGCCTAGGAATTTACCCTAAGAATACAGGAGCCCAGTTTGAAAAAGACATATGCACCCCTTTGTTTATGGCAGCACTATTTACAATAGCCAAGAAATGGAAGCAACCTAAGTGTCCATCAGTAGATGAATGGATAAAGAAGATGTGGTAAATATACACAATGGACTATTATTCAGCCATAAGAAGAAAACAAATCCTACCATTTGCAACAACATGGATGGAGCTAGAGGGTATTATGTTCAGTGAAATAAGCCAGGCGGAGAAAGACATGTATCAAATGATTTCACTCATCTGTGGAGCATAAGAACAAAGCAAAAACTGAAGGAACAAATCAGTAGCAGACTCACAGAACCCAAGAATGGACTAACAGTTGCCAAAGGGAAAGGGACTGGGGAGGGTGGGAGGGAAGGGAGGGAGGAAGGGAAGAAGGGGCATTATGATTAGCACACATAAAGTAGGGTGAGGCACGGGTAAGTCAGTATAGCACAGAGAAGACAAGTAGTGATTCTATAGCATCTTACTATGCTGATGAACAGTGACTGTAATGGGGTATGTGGTGGGGACTCGATAATGGGGGGAATCTAGTAACCACAATGTTCCTCTTGTAAGTGCATATTAATGATACCAAAATAAAATAATAATAATAAATGTATAAATAAATAAATAAAACTAAAGATTCAGTTACTCAGTTGCACTAGCTACATTTCAAGCACCCAGTAGTCACATGTGGCTAGTGATTACTGCACTGGACAGTGCAGCTGTGGAATAGTTCCATCATCACAGGAAGTTGTATTGGACAGTCTTATTCTAACAGTCTTTCCATGGTTCTATAGGAGGTGGAGATAGGACAGGTTGTTAGTAGGGATATTCCAAGCTCTAGGAACAGAAGATGGGCTCACTCATCTCTCTCTTAAGAGAGTCTGTATGCCAATTTCTACAAAAATGAGCCAGCAATTATTTATTAAACTCCAAACTTGGTTCTGTAAGGAATACAGAGAAAATGTCCTTGTAAATATTCACTAAATGTTAAATGAACAATCTAAGGCATCATAAAATCATATTATAGTTAAAGACATAAGCCTTATGTAAATGAAAGAGCTAATAAAAAAAGGCAATGCATAGGCAGGTGTTGGTAATAACTAAATGCTGTCAAAGTTCATAAAAGGGAGAAATCAATGAGCATTGGATTCATCAGGGAAGATGTAGGATTTGAACTGGTCTTTAAATTAGTGTGTGGGTTTGGATGAGCAGAGATAAGACAAGAGAATATTCCAGATGAAGGAACACCATAAGTATGAGTGTATCAGAGAATGGGGTAGGTTCTGGAAAATATTGATAAATGAGATTATCGAAGTGACTTGGGAATGGATTATGGAGAGTAGAAAGCCAGTGTAGTAGAGCCCAGGTCATGGTAAAGCCATTGAAAGTTTTCAGAGCACTTTCACATGATCCCGGAGATAGCCAGGCCAAGGATCATTATTTTCATTTTAGAGCTGAAAGAACTGAGTCCCTGAGAGGTAACATGACTTGCCCAGGGTCATATAGTTAGAAAGCTGTGTAACCAGGATTGAAGCCTAGTTAATTTTACTCTCCATCCAGCATTCTTCCCATGACACCTTGCTGTACCGATGATAAAAGCTGGATTTGAGGCACCAGAGATAGGGAGGCCAAGGAGAAAGTTGTAATAATCCAGGCATGAAGTATTGAAGGTGGCAAAAACCAGATGCCCTGGTTACATAAGATACTGTAAAACAAACTGACCATGCAGTACCCACTGTTTATATGAGTAAGAGCATAGACAGTCTGAGGTTAGAACACTGTAATTATTTTTAACTGGAAGTGATCTAAACTACCCCAAAGGAGTAAACATTAACAATATAACTCATATAGTGTCCAGATTTTTCCAGACAGTTCAAGACAATGTTCTGGACATGGTTCCTAAGGAACAACACTTTTATATGTCTATGCATTTTTATGACCCATTTCTTTCTTAGTTGTGTTTCTTTCCTCTGTCAATTTCAATTTGCACTTCTCAGAACTAATTGGTCATATGATTTTTTTACCTCATCTAAATTTCCAGTGAGAAAGTACTAGTACAAAAAGGTCAAGGAGCTAAAGGCCCTGGAGTCTTTCCACACTATTTAGTAAAACTAATGATCAGCTTAGCAATTAATTAGTTAATAATGATTTACTAAGAAAATACTAAAATATACCACTGCCAGACTAATCTTAAAGGATCTCTCCTCCTGTGTCAATAAGTTGCTCAAAAACTTCTGTGGGCTTCCAAGATTGCTGTGATAGGAATCAAATACATACTCATCAGTCTGGCATTTAAGCTCCTTTTCAATATGGCCATTTTCTACATTTCTAGTTGTTTGCTACTGCTCATTACTTCTTCATGAGATCTACTCCGTGCAGCCAAAATTAGCCACATGATGAACTGGAGGCTATTTGCTCATTCATGCTCAACTTGAACTTAGCACAAATGTGCTTTTTTTATGAACACTTTTTCCTCAGTTTTCCCACCAAGAAGTACTTGCTTCTTCTAAGCCTCTATTTTTTTGTATTTATATCTCCTTCATGGCACTGGGCACTTTGTACTTTATTGTTATTTGTAAGCATGTCATCTCTCTGCTACTGGAATGAACTCCTGTCTCAGTCCACATGGGATTCATCTCTGTATCCCCTAGTTCTGATCATAGTGCCTTGCAATAAGTCATCTCCTAAGGTCCATCAAATGTTTACTGAATGAGTGGGCATGCTGACTAAAGTCCAAAAGTTGGTTTACATGTATATCTAAACATCAATTTAACAATCCTTTACTAAGTGTCTATCTTACAACTGACACTGTGGTAGGCCCTGCGAACAAGCAATTTATCTTAAGCAATGTCAAGTCTAATGGGAAGAGAGAGAGAGAAAGAGAGCTCATTTTGATACAGTATGGTCAGTGTCTGCACAGGGGTGAGAGGGCACAGCAGGGGGTCATCTAAGTTAGTCCTGGGCACATAGAAGACTTTGGGAAGAAAGGTGATGGTAGGACTTAGCCTTAGATGATGAGAGTTAAGCAAGGGGAAGCTTGTACCAAAACTCCAAGGGATGAGAGACTCGGGAACAATGGTGCCACATGGAGACTGTCAAGGGTTGTGGCTGGAGAGGCAGGCAGACCTAGGAGATGCTGGCATTAGAAGCCTTAGCAAGGCTTTTGGTCTTAACCTAGGCTCCCCAGGGCCCCTGAAGGATTTCAGATACACCCAGGAAGAAGTCTAGGTATTCCACTATTTACAGAACAGAAGCAGTGCAACAAGTAATTGCAAGTAATCCAAATCCTGGTGTTTTGGGGACATTCATTATCAAATTAAATTCTCTTTAAAAACCCCAAAGAACTAAAGGGACCATCCTCATCAAGAGGGGTTTAGGTGGGTCTGTGTCTTGTAGCATGCTCAGTAGTACAGCACAAATGGAGAAACTCTGAGTCCTTTCCTGGAACAGTACTCTTAATTTGGAGCACTTTCCCAGCTTCCTCCTCTGTTTACAACCACCTCACCCACTTACCAGACCACAGGAATTTCCCCCATACCCTTTCAACATCACACTTCATTAGTAAATGTTGCCAGAAGACATATGATGTTTAAAAATACTTTATCTGCTATGTAATATAAAATTATACTGCCAGAGTTTAGTTTTGGGATTACATAAAATTATACATGTGCCTTCATTTTCAAAACAAAAAATGCATACCAAGTTAATCCTGAGGCAAATTTCTGTAAGGTGAACTTGATTTTCCAACATTATGTTATAATCATTTGAGCCAGGGGCCCAACAAAAACAATTTGACCTCATCCAAAAAGGATACAGTTTGCAATAAAATGGATCCTCATCCTTGATGTGCTTTCCTTGTACCAGACAGCAGGAAAATAAGTATCTACCCACCCACAAACATGAAAAACCCCACCCACCAACCACAGCAAAAATACTCTCTAATGTCTGACAGGCTGAGAATCTTGACTGGCTAAGCAAAACACAGATCCATTTTCATCTCCAAGAGTGGCTTTTCATAACGTGGGTTTTCTTAAAAGGTGTTCAGTCAACAGTTTTTATTAGTACTAAGTTAAATTATTCCACATTAAATTAATTCTAGATTTAAAATGTCTTTTATTGCACCCACCCTAGTGATTCCACTCCTAGGTTTATATTAAAGAAAAATGAGTTCTGCTGTCCATCAAAAGATATGTTCATAGCAGCTTTATCCATAATATCCAAAACATAGAAACAACCCAAATGTCTGACAACAGGGATGCCATGGACTGAATGTTGAAGCCTTAATCCCCAATGTGATGTTATTTGGAGGTGGGGTCTTTGGGTGGTAATTGGGTAACAAGAGTTGAGTCCTCATGAATGGGACTACTGTCCTTATAAAAAAAGACACCAGAGAGATGAGCTCTCTCCATCATGTGAAGACACAGCAAGAAGGTGGCCATCTGCAAACCAGGAAGAGGGACCTTACCAGATACTGAATCTGCCAGTGCCATAATCCTGGGCTTCTGGGAGAAATAAATTGTTGTTTAAGCCACCTGGTCTATGGGATTTTGTTACAGCAGCCTGAACTAAGACAAGGGGAATGGATAAATTGTGGTGAATCATACATGGAAACGGTACAACAAAAAAGAACTAATACTATACACTAAACATGGATGAATCTCACAGATGTTATATTAAACAAAAAAGCCAGATACAAAGTAGTACATACAATATGACTATTTACATAAAGTTTGAAATCAGGCAAAATTATTCTATGATGTTAGCAGTCAGAATAATTGTTACCCTTGGGAGGGGGTGATGACAGGAAGAGACAAGAAGGAACCTTCTGGGGGGCCAGAAATGTTCTGTATCTTGATTTAGGTGGAGGTTATACATACATAAAATTTCACTGAGCTATATATTTAAGATGTGTGCTCTTTACCATCTGTAAGAAATACCTCAATTCAAGAAAAAATAAAAAGGTAAGTCACTATGTTGGATTTATTTCTGGTACAGATTGGAAATACAGATCAAAATTATGCTAACAACAAAATATTCCTTTATCAGGAGTAGAGATATAGCTCTGAATTTATCTCAAGTCTTTATACACACACCCATCAAATCCAAAGTGCAAATAGTTTAGGGCTTCAGACACTATTTAGATATAAGAGTAATTTGTTGGATTTTTCCATTTATGGCATTCCAAAATGCTATCTATTTTTACAGGCTCACTTTGATTACAAATTCACAAATTTATTAATTCTTCTCTTGTATTAGAGCATTAGCTGGTCTTCATCAGAGAAATATATTGAATTTGTTCTCCAAATCTTAATGACAGAAGGCATAGTAGTTACAGAGAAATGTAGTTACAGTAGCATGCTGAAGAGAACACTGGCCTGTGAATTAGAAGAGCTGGGTTCTATTTCTGTTATTTTACCAGCCAAGTCACCTTGGGCCATTGTTTTAAACTAAAATTTGCTTTCCTTACCCATAAATGGAGATAATACCTTCACAACAGGGCTATAGTGAGGACCAAATGAGAGAATGGGTGTGAAAGTGCTTGGTAAACTTTATAGAAGTGCTAATATCCCCAAAGCTTAGTGTTTAATTAGAAATTGTGCCTGGGTGTGGACGATAGAAGATGTATTTAAATTTCAACCATGTACTTTGGTTTCACATATCTTATATCTCTCCAGAGTCAGGATCAACAAGAACACTCAAATTCTAACATCTCTAAAAGGTTGAGACAATTCCACTAATACCAAAAGTGGATGTGTAGAGGGAAGTACAATTAATAATTGCCTTCTTTGCTTTTCTCAGTTATGACTTTTAAATGTATCTCTAGCTATGCAATATCCAGTTCATAATTCTAGAACCTTGAACTGCTTCTGAAACACCCATGCTATAGTTCCCTTCTCCATTATGAATTTCACAATAACTTTCCCTGAAGGCTGCTCCCATTTCTACCCTCTACATTCATCATTACCACTATAGCAAAATTTTTAAATACTCCTCACTCTGAACTCCTTGTCAGGGTACCAAATGGAAGGTACCTTTTCTTGTGTTATGTTTTTAAGTTTGTTTTTCTGATGAGAGAGTGACATAGGCTGTATTTGCCCCCAAATTTTCCTGTCACCAATTATTCTTTCCAGTGGACCCAGCAGGAAACTCCTGATTGGAAAGCTATTCAGTGTAAGTGGAGCTTGACAGAAGGAAAAATTAGAGTGATTTAGTTTTAAGGGCCCCAGTGGTTCTTATTCCTGGAGATTTTATTCTTAGTCCCACAGCTAAGCTCTCCAACTTAGAGCAAGCCAGCAAATAAACAAACAAAACAAACTAGAGAAGATAAATCCTGAACCGCTCAAGTCCCTTGAGAAGCATTCCCTTCAGGCACTGAGTCCCAATTAAGAAGTCTTTTTTGAGCCTACTGAGCAGGGGAAGTGTTAGCAGAGGCCCAATGGAGAGCCTGAAATTCCACCCCTTCCCAGTAATAATGACATGCCCCTAGTCCTACCCCAGTATCAATGGATGGTGAGTGGGAAATCCTGACTTCTACCCTGACCTTGCAGTAATGAAATCTTTCCCCCACCAGAGAAGACCTGCTAAAAAAAAGTTTGACTTATGAACCAGAGTCTCATAACATAACACCCAAAATGTTCAGGATACAATAGAAAATCACTCATGTTTCAAAGAACCAGGAACACCTAGTGTTGAGTGAGAAAAGAAAATCAACAGAAACCAACACTGAGATAACACATATATTGGAATTATCCAAGAAAGATTTCAAATCATCCATCATAAAAATGCTTCAGCAAGAAGTTTCAAACATGCTTGAAAATTTTTTAAATAGAATCTCAGCAAAGAAATAGAAGCTATAAAGAAGTAAATGAATGCTTTAGATCTAAAAATAAAATAACCAAAATTAAAACCTCACTGGATGAGCTTAACAGTGAAATTGATGATAGAACAATAGAAATAACCCAGTCTGAACAAGGGAGAAAAGAAACTTAACAGCAACAACAAAAAAAGGGAACAGAGCTTCAGGGATATATAAAACAATTAACAATGTATTAAACATTCATGTCATCAAAGTTCCAGAAGGAGAGGAAAAACAGTGTGGGGCTAAAGAAGTTTTCCAAAAAATAATAGCTGATGAACCTAACTTTTCTAAAAAATTAAGTCATTTAAAAAATAAATAATGGCTGAATAGTTTGCAAATTTGGCAAAACACATAAACTTATGGAGATGAAGAAACTGAACAAACCTCACACAAAATAAATCCAAATAAATCCACAAGAAGACATCATAATCAAATTTCTAAAAACTAAAGAAAAAGAAAAAAGTCTTGAAAGCAGTAAGAAATGATAAAGTACTAATAGGGGAGAAACAATTTGAATGAGAGCAGATTTCTCATCAGAAACCATGGAATCCAAAAGCAAATAGCACATTTTTCAAGTGCTGAGAGAAAATAACTGTCAAACCCAGAATTCTATATCCAGCAAACATACCCTGGAAATCAAGATGCTCTCAGATGAAGAAAAGCTAAGACTTTGTCACCACTGACAAACATTGGCAGAGTAGATAAAAACATGACCAAACCATATGCTGTCAAAATTAACTCAATTCAGATCTCATATGTGAATCTCTTATATGTGAAATCTAAAAATATAAACACATCAAAACAGATCAGATTGGTGGTTACTAAAGTAGGGATTGGGGCAGGGGGATTGGGTAGAGGAGGCCAAAAGGTACAAACTTCCAGTTATAAGATAAATAAATTATGGGGATGTAAAGTACAGTATGATGACTGTAGTTAACAATACTGTATTGTATTATATATTTGAAAGTTACTAAGAGTGTAGATCTTAAAAGTTCTAATCACAAGGGAAAAATGCATAACTATGTGAGGTGATGGATGTTAACTAAACTTTTGTCATCATTTTACAGATATACATGTATCACATCATTATGTTGTACATCTTAAACTTATACAAGGTTATATGTCAGCTATACCTCAATAAAACTCGAAAAAATTACATTAAAAAACAAGTAACTCAATTCCAATTTAACAATATAGGTAGATCAAAAATATAAGGGTAGAAAGAGATATACCAGGCAAACATTAATTTAAAAAGCAATAGTGGTTAGTGGTTACATTTACATCAGATAAAGTAAACTTCAGAAAAAAGAAAACTGCCAGGAATAGCGGAAAATTGCTTAATGAGAAAAGTTTCAATCCATCAAGAAGACATAGTAATCTAAAATGTGTGTGCACCAAACAGGCTGCCTTAAAATACATGAAACAAAAACTCACAGAGGTGAAAAAAGACATGACAAATCAACAACTGTACTTGGAAATTTCAACAACCCCTCCTCTCATAAACTGATAAGTCTACTAGACAGAAAATAAGTTAGGATATAAAAGACAAATGCTGAACTCAATACTGTAACAGTGGTATGTAAATCATTTTAATTGTGGTATTGTTAAAATACAAAGGTATAAAAAATGACTATAACTATGCAAATATGTTAATGCATACACAATATATAAATATGTAATTTGTGACATCAGTAACATAAGGTGTGAGGGGGGAAGGAAAAGTAGAAAGTATTTGCATGTGATTGAAGTTATTATCAGTTTAAATAGATGACTATAGTTATAATATATCTGACATAAGTCCATGGTAACCACAAAGAAAATACCTATAGAAGACACATAAAAGAAAATGAGAAAGGAATCAAAGCATGTCACTAAAGAAAAAGTCAATGAAAGAAAGGAAGGCAGCAATGGAGGAAAATAAGGACAAAAATAATTAATAAAACAGCAATAGTAGTTCTTCCCTATCATAATTACTTTAACTGAAAATGGATTAAATTCACCAAAAAAAGACATAGACTGGCTGACAGATAATAAACAAAAGCCAACTATATGCTGTCTACAACAGACTCACTTTAGATTTAGACATACATAGATGAATGTTGAAGGTTGGAAAATGATATTCCATGAAAAATATAACCAAAAGGGGGTAGGGGGAGCTATATTTATATCAGACAAAACAGACTTTAAGTTGAAAACTGTAAGACAAAGACATCATATAGTGATAAATGGGTCAATTCACCAGGAATTTATTACAATTTTAAAGAACTCAATATCAGATAACTCAAATATATGAAGCGAACACTGACAAAACTGAAGGGAGATACAGGCAACAATACAATAACAGTAGGGGATTTCAACATCTTACCTTCAATAATGGATAGAACATTCATGCAGAAGATCAATAAGGAAAAAAAAGACTTCAGTAATGCTATAGACCAAATGGACCTAACAGACATATGTACAACATTCCACCCAATAGCAGCAGGATACACATTCTTCTCAAGTGCACACACAACATTCTCCAGGACAGATCACATGTTTGGTCACAAAACAAGTCTTAACAAAATTTAAAAGATTGAGATCATACCAACTATATTTTCCAACCAGAAAACTAGAAACTAATGGCAGAAGAAAAATTGGAAAATCCACAAATATGTGGAAATTCAAGAATATACTCTTGAACAACCAATAAGCCACAGAGGAAATCAAAAGGAAAATTAGAACAATATACTGAGAAAAATGAAAATGAAAGCACAACACACCAAAACGTATAGAATGCAGCAATAGCAATACTGAAAGGAAAGCTTATAGTGATAAATACCTACATTAAAAAAGAATAGTTATCAAATGAACAATCTAACACTATGCCTCCAGGAACTAGCAAAAGAAAAAAGGTTTAAGTCCAAAATTAGCAGAAGGAAGGAGATAATTAAGATTAGAACAGAAATAAACAAAATGCAAAATAGAAAACAATGATACTAATGTTTTTCTTAAAAGATCAACAAAATTGAGAAACCTTTACTTACATTAGCTTAAAAAAGAGAATACTCAGATACATAAAATCAGAAATGAAGAGGAGGTATTATAACTGATGCCACAGAAATTGAGAGGATTATAAGAGATTACCATGAGTAATTATAAACCAATAAATTGCATAAGCTAGAAGAAATTAACAAATTCCTAGAAATTTACAACTTACCAGGACTGAAACATAAAAAAGTAGAAAATCTGAACAAAAGTACAACCAGTAAGAAGACTGAATCATTAATCAAAAGGTTCCCAACAAAGAAAATTCCAGAACTAAATGGATTCACTGGTGAATTCTATCAAACATTTAAAGAAGAATTAACTCTTTTAAAGAAGCAACTTTAAATTCATTGTTTAAGTTAATTCTTAATTTAAATAATTAACTTTATTTTTTTTTTAGGAAGAGCTTTAATAGCTAATCCTTCTCAAACTCTTTCAAAAAACTGAAAGGGAGACAACACTTCCAAACTCACTTTGTGAGGCCACATTACCCTGATATCAAAGACAGAAAAAGACACTACAAGAAAACTACAGGCCAATAACCCTGATGAAAATAGGTGCAAAAATCTTCAACAAAATACTAGTAAACCAAATTCAACAGTACATTAAAAGGGCCATACACCTTGATGAAGTGGGACTTATCCCTGGGATGCAAGGATTGCTCAATATATGCAAATCAATCAATGTGATATACCAATTAACAGAATGAAGGGAGGAAAGTCATATGATCATCTCAATAGATGCAGAAAAAGCATTTGACAAAATTCAACATCTTTCCATACTGAAAAGTTGAGCATTCTAAACAGAATGAAGAATAAAAGGAAATTACCTCAACATAATAAAGGCCATATAGAAGAAGTCCACAGATAACACCATTCTCAGTGATGAGTATCTGAATGATTTCCTGTAATATCAGGAATAATACCAGGATGTCCCCTCTCACTACTTCAATTCAATATAGTATGGGAAGTCCTAGCCAGAGCAATTAGGCAAGAAAAAGAAATAAAAGGCATTCAATTCAGAAAGGAAGAAGTAAAATTAGCTCTGTTCATATATGACATAGCCTTATATGTAGAAAAGCCTAAAAACTCCATAAAAATTGTTAGATCTAATAAATGAATCAGCATATGCTCTTAATATTTAGTTTACAGGATACAAAATCAACATACAAAAATTGGTTGTATTTCTATATACTAACAATAAACTACCTGAAAAGTAAATTTAGGAAATAATTCCATTTAAAATAGCATCAAAAATAATAAAATACTTAGGGATAAACTTCTCCAAGGAGGTAAAAGACTTGAACACTGAAAATTATAAAACACTATTGAAAGGAATTTATAGGCACAAGTAAATGTAAAGACATCCTGTGCTCAAGGATTGGAAGACAATATTGTTCAAATGTCCAACTCAATCTACAAATTAAATGAGATCCCCATCAAAATCCCAAAGGCACATTTTACAGAAATAGAAAAAAACAATCCTAAGATTCATATGGAGCCACAAAAGATCCCAAACAGCCAAAAGAATTTGAGAAAGAACAAAGCTAGAAACCTCACATTTCCTAATTTCAAAATATATTATATAATTATAGTAATCAAAACAATATGGTACTGGCATAAAGATAGACAAATAAACTAATGGAATAGAACATAGTGCCCAGAAATAAGCCCACACATACACAGTCAAATGATCATTGACAAAAGGGCCAAGTGTACAAATGGGGAAAGGACAGCCTCTTCAACAAATGGTTTTGGGTAAACTGGATATCCACATGCACAAGAATGAAATTGGACCCTTATCTCACACCATACACAAAAATCAAAATTCAAAATTAAAACCTTCAACACAAGACCTGAAACAATAAAATGCCTAAAAGGAAACACAGGGGGGAAAGCTTCATGACATTGGCCTTGGAAATGACTTCCTGGATATGACACCAAAAACACAGGAAACCAAAGCAAAATCAGACAGGTGGGACTACATCAAACTAAAAATCTTCTGCACAGAACAGAAAAAAAAAACCCAGCATAATGTAAAGGCAACTTGTGGTGGGATAGAAGAAAATATTTGCAAACCATATGTTTGATCATAGACTAATATCCAAAATATGTAAGGAACTCCTACAATTTAATATCAAAGAATAATAATAACTTTAAAAATTGGCAAAGGACTTGAATAGACATTTAACCAAAGAAGACATACAAATGGCTAACAGGTATACAAAAAGGTGCTCAACATCACTAATCATCAGGGAAATGCAAATCAAAACCACAAAGAGGTATCACTTCACACTTGTTAGGATTGCTATTACAAAATAAAATAGAAAATAGTAAGTGCTGGTGAGGATATGGAGAAACTAGAAGCCTTGTGCATTACTGGTGGGAATGAACAAATGCTGTAGCTGCCATGGAAAAGGGCATGGCAGTTCCTCAAAAAATTAACAACAGAACTACCATATGATCCAGCAATCTCCTTTATGGGTATTTATCCAAAAGAACTGAAATCAGGATCTTAAAGAGACATTTGTTCATTGCAACATTATTCACAATGGCCAAGAGGTAGAAATAATCTGTTCACTGATGGATGAATGAATTTAAAAAAGGTGGTACATACATACAATAGAATATTAGTGTTCCATAAAAAGGAAATCTTGTTTTATGCTACAACATGGGTGAACCTTGAGGACACTATGCTAAGTAAAATAAACCACTCATAGAAGATCAAATACTGCATCATTTCACATATATGAGGTATGTAGAGCAGTCACACTCATAGGAACAGAGAGTAAAATGGTGACTCCCAAGGGCTGGGAGGAGGGAGAAATGCACAGTTACTAGTCAACGTGTATAGAATTTCAGCTATACAAATGAAAAAGTTCTAAAGATCTACTGTATGACATTGTGCCTATAGTTAATGTAATATACTTAAAATTTGTTGAGGGTAGATCTGACATTATACATTTTTTACCATACAAAAATATGTGACATGCAGCTAAACCACTGCTGAGAGGGAAATTATAGCACTAAAAACTCTTACCTTAGAAAATGGGAATGGCCTCAAATTTAAAAAATCTAAATTTATACCTTATAAATCTAGAAAAATAAGAGCAAAATAAACCCAAAACAAGCAGAAGGAGGGAATAATAAAGATGCCTGAACAATATTCCATTGTATATCTGTACCACTTCTTCTTTATCTATTCTCCTACTGATGGATATTTTGGTTGCTTCCATATCTTGGCTATTGTAAATAATGTAGTAATAAATGTAGGAGAGCATATATCTTTTTGAATCAGAGCTTTTGTTTTCTTCAGATAAATTCCTAGAAGTGGAATTACTGGGTTGTATGGTATTTCTAGTTTTAATTTTTTGAGGAACCTCCATACTGCTTTCCATAGTGGCTACACCAATTTACATTTCCACCAATCCTGCTATTTGCAACAACATGGATGGACATAGAGGATATTATGCTAAATGAAATAAGCCAGGCAGGGAAAGAAAAATACCATACGAATTCACTCATATGTGGAATCTAAAAATGAAACAAACAAGAAAGCAATAGTCATAGACACTGAGAAGTGACTGGTGGTTACCATGGAGGAGGGGTTGGGATGGGTGGGTGAAAATAGGTGAAATGGGTAAAGAGGCACAAAATTTCAATCATAATATAAATTCATCAGAGGGATGAAAGACAGTATAGAGAATATAGTCAATAGTTCTCTAACATCTTTCTATGTTGACAGATAATAACTACACTAGTTGGAATGAGCATTTAATAATGTAGGTAACTGTTGAATCACTATGTCTTATACTTGAATCCAATATAGTATTGTATATCAACTATACCTCAATAAAAAATTTTAATTAAAAAAAGAAATCAATGAGATTAAAAACTAAAAATCAATAGAGAAAATCAATGAAATAAAGAGCTGGTTCTCTGGAAAGATCAATGAAATAGACAAAAGTAGTAAGACTGACAAAAGAAAGAGAGAAGACAGATTATTAATATCAGAATGATTTAGGGGATATCACTAGAGAGTCTACAGACACCAAGCAATAAAGAAATACCACAAACAAATCTATACATATACATTTTACAATTTAGATAAATTGGAACAATTCCTTGAAAAACACAAACTTCACAAAACATGAAATAATTTGAGTAGCCCTGTAACTATTAAGGAAATTGAATCTTTACTTTTATAACTCCCAAAAAAAGAAATATCCAGGTCTATATGGTAACAATGGAGAATTTTACCAACCACTTAAAGGAGAATTAATACCAATATAAAGCAATCTCTTTCAGAAAATAGAAGAGGAGGGAATACTTCCCAATTCTTATAAGGCCAACATTTCATTGATACCAAAATCAGACACAGTACCAAAAAATTAAATAACAAGCCAATATCATTCATGAATACAAACACAAAAATCCTTAACAAAATACTAGCAAGTAGAATTCAGCAATATATAAACAAATTTATACACTATGACCAGGTGGGATTATTCCCGGGATGCAAGACTAGTTCAATATTTGAAAATCAATCAGTATAATCCACATATTAATAGGCTAAATAACAAAAATCACATGGTCATATCAACCATTATAGAAAAAGCTGTTTAACAAAATTCAACATTCACAATAAAAACTGTCAGAAAATTAGGAATTATGGGGAAATTGCCTCAACTTTAAAGAGAATATCTACCAAAAAAATTAGAGATAACATCGTACTTAATGATGAAAGACTGGCTGCTTCCCCACTAAGACTGGAAAGAAGGTAAAGGTTCAGCTCTCACCACTGCTATTCAACATAGTACTCAAAATCCTAGCCAGAACAGTAATGGAAGAAAAATAAATAAAAGGCATATAGAGTGGAAAGGAAGAAATACCACTGTCCCTATTTGCAGATGACAAAATGGTCTAAAAAGAAAATCCCAAGAAACTGACTAAAAAGCCAAAAAACCCCTCAGAACTTAATCAGTAGATCCAGCAATATCAGGGTGCAAGATCAATTAATTATTCAGCAATCAATTAATTGCATGACTATAGACAGCAATGAACACATGGAAACCAAAATTTAAAATATAATACTATTACCAGTCACTCAAAGAAATGAAATAGATATAATTTTAATTAAACATGCACAGAACTTCTTTGCTGGAAATGACACAATGCTAATAGAAGAAATAAAAGAAGATCTAAATAAATGGACAGATATAACCTGTTCATGGGTTGGAAGACTCAACACAGTAAAGATGTCAGTTCTCTCCAAATTGATATACAAGTCTAATATAATTCCTATCAGCATCCCAGGAAATTTTTTTTAGATATAGGCAAACTGATTCTAAAATGTATAGGGAAAGGCAAAGAAACAAACAATATTGAAAAAATAATAATAAAGTAGGAGGCTCTACCTGATTTCTAAACTTACTATAGAGCTATAGTAATCAAGACAATATATGGTATGGTATAGGAACAGACACATAGATTGATGAATCAGTACAGAGATTCCATAAAGAGGCCAATACAAGTATGGCATACTCGTTTTTTTTACTATAGTACAGAATCAATTCAATGGAGCCATAACGGATAGCCAGTTTAAAAAGTTAACCTCAACACGAACCTCACAATATATTCAAAAATTACTTCAAAATGGATCATGGACTTGAATGTCAAATGTAACTATAAAACTTTAATAAGAAAACCTAAGAGAAAATCTTTGTGACCTAGCACCTTGGAGTTGTTAGACATAACAACAAAAGCACAATCCATAAAATAAAAAAGAATTGGTGAGTTGGACATCAATAAAATTAAGTTCTTGCTCTGTGAAAAATTTTATTAATAAGATAAAAAGACAAACCATAGACTAATATAGAATATTTTCAAACTACATATGTGACAAATAACTTGTAACTAGAATATATAAAGAACTTGCAAAACAACAGAAAAAAAACAAAGCAATTACAAATTAGGCAAAAGACATGAAGAGACATTTCATTGAAGATTTAGGGATGGAAAATAAACATGCAAAGATGTTGACCATCATTAGCCATTAGAGAAATTCAAACAAAATGACAGTAAGATGTCACTATGCACCTATGAGAGTGAAATTAAAATGAAATAGAAAACAATGACAATGCCAGTGCTGGCAAGGATGTAGAGAAACGGGATCTCTCATACATTGCTGGTGGGAAGGCAAAATGGTATAACCACTCTGGAAAAATCATTTGTCAGTTTCTTTAAAAACGAAACATACACTTACTGTATGACCCAGCAATCACTCTCTTGGGCATTTATCTCAGATAAATGAAATTTATTTCTACACAAAAGGTTGTACTCAAATGCTCACAACAATTTTATTTGTAATAGCCCCAAAGTAGAAATAACCAAACTGTCCCTCAATTGGCAAATAGTTAAACAAACTGTAGTATATTTATAGCATGGAATATTTCTCAGTAATAAAAAAGAACAGACAAATTGATACATATATCAACTTGAACAGATCTAAAAGTCATTATGTTAAGTGAAAAAAATATTGGAAAAAGTCACATATTTATGATTCCATTTATATAAAATTCTCAAAATGATAAAATGTTAGAGAACAAATTAGTATTATGTCAGGTGTTATGATGGTGAGGGTAGGTGGTGGGCATGAAGATAAAGGGGTAGCTTTCTGGAAATGGAATATTTCTATATCTTGACTGTGGTGACGGTTACACACATCTACACATATGATCAAATAAAGTAGAATTGTATACACATACCTTGCTCCAATGTCAATTTCCTGGTTTTGATATTATATTATAATTGTGTAAAATGTAATGATTAAACCAGATGAAGAGCATATGGAAACTTTCTGTACTGTTTTGGCAACCTCTTGTGGGTCTTATTATTGAAAATAAAAAGTTAAATAAAGAAATCACTTATAAATCAAATCAGAACAAGTACACAGAAGCCCAAGCCCAGGGAATAAATAAACAAAATGTTTTATTATAACAGCCTTAAGCAATATGCCAGTTTTATGAAAGGATAGATTTTAAATGGGAAAGGTTTGTATAGGCCAGTGACATACATTACCAAAGACATTTATCTGTAGGAACAAAGCATAGAGTCTGGCTTCAGAAGAGGATTAAATATGGCGGTGTAAGAGGTGAGGAAACTCCTCCCAAAACCACATATAATATGAAAATATAGTTAATACAACTAATCCCTAAAAGAGCAATGGGAAAGAAAATGGCAACAGACTGCATATACCTGGAAAAAAGAGCTGACCTCCTGAAACAAGTTAACATACCAAAGCCTTGATCTGGCAGGACCCACACCCTTCCACATCCCAGCTCACCAGCAGGAGGAAGAGAAATGGAGTGGGAAGGGGGTGGAAGCCTAGTACTGTTGAACACCCAGCCCTGGAGATCTGCTTTGGGAGCACAAACGTACATTGCATGGTGCTCTGGAGATTAGTGGGGTTGGAAAGCTCAGACAGGCAGAATACTTGGGGAGACTGAGATTCCAGCCATTTGTGGAGGACAGGGATCCACATCCAGCTGCTTTGGGACAAAAGAAAGACAGGCAGTCTGAGAGACTTCCTAACAGCAATAGGGCTGCTTAAGGGGCAAAGATTGCACAGAGCTTGCTGCTCAGGAGAAAGGATAGGTGGACAAAATTGTCTGGGCATACTCTGCCCAGCAGGTTGGGAACTTTCAGGGGCTTCAGGTGCTCCAATCCCCTGGCTGGTTACTCAGCTCTGAGGCGCCCCACTGTGATATGCAGCCTGCTGTCCCTTCCTCCTGGCCTGCAGGCACTGGCTCACAAACCAGCAGTCCCCGCCCTGGCATCAGGCCAGCCAGGAGTCCCTGTCTACTACAGCTACAAATGCAAAGCACAGAGGCTTACACCTGTGTGCTCAGCCCATGGATTCTGACAGTGGAGACAGGCACTGCAGCTGTAAAGCAGGAAACAGCTTTTTCCTGCCCCCAGGCAAGAGCACAGCTCCCCTGCGACCCCCAACATCACTCCAGAGGCTGAGCACCTCCAGAGACTAGAATTTCTGGGCATGAAAGGGTGCCACATACAAATATGAAACATCAAAGGAACCTGGTTCAAACCAAAATATCACAAACACTAGAAAAAGCACCAAGTGAAACTGAACTCACCAATCTTCCTGAAAGACAGTTCAAAATAAAAATCATGAACATGCTCATGGAGGTACAGAAAAATATTATAGAACTCAGGGATGAATTTAGGACAGAGATTCAATCATTAAGAAATTTCATATCTGAAATGAAACACACAATGGAGGGATTTAAAAGCAGATTAGATGTAGTAGAAGAGATGGTAAATGGAATAGAAATTAGAAAAGAGGAATACAAAGAAGCTGAGGCACAGAGAGAAAAAAGGATCTCTAGGAATGAAGGAATATTGAGAGAACTGTGTGACCAATCCAAACAGAACAATATTCATATTATAGGGGTACCAGGAGAAGAAGAGAGAGAAAAAGGAATAGAAAGTGTCTTTGAGGAGGTAATTGCTGAAAACTTCCCAAATCTGGGGAAGGGGATAGTCTCTTAGGCCATAGAGGTGCACAGACCTCCCAACACAAGGGACCCAAGGAAACAACACCAAGACATATAATAATTAAAATGGCAAAGATCAAGGATAAGGACAGACTATTAAAAGCAGCCAGAGAGAGAAATAAGATCACATACAAAGGAAAACCCATCAGGCTATCATCAGATTTCTCAGCAGAAACCTTACAGGCCAGAAGGGAGTGGCATGATATATCTGATGCAAAGACCCCGAATAGCCAAAGCAATACTGAGAAGGAAGAATAGAGCTGGGGGGATTATGCTCCCTGACTTCAAGCTCTACTACAAAGCCACAGTCATCAAGACAATTTGGTAATGGCACAAGAACAGACCCATAGACCAATGGAACAGACTAGAGAGCCCAGATATAAATCCAAGCATATATGGTGAATTAATATACAATAAAGGAGCCATGGACATACAATGGGGAAATGACAGCCTCTTCAACAACTGGTGTTGGCAAAATTGGACAGCTACATGCAAGAGAATGAAACTGGATTATTGTCTAACCCCATACACAAAAGTAAACTCAAAATGGATCAAAGACCTGAATGTAAGTCATGAAACCATAAAACTCTTAGAAGAAAACATAGGCAAAAATCTCTTAAATATAAACATGAGCAACATTTTTCTGAATGTATCTCCTTGGGCAAGGGAAAAAAAATAAAAAATGAACAAATGGAACTACATCAAGCTAAAAACTTCTGTACAGCAAAGGATACCATCAGCAGAACAAAAAGGAATCCTAACTTGTGGGAGAATATATTTGTAAATGACATATCCAACAAGGGGTTAACATGCATTATATATAAAGAACTCACATGCCTCAACACCCAAAAAGCAAATAAACCTATTGAAAAATGGGCAGAGGATCTGAACAGACAATTCTCCAAAGAAGAAATTCAGATGGCCACCAGGCACATGAAAAGATTCTCCACATCGCTAATTATTGGGGAATTGCAAATTAAAACCACAATGAGATATCACCTCAAACCAGTTAGAATGGCTAACATTGAAAAGATTAGGAACAACAAATGCTAGTGAGGATGCAGAGAAAGAGGAACCCTCCTACACTGCTGGTGGGAATGTAAACTAGTTCAACCATTGTGGAAAGCAATATGGAGGTTCCTCAAAAAACTAAAAATAGAAATACCATTTGACCCAGTAATTCCACTGCTAGGAATTTACCCAAGGAATATAATTTCTCAGATTCAAGAAGACATATGCACCTCTATGCTTATTGCAGCACTATTTACATACCCAAGATATGGAAGCAACCTAAGTGTCTATCAGTAGATGAATGGATAAAGAAGATGTGGTACATATACACAATAGAATACTATTCAGCTATAAGAAAAAAATCCTACCATTTGCAACAACATGGATGGAGCTAGAGGGTATTATGCTCAGTGAAATAAGTCAGGCAGAGAAAGACAAATACCAAATGATTTCCCTCATTTGTGGAGTATAATAACGAAGCAAAACTGAAGGAACAAAATAACAGCAGACTCACAGACTCCAAGAAGGGACTAGTGGTTACCAAAGAGGAGGGGTGGGGGAGGGAGGTTTGGGAGGTAGGGAAAAGGGGATTGTGGGGTATCATGATTAGTGCACATGGTGTGTGTGTAGTCACAGGGAAGACAATGTAGCTCAGAGAAGACAAATAGGGACTCTGTGGCACCTTACTACCCTGATGGACAGTGACTGCAATGGGGTATGGGCGGTACTCAATAACAAGGGTGAATGTAATAACCGCATTGTTTTTCTTGTGAAACCTTCTTAGGAGTGTGTATCAGTGATACCTAAATAAAAAAAAACGTGCTTAAAAAAATATTAGAGGCACAGATTAAAAAATCTCATCTTAAACCAGGCAACTGGCAACTGCAAAGTGTTTGCAATAAACCACGTAAACAAATTACATCTGCAAACAATGAAAAATCAGTTGCAAATGGTCTTTGAGCCAGTTGTTCAAACTTTATTTAACAAGTGGTGGGAATGGAGATGTTTCATTCTGGATAACTCCGGACCTGTTCCTGTGATTGTCATACAGTTAATTGATTTGCATACATTCTGTGTAGGGTGTCTTCAAGTTTGTGTCACTATATTCATTTCCAGTTGTGCTATGGAAAGAGTATTTGCACTGGGTAAAATATTGAGTCTATCACTTGTCCTCAATTGTAGACCCCAACAGGAGATGTACCTGACATTTCTAGCAGGAAGAAGCCTATACTTTACTACCCCAGCAGGAAGAAGAATGATTTTCTCCTCACCTGGCAACAGCTCAGCCAATGAGATACTATCACAACTCATCCAATGAGAAATTACTACACTTCAAATGCTTAGTTTATTCCAACGGACTTCTTGTTTATAACAGCCCCTCTCACCTCCCCACTTTCCTCTGTAAAAGAGCAATCTTCTCCTTTGTTATCCAGCTTCGCCTAGGTTTTGCCTTAAGCTTGCATGTCCCAAATTGCGACTCTCTACTATTTCCAAATAAACTCACTTTTTGCTGGTAAAATAACTGACAGTTTCATTTTTAAGGTTAATATTATCATACTAGACAGCATAGATGTAGAACTTTTCCACCATCACAAAAAATTCTATAGGACAGCATTGCCCTAGGGCACGAAAAATGTCATTTCCCCACAATCATAAGTAGAATGACAGCCCAAAGAATTGCATAAATTAGCATTGCATGATCTGAGGTTTGTATTTACATATAATTTCATCTTCACCTGTATTGAGTAGTATGTTGCAGTGGTTAGGTGTTAGAAGCCTTGGTGTATAATAGTCCTGGATTTCAACTTCAGCTCTAATTTCTACTAAACTGTGCAAACCTTAGGCATGTTACTTCAATTCTCTGTGCCTGCATTGTCATTTTTTAAAAGGTGGGGCCTGGGGAATGATAGTACCTATGTCATAGGACTATTGTGAAGGAATAAATGAGATAAGGCAAATATCTGATACATGTGATCTATGAATAGATTCTTAGCCATATTCTTCAAGTGTAGATGATGAACTTGGCTGTTCTAGGACCTAAAATCTAGGTGACCTATAGAAAAGGCATTAGGAAACATTCAATCACAAGATCACCAAGGGAGTCGTAATAGGTCCCCACTGACTCTTCATAGATAAACAGCAACCACATTGGTCGTCTGTAACTTGGGGCCAGCAACAAAAGAAAAGAGGCCTTCTCCCTTAGAGATCTATCTGTCTGACAGCTTTCAAAAAGTCGAGGGGTACCTCACCCTTGGCCTTAAGGGACTCAAAATTGAAAGCTAAACACCATGTCATGTCAAATAAATAAAAGTATAACATACTGTCTATAAAGGAAGATTACCCAAACAAGTCCCTCAGTAGGAAAGGCACTTGGGTTGTTGTTGCAGCTGTTTCTAGGGCAATCACATTCAACTAATGTATTATTATGGTGAAAAGTTACCATACCCAATCCTTTGTGAATACCACAAAACAGGCCCTCTGTACCTCTGTAATCAACTGGGTAAGTATTTACTGAACACCTGCTACATACAGGTCACTTTCATTCTATACCACCCATCAGCAAACTACATCTGGCAGACCAAATTAAGTCCACTTCATGTTTTTCATATTGTAAGCAAGGTAGGAATGATTTTTACATTTTTTAACTGTTAGAATAACTGCCTTTAACCACTGTCAAACACTGAATGGCTCTGGAAATTAGCTCTTGCTGCAGACTAAATAGCATTTCTTAACTAATTCAACTTAAAATTAAAAAACAAAACAGCACTTCTATGTGAAACTTATACTGTAGGAAAGTCATTTTGATAGCTAACATGTTTGAAACACAAGTACACATGATTTATATACTTACCATGCTGTCACAAGTCAAAACAACAAAATAAAATCACAAAGAGATACTACTTCACACCCACTAGAATGGCTAAATATGGAAGATAGACATTAAGAAGTGTTGGTAAAGATGTGGAGAAATTTGAATCCTCATATAATCCTGGTGGGAGGAGAAAATCGTGCAGCCACTCTAGTGGAGTCTGGTAGTTCCTCACAAAGTTAAACACACAGTTGCCAATATGTCCCAGGAATTCCACTCCTAGGTATGTACCAAGAGAAATGACAACATATGTCTGCACAGAAATTTGTACACGAATGTTTATAGCAGCATTATTCATAATAACTAAAAGACAGAAACCACTCAAATGCCCAGCAACTGATAAATGGACAAAAAGTGGCATAGACATACAATGGAATATTAGTCAGCCATAGAAAGCAACAAAGTACTGATACGTACTAAAACTTGGATAAACTTTAAAATCATTATGCTAAGTGAAAGAAACCAGACCCAAAAGACCACATATTATATAATTATATTTGTCTGAAAACACAGAAAATGAAAATCCAGAGACACAGAAAATAGATCAGTGGTTGCCTAGGGCTGGGAGTAGAAATGGGAAGTGATGGAAAATGGGCATGAGGTTTCTTTCTGGGGTGATGAAAATGTTTTAAATAAGATTGTGGTGATGGTAACACAACACTAAAATATACTAATAAACACTAAATTGTAAATTTTTAGAAAAATCTAAGTATACAAGACCAAAAACATGGTCCATAAAAGAAAAAATGGTAAATTTTACCTCATCAAAATCCAAAACTTTTGCACTTCAAAAGACACTATTAAGAAAATAAAAAGACAAGCAACAGACTGGAAGAAAATACTGACATATCATATATCTGACAGAGACTTGCATCCAGAATATATAAACAATTCTTACAACTCAACACTAAACAGACAAAACAATAGGAAATACAAATAATAACCACAATGAGATATCATTTCAGACCTGTGTAGAATGGCTATACTAAAATGACAGACAATAACAAATGTTGGTGAGGATGTGGAGGAACAGAAACCCTAGTGAAGATGCAAAAATTATGCTGTGGCTTTGGAAAACAGACTTGCAGTTTCTTAAAAAGCTAAACATAAATTTGTCATATGATCCAGTAATTCCACCCTTAGATATCTCCCAGAGAGAAATTAAAACATATGCCCACATGAAGACTTGCACACAAATGTTCTTAGCAGCATTATTCATAATAGCCAAAAATTGAAAACAACCTACATGCCTACCAACTAGTGAGAAGACAGACAAAATATGTTACATCCATGAAATGAAAATACTATTTGGTAGTAAAAAGGAATGAAGTACTGATACATGTAACAATATGCGTGAACCACAAAAATATTATGCTGAGTGAAAGAAGCCAGGCACAAAAGACCACATTTTGTATGATTTTATTTAGATGAAATGTCCAGAATAGGCAAATTTTTAGCGACAGAAACTAGATTAGTGGTTACCTGGGAATTGGACTGGGAATGGATTAACTGTAAATAAGCATGAGGGATTTTACTGGGGGAGTGAAAATGTTCTAAAACTGATTATGGTGATGGCTGCACCACTCAGTAAAGTCACTAAAAATCATTTAATTATACATTTGAAATAAATGAATTTTATGACATGCAAAATATATCTCAATAAAGCTGTTAAAATAGGGAAAGATCAGTAGAGGAAACTAGATGAAAGGTACAAAGGAACTCTGCACTATCTTTGCAACTTTCTTATAAATCTAAAGCTATTCTGAAATTTAAAAATGTATTTAAATAAAACTTAACAAGGACATGTTAGTGGGTTGATAGTATTTGGCAGTAACTATCTATGAGAAAAGGCATTCAAAAAGATGAAATAGGTTAAAAAAAGTCTCATCACAGATCAACATTAACAGATGGACATTTGGAATGATTTTGATAATTGGGAACATTGACTGTGAGCCTCAATGAAACAAAATGGTATCCCACAAAAAAAGAATTCTATTAGTCTTAAGTAGTTCTGTATTACAAAAAAGGTGCTCAATTATTATTGTATTTTGAATTTCATCATTAAACATTTGTCGAAATTTCTTTTCTATATTATATAAGTACTTACAAATTATCCTCAATTTTGCCTTTTCACCTGCAAAGCCTAGAATATTTACTATCTGGCTCTTTACACAAAGTTTGTCAAGCCCAGTTCTGCACCACAACAGGATAAATATAAACATAATCAGTCTCCTGAGTGTATTCTTATCATTACCATAGTTTTAGCATAATGTCATCCTGGATATGCCCTATAAAGGATAAGCCTTGCATCTTCTCTGCTGTTTTATTTATTTGGGATTTCCATAAATAGAAACATTATTAGCTTAATAGTTCTAGCAAAGCCTCGATGTCATCGTTATTATTCTTAAATTAAAGGACCAGCACCATACCACAGTATCAAGATGACGCTCATCAAGCATGGTGTCACCAGGCCATGGACTCACCGAGGTCAATTAGGTATCAAGTGGCTCCTATGGCCTCACATCCTGCCTTTGGCATCACCTTGGCACATCACCTTACAACGGTGTCATATGCTATCACTGCTGTGACAGAATTCTGCCCTGATGCCACTCCGCCGAGATGTCATAATAATTAATCCCTACTCCTTTCCAGTCCTTTGATGGCGGCAGGGAGGGGGAGAGTAGCCAGAGGCACTGAGAGGAACTTAGGGGGTAGTACTCAGCTCCTACTGTTGTCCTTTTCGACTGCTACTGCAAGACAGGGCCCCCGTGGGACAGGACCTTCAGGCTCCCATTAACTCTCTTGCTAAGACCCAAGCACCCGTTTCGCGTGGCTGACTCAATGCCCCAACAGCGGCCACCCACCCCAGTTCCACACGAAGCCGCTCCCCGTACCTGACTCCATTCTCCAGCTGTCATCGTGGGCCAATTCCACCGGCCACTTGACTACGGAGGCCGCAAGGGATCCTGGGACTTGAAGTTCCGTTCTGCTAGGAGCAGAGTAGGAGAGAGAGGCAAAGGCGTCTCCCCGCTCGGAACTACGCTCGCATTGCAACTCCCAGAGACGCCCGCGGTGGGAAAAGAAGCAAACAAACGAGGAAGATGGGTGACTGGTGGAGCCCTACCAGCTCTTTTGATTGGCAGTCGGAGCCGGAGACGTGAGGCGTCAGTGGTGATGCGTCATAGAGATACTGGTAAGCGAAATGGAGGGGTGTGTGTCTAACGTAATGGTCTGCAATCTGGCCTACAGCGGGAAGCTGGAGGAGTTGAAGGAGAGGATCCTGGCAGATAAATCCCTGGCTACTAGAACTGACCAGGTAAAGCTGTGCTGGAGCGTGTCCTCCGGCGCCGGCGGCGGCGGCGGCGGCGGCGGCGAAGCCCAACGTGGCGGCCCTGCCCAAGCGGAGGCTGGTTCCGCGAGGTCCAGAGCTCCACCCCCGCTGCCCCCGCCTCCCCCCGGGGTCACCTCAGGACTCGGAATCCGGCGGCAGGGTCTAGCCCGGCAAACCTCAAATATTTTTTTGGCCCAGTATTTAGCTCACTGAATTTTGGATATTTCTAGAACGTTAACGCGTTTCTCAGAAATGTCCAATCTGTGAGGTATCTGTAAGGAGAAACGCTTTTTTAAAAAAATTGGTTTTACTTTTACTAGTGATTTTATTCAATGAAACACGGTGTAACCGAACACCTCTTCTGTACCAGGCAGTTTGCTAGGAGCTGCGGATACAGTCGAGTGGGGAAGGCAAGCATTAATTAAGTAATCTCAAATCGTACGTCCGTGGGAGGACATGATTTACTCTCCCTTAAAAATGCGAGTGTTGTAATTGAAAAGGCTTTGCAAAAGAAGGAAGTTTGGTTAGACCTTGAAGGCGGAGTGGGATTTTCCTGGGGCATGAATGGACGTTCTAGGCAGAGGCGGAACAACAGTGAATGGACTTCGCGAGTGTTTCTGCCCTCCTCCTCAAAGGACCTTCATGCTTTCACCCAGAGTTTCTAGAAAGATCCATGGTGCCCTCAGTAAACTAACAAATATTTATACACTGCATCCTATTTGATAGGAACTGTGCTAAGCACTGGCAGGGCAGTGTCATGTATTTACAAATCTGCATTTAATGTCTTCAGGAAGACTAGAAGTCAGACTTTTTCTGGAACTTTCCTTTATTGCCCAACCTGAAAATGGCAGTCAACTTCCATTGTGGTCTGTAATGTTTAATACTTTAAATTTAATTTAATAATATTAAATTAAGATTCAATAATACAGCCATTCTTCAAGTCAATGGCATAAAAAAGGGAGAAGTTATTCAAGATAAAGAGCCTTAAGAAGCCTAATAATCAAATACTTATGGCCCTTGTATGGATACTGACTACAACAGGCCAACTGCAAAAAGACAGTTGGGGAAATCTGCATACAGACTAGGTATTGTATGTTATAAAGGAGTTAGTGTTAATTTTAACAGATGTAATAATGGTCTCATAGCTATGTAGAAAAGTATCCTTATTTTTCACATACTGAAATAATATTTAAGGATGAAAAGTCATGATATTTAGGATTTGTTTTTAAAAACCTCAACAGGGAGAAAAACTAGATGAAGCAAACCTGGCAAAATAACTTTTAAGCCTAGGTGATGGTCATATATTATATTCCCTCTATTTTTATGTGTTTGAAGTTTTTTATAATAAAGTTTAAAATATCATTTTCTTTTACATAGGGCTAAGAAATATAGCAGTCAGTGCAAAAAGAGATTCCTTTTGAGAAACCTGACTAATTCCTAGCTTATTTTTTTTAAGTAATGTTGCTCTCTAATTCTTTGTATGGTATATATTTTAAATGGTTATACAGATAATCTCAACTAGTTTTAAGAATGTTTCTTTCCCATAGGATTCATCTATTCTTTCTAGAGCACCTAGAAATTTCAGGTTCAGACAGGTGTTTGCGTCTCAACTTTGCCGTTTTCTAGCTGTGTGACCTTGAACAAGTTGCTCACCCTGAGGAGTCTTAGTGGCCTCATCTGTAAAATGGGGATAATATCCACTGTACAAAATCATGGGGATTAAGTGAGGTGATGCATGTAAAACTCCTAGCAGTGTCTAGCATAGAAGGACATAAATACTGTAATAGTAAACAGCCCAAGTTCTATTTGTGCCAAAGCATTGAAATCAGTTTTTTGCTCTTCTGCTTTCATGGCTTTTTATTTTGCCCAGAAATACTTACATTCATCAGTGTATTCTCCCCATATTACTAAAACCTTGTGCTCTCTTACTCTAATAAGTAAAATGGTTTAAGATTACCTACCTGAGGATCCAGTGCTCTCCATTTCTTGTTTCCAAACTAGGTTTGCTGACCCCCAAATTAATTTTTTTTGCCTTCTTGCCTTAGTTCTTGTATTTCTCTTCAAGAATGGTGATTGTATTGCTTCTCTTTCCCCATGTAGGACAGCAGAACTGCATTGCACTGGGCATGCTCAGCTGGACATACAGAAATTGTTGAATTCTTACTACAACTTGGAGTGCCAGTGAATGATAAAGATGATGTGAGTACGAGGCAGAGTTGATAAATACCCAGTTATCTTTAGACTCCAGACTGGTATTTACTGAAGCCTGAATATTAACCTCATAAACAAAACTGTAGCCTTTATGACTAAGAAGTTACAGCTTGGCCCCAGGGACCAACCGCAAGACTCATGGTTGCATTATTTTAGAATGTTAATTTTGACACTCATACCCTGTAATTTGAGGGAAACATAGATGAAGGCTGACTTCAGTGACCTCTACAAGACTACAAATGCCTTATATTATATTGGAATTTTGGGGGGTCAGTATTGTCTGAATAATGAGAATTTAGATATCTTTTTTGTTACATAGAGATATATTATAATGGCATTGGTTATGCTAATGTAAGACTTCTAAAGAATAGGATGGAAACTTTTTCATAGGCAAAGATACTTTTTTTCACTGAATTGATATTTTGAATAGCAAAGAAATAAAAACAACTTAGTGTAGGGATGGTTGAATGCAGTGGGTATATCCATATAAGATAATATGCAACCAGTAAGGTTATGATTCCAAAGAATGACACAGAAAAATTCTCACAACAAAATGGTAAGTGGAAATTGTGGAATAAGCAATGCATTGAACCTTATATCCTGTGATCCCAATTTCAGAAAACATTAGAATTAGATCTACATATTATTGTCTCTTTGTTAGGGAATTATGGGTGGTTTTTCTTTTCTTTTGTATACATCTGCTTTCCAAATTTTCTGCAGTACATAATGAGGGAAATAGAATGTTATTTTTTAAACAATTCACATGTAGCTCTTCATAAACCCTGCCTAAATGTTAGCATTAATTCCTGTGCCTTTTCCCCCTTGGTTTTTGTACTGTCCACCTCTTACAGGCAGGTTGGTCTCCTCTTCATATTGCTGCTTCTGCTGGCCGGGATGAGATTGTAAAAGCCCTTCTAGGAAAAGGTGCACAAGTGAATGCTGTCAATCAGAATGGCTGTACACCCCTACATTATGCAGCTTCCAAAAACAGGCATGAGGTAGGCTTCCATTTCTGAGCTACTACTTCTTTTGAGTTCTAAACCTGTACACAAACACAAATAGATCCCTGCATTGCTTACTTCTCCACCTTTCCAGATCGCTGTCATGTTACTGGAAGGCGGGACTAACCCAGATGCTAAAGACCATTATGAGGCTACAGCAATGCACCGGGCGGCAGCCAAGGGTAACTTGAAGATGATTCATATCCTTCTGTACTACAAAGCATCCACAAACATCCAAGACACTGAGGGTAACACTCCTCTGTAAGTGACAAGTAGCAGTCATTTGTATTCTACCTGATATTAGCCTTCTTGCACTAATTCTGACAGATCATTTCTTTTTTTTATTCTGCTTATAAATGTAATACATGTTTATGGCAAAGAAATCTGAAAGCACCAAAAGTATAAAGATAAAAATTAAAATTGCCAGCTACTGCCCGCTTCACCTGGTTGAGGATGACATACATACCTCATTCTCCCTGTCTTTGGAACCCATGTCTGTGGCTTACCCATAGCTAGTTCATTATATGCATATAAAAATGCCACAGGATTAAACATGGTGGCATGAGAGGTGAGACAGAGACCTCCTCCTAAAACCACATATAATACGAAAATATAATTAATACAACTAATCCTGAAAGAGCAACAGGAAAGAAGGCTGCGCCAGACTGCATACACCTGGAAAAAAGAATAGACCTCATGGAACAGGGTAACATATCAAAGCCATGACCCAGCAGGACCTAAGCCCTTCCTCCATGCCAGCTCACCGCAGCAGGAAGAGAAACAGAGCAGAAAGGGAGTGGAGGCCTGGGACTGCTGAACACCCAGCCTTGGAGATCTGCTTTGGGAACACGAACCTACATTGCATGGTGCTCTGGTGATTAGTGGGGCTGGAAAGCTAAGACAGGCAGAGTACCTGGAGAGACTGAGATGCCAGCTGCTTGTGGAAAACGGATCCATATCTGGTTGTTCTGGGTGGGCAGTCTGAGAGACTTCCTAACAGGGAGAGGGCTGCTAAAGGGGCAAGGATTGCACAGAGCTTACTGCTCAGGAGAAAAGACAGGTAGAAAAAATTGTCCAGGTGTACTCTGCCCAACAGGGTGGGAACTTTCAGGATTTTCAGACGTTCCATCCCTCTGGTTGCCTACGCAGTTCCAAGGCCCTCCCACCGTGATACTCAGCCTGTTGCACCTTCCTCCCGGCCAGCCTGCACCTGGCTCGCAAAACAGCAAACCCTGCCCTGGTGTCAGGCCAGCCAGAGGGAAGCCCTGCATACAGCAGCTACACATGCAAAGCTCTGTGTTCAGCCCACTGGTTCTGGCAGTGGAGACAGGCATAGCAGCCAGGAAGCAGGAAACAGCTCTCCCTCCCCCTATGCACCAGACCACTCCCCTGCGGCGCCCCCAACATCGCTCCAGGGGCTGAGCAGCTCCAGAGAGTAGAGCTTTTGGGCACTGGAGGGCACCACATACAGATATCGAAAGTCAAAGGAACCTGGTTCAAAGCAAAATCTCACGAACACCAGAAAAAGGGTCAAGTGAGACTGAACTAATCAATCTTCCTGAAAGAGATTTCAAAATAAAAATCATAAACATGCTCCTGGAGGTACACCAAAATACTCAAAAACTCAGGAATGAATTTAGGATGGATATCCAATCATTGAGGAACACAATGGAGGGTTTTAAAAGCAGATTAGATATGGTGGAGGAGATAATAAATGAAATAGAAATTAGAAAAGAGGAATAGAAAGAAGGTGAAGCACAGAGAGAAAAAAGGATCTTTAGGAATAAAAGAATACTGAGAACTGTGTGACCAATCCAAACAGACCAATCCAAATTGTACCAGAAGAAGAAGACAGAGAAAAAGGGATAGAAAGTGTCTTTCAGGAAGCAATTGCTGAACCCAATCTGGGGACAGAGATAGTCTCTCAGGCCACGGATGTGAACAGATCTCCCAACACAAGGGACCCAAGGAAACAACACCAAGACATATAATAATTAAAATGGCAAAGATCAAGGATAAGGACAGACTATTAAAAGCAGCTAGAGAGAGAAAAAAGATCACATACAAAGGAAAGCTCATCACGTATCATCAGACTTCTCAGCAGAAACCTTATGGGCCAGAGGGCATGGAATGACATTTAATGCAAAGAAGCGGAAGGGCCTCAAACCAAGAATACTTTATCCAGCAAGATTATCATGTAAATTTGAAGGAGGGCTTAAACAATTTCCAGACAAGCAAAAGCTGAGAGAATTTACCTCCCACAAACCATCTCTACAGTATATTGGGGAGGGATTGCTATAGATGGAAGTGTTTCTTAGATTAAATAGCGGCCACCAGAGGTAATAAAACCATAGTAAAGAAAGTAGAACAGTTATTTACTAAGCAAATGCAAAATTAAATCAGCTACCCCCAAAGTCAGTCAAGGGATAAACAAAGAGTACAGAATATGATACCTAATATATAAAGAATCTTTAGATTGTGTTTGAAAGAGCATAATAAGTGAGTTAATTTAGACTCTTAGATAGTAAGGAAGTTACCCTTGAACCTTTGGTAACCATGAATCTAAAGCCTGCAATCACACTAAGCACGTACCTATCAATAATCACCCTAAATGTAAATGGTCTGAATGCACCAATCAAAAGACATAGAGTCACTGAATGGATAAAAAAACAAGACCCAACTGTATGCTGCCTACAAGAGACTCACTTCAAACCCAAAGACATATGCAGACTAAAAGTGAAGGGATGGAAAAAGATATTTCATGCAATAGGGAGAAAAAAGCCGGAGTTGCAGTACTTGTATCAGACAAAATAGACTTTAAAACAGAAAGTCACAAGAGACAAGGACATTACATGATGATAAAAGTGTCAATCCAACAAGAGGATATAACCATTATAAATGTTTATGCACCCAACACAGGACCTACATATGTGAAACAAATACAGAATTGAAAGGGGAAATAGAACATAATGCATTCATTCTAGGAGACTTCAACACTCCACTCACTCCAAAGGACAGATAATCAGACAGAAAATAAGTAAGGAGACAGAGGTACAGAACAATACATTAGAACAGATGGACCTAACAGACATCTACAGAACACTCCACCCAAAAGCAGCAGGATACACATTCTTCTCAAGTGCACATGGAACATTTTCAAGAATAGGTCATATACTAGGCCACAAAAAGAACCTTGGTAAATTCAAAAAGATTGAAATTGTACCAACCAGCTTCTCAGACCGCAAAGCTATGAAACTATAAATAAATTACACAAAGAAAATGAAAAAACTTACAAACACATGAAGGCTTAACAGCATGCTCCTAAATAACCAATGGATCAATGACCAAATAAAAACAGAGATCAAGAAATATATGGAGACAAATGACAACAATAATTCAACACCGCAAAATCTGTGGGATGCAGCAAAGACCGTGCTAAGAGGGAAGTATATTGCAATACACGCCTACCTGAGGAAAGAAGAACAATCCCATATGAGCAGTCTGAATTCACAATTAACAAAACTAGAAAAGAAGAACAAATGAGACCCAAAGTCAGTAGAAGATGGGACATAATAAAGATTAGAGCAGAAATAAATAAAATTGAGAGGAATAAAATGATAGAAAGAACCAATAAAAGCAGGAGCTGGTTCTTCAAGAAAATAAACAAAATAGATAAACCCCTAGTCAGACTTGTCAAGAAAAAAAGAAAGTCTACACACATAAACAGAATAAAAAATGAGAAGGGAAAAATCACTATGGACACCAAAGAAATACAAAGACTTATGAGAGAATCCTATGAAAAATTATATGCTAACAAACTGGATAAACTAGAATAATGGACAACTTTCTAGAAAATACAATCTTCCAAGGCTGACCCAGAAAAAAATAGAAAATCTGAACAGACCAATTAGTAGCAATGAAATTGAATTGGTAATCAAAAAACTACCTAAGAACAAAATGCCTGGACCAGATGGCTTCACCACTGAATTTTATCAAACATTTAGTGAAGATCTAATAGACATTCTCCTTAAAGCTTTCCAAAAAGTAGAAGAGGAGGGAATACTTCCAAAGTCATTCTACAAGGTCAGCATCACCCTAATACCAAAACCAGGCAAAGACACCACAAAAAAAGAAAATTACAGACCAATATCCCTGATGAACACAGATGCAAACATACTCAACAAAATATTAGCAAACCAAATTCAAAAATACATCAAAAAGATCATCCATCATGATCAAGTAGGATTTATTCCAGGGATGCAAGGATGGTAGTGTATTAGAAAATCCATCATCATCATCCACCACATCAACATAAGGAAGGACAAAAACCACATGATCATCCCCATAGATGCTGGAAAAGTATTTGACGAAATTGAACATCCATACATGAGAAAAGCTCTCCACAAAATGGGTATAGAGGGCAAGTACCTCAACATAATAAAGGCCATATATGACAAACCCACAGCAACATCATACTTAACAGCAAGAAGCTGAAAGCCTTTCCTTTAAGATTGGGGACAAGACAAGGGTGCCCACTCTCTCCACTTTTATTCAACATAGTTCTGGGGGGTCCTCACCATGGCAATCTGACAACACAAAGAAATAAAAGGCATCCAGATTAGTAAAGAAGAAGTTAAACTGTCCCTGTTTGCAGATGATATGATATTATACATAAAAAACCCTAAAGAATCCACTCCAAACCTAGTAGATTTAATATCTGAATTCAGCAAAGTTGCAGGATACAAAATTAATATGCAGAAATCTGTTGCCTTCCTATACCCTAATGATGAACTAGCAGAACGAGAAATCAGGAAAACAATTCCACTCACAATTGCATCAAAAAAAATAAAATACCTAGGAATAAACCTAATCAAGGAAGTGAAAGACCTATCTCTGTAACCTCCAAGACATTCAGAGAAATTAAAGAAGATACCAATAAATGGAAACACATCCCATGCTCATGGATAGGAAGAATTAATATTGTCAAAATGGCCATCCTGTGTAAAGCAATCTACACATTCAATGCAATTCCTGTCAAAATACCAACAACATTCTTCAACAAACTAGAGAAAATAATTCTAAAATTCATATGGAACCACAAAAGACAGAGAAAGACAAATACCAAATGATTTCCCTCGTTTGTGGAGTATAACAACAAAGGAAAACTGAAGGAACAAAACAGCAACAGACTCACAGACTCCAAGAAGGGACTAGTAGTTACCAAAGGGGAGGGGTCGGGGAGGGGTGGGGGAGGGTAGGTGGGGAGGGAGGGACAAGGGGATTGAGGAGTATTATCATTGGCACACATGGTGTTGCGAGAAGACAGTGTAGCACCGAGAAGGCAAATAGTGACTCTGTGGCATCTGACTATAGTGATGGGCAATGACTGCAATGGAGTATGGGGGGGGACATGGTAATATTGGTGAATGTAATAACCACATTGTTTTTTCATGTGAAACCTTCATAAGAGTGTATATCAATGATACCTTAATAAAAAAATGCCAAAAAAAGATTAAAATTGCCTATCATCTTGCCATCCAGAAATAACCACTGATAACATTTTCGTGTATTTACTTCTAGTCTTCTGTATGTGCATATTTTACATATTTTTGCATAATTGAGGTCATATTGTATATGTAGTTTTAAATCTTACTCTTTTCACCTCATAGTATATTGTGAGCATTTTCCAACATTATTTCATATTTTTTAAACATTTTTGAATGATTCTATAGAATTCCATTTTATGGATATGTCATAATTTAATCATTCCTCTATTATTATATATTTAAACTTTTTTGAGTTTCTCAGTATTATAAATTATGCTGCATTGACCAACTTTATACAAAAGTCTGTGGGTATGTTCCTGATTATTGCCTTAGTATAGACTTCTAGAAATAGAATTGCTGGGTCAACAAATACACACATATTAAGACTATTGCTATATATTGCTGAATTGTTTCCAGAGGAGTTGTATCATTGTACTCTCCCAGCAGCAGTTTGAGAGGGCCCACTACCTCCTCACCAACCCTGAAAATATCCTTTTGTATATGAAAAGCAGTGTTTCATAGTTTTAATCTTACATTTTTCATTGTCACTGAAGTTAAACATTTTTTAATGCCTACAATTAGTTGCATTTCATCTCTAAATTGTAATTTTTTGTGTTTCTTTTGGGGAATTAACTTATTTTTACTGATATTTAAATATCCTCAACATAAATATATTAATCTTCTGCCATGTTAGTTGAAAATCATTTTCCCAGTTTGTCTTTTCAAGTTGTTCATGATTTTTTTAAATGCAAGTTTTCAACCTCAGTGTAGTCAAACCTATTAATCTTCCCTCATGACTAAGAAGTCCTTCCTCACACTGAAATTAGTTAAATATTCACCTATATTTTATTGTAAGTTTTTTCTTTAATATTGCATTGGTTTGGTTTGAGAGTTACTGTTTTTTGTTTAACTCCCATCCACCTGGAATTCATTTATATGTATTACCTGAAGCCATCCTTTCCCTTGATATTTTTTCTACAGTACTTGACTACTTTTCTTTTGACTTTTGAACTAAAAATTCAAGTCTTTCTTGTAGTCTAAAGTGAGATTCAACTTTTTTAAAAGTATTGTATCCTTAACTCTTAGTTTTAAAAATATTTCCTGCAGTTCTGATCTATAGGATCCTGGGAAGAGCCTAGTATTTAGGAATAGTAGATGCTGTTTATCCAATCCAAACTTAGCCACTTACCAATTATATTACATACTCACATTGAGTAACTTGGAGAAATTACCCTATGTCTTCTTTCCCACATCTATAATAATAATTCCTGCCTCACTAAATTGTTATGAGGCTTAAATAAAATAACATGTAAAGTACCTAATACCCTTCATGATAAACTGTAAGTGCTTAACAAGGGTTGCCCCTCAGTTACTGCTCAGCCATGACATCACAGGCAAAGACTTTAACCTGTGATACAATTTCAACTGTAAAATGGTGATATAACACCTTGCTAACTTATAAGATGTGTATAAAGGTCAAATGAGATAAGATCTTTTAAACTCCTTTCCAAAGTTTAAACCACACAAATTGCTATTAGCAGGTTATGAATTAGGGCTTTTCTAAATTCTAGCTGTGAATTACTGTATATATTTGTGTAAACTACTTCTACTCTCCATAGAATAAGGAAGTTGTTCCTTAGTCTGGCATTTAGATTCCTTCTGTTGTAATAGGACTTGATTTATGATTTATGATCTGGTATTATGAGGCTACTCCACTGAATTTTAACTTAAAAACATTGTTTCTGCAAATTCATTTTCCTTTCCTGATTAAATGACTTTTCAATATTAGACCACCTAATGGTGTGCAATTTAGATTGCCTCTCAGAAAATCCTAACCATTACCGAGAATTGGTAGTTATTAACCAGTCTTTGTGGTCCTCAATTTCAGACACTTAGCCTGTGATGAGGAGAGAGTGGAAGAAGCAAAACTGCTGGTATCCCAGGGAGCAAGTATTTACATTGAGAACAAAGAAGAAAAGACACCCCTGCAAGTGGCCAAAGGTGGTCTGGGTTTAATACTTAAGAGAATGGTAGAAGGGTAAACAGTTTGGATTTATTCTTACATTGTATGTTTTGTGATTGTTCTCAGTGTCAGGCAACTAATGTACTTGTGCACAAGGTGTCATCCATTAATGATGAATTCTTTTCATCTTCAAAGTGTTATAAACATGTTGAATAGTGTTTCTTCTGAGGTTTTTGTCCTAAGCTTACAACTCGGTTTCCAGGCATTGAATAACTGTTGAGATTGTTCTAGTATTGCTGTATATTATTCTATATTGAATTTTGATTAATTTTGAGTAACTATTCTTTGACTGTTGTGAGTCCTCAGCACCCTCCCATGCACTGTCCATCTGCATTTGAGGCAGAACAACCTCAGTAGCACCAGGCCAGTTGTTCTACCAAATGTTTCTAGGTGGATTCTAGAATGTTCCTCTGTACAATTGAAACACATTCTAATTCATTTTGCAAGCTCACTTACCAAATATTGGCCTATACCAAATATTTCTGTTTTGTCAACAATATAGTTTAATTTATTTTTGTTATAGGAGGAATACTTATGTATTTTAGAGGACCAAGTTTTCAGTTTGGCAGATACGCTGTCCAAGTTTGGCATTCATAAACGCTGAAGTACTGAAAAATAATTGTCCATGTGTCCATGTATCTCTTTAATGAGCTATTTCCATCCAAAATAAAATGTATTGTTCCTAAAAGGGAGTCTCAAAGTACCTATATTAAGTCATCCTGTATTAAAAATAATGTCAAGCCAGCTACATGCAAGAGAATGAAACTGGATTATTGTTTAACCCCATACACAAAAGTAAACTCGAAATGGATCAAAGACCTGAATGTAAGTCATGAAACCATAAAACTCCTAGAAGACAACATAGGCAAACATCTCCTGAATATAAGCATGAGCAACTTCTTCCTGAACCCATGTCCTTGAGAAAGGGAAACAAAAGCAAAAATGAACTCATGGGACTACATCAAACTAAAAAGTTTTTGTACGGCAAAGGACATTATCAACAAAACAAAAAGGCATCCTACAGTATGGGAGAATATATTTGTAAATGACATATCTGATAAGGGGTTAACATCCAAACTATATAAAGAACTTACACACCTCAACACCCAAAAAGCAAGTAACCCGATTAACAAATGGGCAGAGGATATGAAGAGACAGTTCGCCAAAGAAGAAATTCAGATGGCCAACAGACACATGAAAAGATGCTCCACATCACTAATTATCAGGGAAATGCAAATTAAAACCACAATGAGGTATCAACTCACACCAGTAAGAATGGCCAGTATCGAAAAGACTAAGAACAACAAATGCTGGCAAGGATGCAGAGAAAGGGGAACTCTCCTACACTGCTGGTGGGAATGTAAGCTAGTTCAACCATTGTGGAAAGCAATATGGAGGTTCCTCAAAAAACGAAAAATAGAAATACCATTTGACCCTGGAATCCCACTCCTTGGAATATACCCAAAGAATACAACTTCTCAGATTCAAAAAGACATATGCACCCCTATGTTTATCGCAGCACTTTTTACAATAGCCAACATATGGAAGCAACCTAAGTGTCCATCAGTAGACAAATGGATAAAGAAGATGTGGTACATATACACAATGGGATGTTACTCAGCCATAAGAAAACAAATCCTACCATTTGCAACAACATGGATGGAGCTAGAGGACATTATGCTCAGTGAAATAAGCCAGGCAGAGAAAGAAAAGGACCAAATGATTTCCCTCATTTGTGGAGTATAACAATGAAGCAAAACTGAAGGATCAAAATGGCAGCAGACTCAGAGACTCCAAGAATGAACTAGTGGTTACCAAAGGGGAGGGGTATGGGACGGCGGGTGGGGAGGGAGGGAGAAGGGGACTGAGGGGTATTATGTTTAGGACACATGGTGTGGGGGATCATGGGGAAAACAGTGCATCACAGAGAAATGACATAGTGGATCTCTGGCAACTTACTGCACTGATGGACAGTGACTGCATCAGGGTATGGGTGGGGACTTGATAATACGGGTAAATGTAATGACCACATTGTTTTTTCTTGTGTATATCCATAAGAGTGTATATCCATCATACCTTAATTAAAAAATTTTAAAAATAAAAATAAAAAATAATGTCAAGCTTGTTACTACATGTAACAAAAACATATATTGGGGGCAGAGCCAAGATGGTGTCATGAGTAGTTCAGTGGAAATCTCCTCCCAAAAACATACATGTTTATGAAAATACAATAAATACAACTATTCCTAAAAGAGACACCAGTGGATACAGTACAACAGCCAGGCTACATCTACATCTTCAAGAACTCAACATTACACGAAGGGGGTAAGATACAAGCCATGGCCCAGTGGGACCCAAATGCCCCCCCACCCCAGAACCCGGCAGGAAGAAAGGAGTCGGAACGGGAAGGGAGTGAAAGACCAGGACTGCTAAACAACCAGCTCTAGAAATCCGCACCCGGAGCACAGATACACGGTGCACAGGGGGGTGGATATTAGAGAAATGGAAAAGCAAAACCTGCGGGCAGGTCCCTGCAACCGGCACCCCTGAGACAAAAGAAAAGCGAGTGCTTTTTGCAAGTCTTAAAGAGACAGGGACCCCACAGCTGGAAGAAGTCGTCCTGGCACACTTAGCTAGCAGCTGGGAATCCTGGGGAACTTTAGGCACCCTAACCCGCTGGGCGGCAGTGCAGCTCTGAAGCCCCTCACGGCACTAAGCAGCCTGCCAGTCTTCCCCCCAACTGGTGTGGACCCTGACACACTGGCCCAGTAGTGGAAGAGTGGCAGCGTGTGCCGGGGGCGGCCCACGCACGCCGGCACCCACGGTGCCAGAGGGGCCTGGGAGCGGCCCGCAGGAGCAGGCAGCGGTGGCAGAGGAGCAGCCCAGGAGCAGCCATGCTCCCAGCAGCCGACCGGAATCCCAGCCCGAAACACAGCCACCTGGGCCAGACCCAAAAGTCACTGCTGGTACACAGCTGCCCGGCAGGGTGCTGCTGTCACAGAGGAGTGCACCAAGCGTGCCTGCCACTCCCCGCAGTGCTCTGCACTGATCTGATGGACACCCCGACCACAGCAACTTAGGGGATTAACCCAGTGGCTGCTCCAGGAGTGTGGGTAACCGACACAGGCAGCCCAGAAGGGCAAGGTGTCCAGCAAGCAGGAAAGGACTTTCTTTTCCCAGCTGACACACCTACAACCTGCCTACAGCCACCGCTATCACCATGAAAAGGCAGAAAAATTTAGTCCAGTACAAAATAGTCCCGACAACCCCTGAGAGAGGATCTGCAGAGATAGACCTAACCAGCCTCCCTGAAAAAGAATTCATAATAAAAATCATAAACATGCTGACAGATCTGCAGAGAAATATGTAAGAGCTAAAGGAACAAGTACAGAGGGAGACTACAGAAATAAAACAATCTCTGAAGGACTTAAAAGCAGAATGGATGGGATGCAAGAGGCCATTAATGAAATAGAAACCAGAGAACAGGAACACAAAGAAACTGATGCAGAGAGAGATAAAAGGATCTCCAGAAATGAAACAATATTAAGAGAACTGTGTGACCAATCCAAAAGGAATAATATCTGCACTATAGAGATACCAGAAGAAGAGAGAGAAAAGGGGATAGAAAGTGTCTTTGAAGAAATAATTGCTGAAAACTTCCCCAAACTGGGGGAGGAAATAGTTGCTCAGACCACGGAAGCACACAGAACTCCCAACACAAGGGACCCAAAGAGGACAACACCAAGACACATAATAATTAAAATGGCAAAGATCAAGGACAAGGACAGAGTATTAAAGGCAGCCAGAGAGAGAAAAAAGGTCACCTACAAAGGAAAACCCATCAGGCTATCATCAGACTTCTCAACAGAAACCTTACAAGCCAGAAGAGAATGGCATGACATATTTAATGCAATGAAACAGAAGGGCCTTGAACCAAGGATACTATATCCAGCATGATTATCATTTAAATATGAAGGAGGGATTAAACAATTCCCAGACAAGCAAAAGTTGAGGGAATTTGCCTCCCACAAACCACCTCTACAAGGTATTTTACAGGGACTGCTCTAGGTGGGAGCACTCCTAAAAAGAGCACAGAACAAAACACCCAACATATAAAGAATGGAGGAGGAGGAATAAGAAGAGAGAGAAATGAGTCATCAGACAGTGTTTATAATAGCTCAATAGGAGTTAAGTTAGACAGTAAGATAGTAAAGAAGATAACCTTGAACCTTTGCTGACCACAAACTTAAAGCCTGCAATGGCAATAAGTACATATCTTTCAATAATCACCCTAAATGTAAATGGACTGAATGCACCAATCAAAAGACACAGAGTAATACAATGGATAAAAAAGCAAGACCCATCTATATGCTGCTTACAAGAGACTTACCTCAAACCCAAAGACATGCACAGATTAAAAGTCAAGGGATGGAAAAAGATATTTCATGCAAACAATAGGGAGAAAAAAGCAGGTGTTACAGTACTTGTATCAGAAAAAGTAGACTTCAAAACAAAGAAAGTAACAAGAGATAAAGAAGAACATTACATAATGATAAAGGGCTCAGTCCAACAAGAGGACATAACCATTATAAATATAGATGCACCCAACACAGGAGCACCAGCATATGTGAAACAAATACTAACAGAACTAAAGGAGGAAATAGAATGCAATGCATTCAGTTTAGGGGACTTCAACACACCATTCACTCCAAAGGACAGATCCACCAGACAGAAAATAAGCAAGGACACAGAGGTACTGAACAACACACTAGAACAGATGGACCTAACAGACATCTATAAAACCCTACATCCAAAAGCAACAGGATACACATTCTTCTCAAGTGCACATGGAATATTCTCCAGAATAGACCACATACTGGGCCACAAAAAGAGCCTCAGTAAATTCAAAAAGATTGAAATTCTACCAACCAACTTTTCAGACCACAAAGGTATAAAACTAGAAATAAATTATACAAAGAAAGCAAAAGGCTCACAAACACATATAGGCTTAACAACATGCTCCTAAATAATCAATGGATCAAGCACCAAATTAAAATGGAGATCCAGCAATATATGGAAACAAATGACAACAACAACACAAAGCCCCAACTTCTGTGGGACGCAGCAAAAGCAGTCTTAAGAGGAAAGTATATAGCAACCCAGGCATATTTAAAGAAGGAAGAAAAATCCCAAATGAATAGTCTAATGTCACAATTATCGAAATTGGAAAAAGAAGGACAAATGAGGCCTAAGGTCAGCAGAAGGAGGGACATAATAAAGATCAGAAAAGAAATAAATAAAATTGAGAAGAATAAAACAATAGAAAAAATCGATGAAACCAAGAGCTGGTTCTTTGAGAAAATAAACAAAATAGATAAGACTCTAGCCAGACTTATTAAGAGAAAAAGAGAATCAACACACATCAACAGAATCAGAAATGAGAAAGGAAAAAATCACAATGGACCCCAAAGAAATACAAAGAATTATTAGAGAATACTATGAAAACCTATATGCTAACAAGCTGGAAAGCCTAGGAGAAATGAACAACTTCCTAGAAAAATACAACCTTCCATGACTGACCCAGAAAGAAACAGAAAATCTAAACAGACCAATTACCAGCAACGAAGTTGAAGCAGTAATCAAAAAACTACCCAAGAACAAAACCCCCGGCCAGATGGATTTACCTCAGAATTTTATCAGACATAAGGAGAAGACATACTACCCATTCTCCTTAAAGTTTTCCAAAAAACAGAAGAGGAAGGAATACTCCCAAACTCATTCGATGAAGCCAACATCATCCTAATACCAAAACCAGGCAAAAACCCCACCAAAAAGGAAAACTACAGACCAACATACCTGATGAACATAGATGCAAAAATACTCAACAAAATATTAGCAAACCTAATTCAAAAATACATCAAAAGGATTATACACCATGACCGAGTGGGATTCATCCCAGGGATGCAAGGATGGTACAACATTCGAAAATCCATCAACATCATCCACCACATAAACAAAAAGAAGGACAAAAACCACATGATCATCTCCATAGATGCTGAAAAAGCATTCGACAAAATTCAACATCCATTCATGATAAAAAACTCAACAAAATGGGTAGAGGGCAAGTACCTCAACATAATAAAGGCCATATATGATAAACCCACAGCTAACATCATACTGAACAGTGAGAGGCTGAAAGCTTTTCTTCTGAGATCGGGAACAAGACAGGGATGCCCACTCTCCCCACTGTCATTCAACATAGTACTGGAGGTCCTAGCCACAGCAATTAGACAAAACAAGGAAATACGAGGAATCCAAATTGGTAAAGAAGAAGTCAAACTGTCACTATTTGCAGATGACATGATATTGTACATATAAAATCCTAAAGACTCCACTCCAAAACTACTAGAACTAATACTGGAATTCAGCAGAGTTGCAGGATACAAAATTAACACACAGAAATCTGTGGCTTTCCTATACACTAACAATGAACTAATAGAAAGAGAAATCAGGAAAAGAATTCCATTCACAATAGCATCAAAAAGAATAAAATACCTAGGAATAAACCTAACCAAGGAAGTGAAAGACCTATACCCTGAAAACTACAAGACACTCTTAAGAGAAATTAAAGAGGACACTAACAAATGGAAACTCATGCCATGCTTCTGGCTAGGAAGAATTAATATCATCAAAATGGCCATCCTGCCCAAAGCAATATACAGATTCGATGCAATCCCTATCAAATTACAAACAGCATTCTTCAATTAATTGGAACAAATAGTTCAAAAATTCATATGGAACCAACAAAGACCCCGAATAGCCAAAGCAATCCTGAGAAGGTAAAATAAAGTGGGGGGGATCTTGCTTCTCAACTTTAAGCTCTACTACAAAGCCACAGTAATCAAGACAATTTGGTAATGGCACAAGAATAGAGCCACAGACCAGTGGAACAGAATAGAGAATCCAAACATTAACCCAAACATATATGGTCAATTAATATATGATAAAGGAGCCATGGACATAGAGTGGGGCAATGACAGTCTCTTCAACAGATGGTGCTGGCAAAACTGGACAGCTACGTGTAAAAGAATGAAAACTGGATCACAGTCTAACCCCATACACAAAAGTAAATTCGAGATGGATCAAAGACCTGAATGTAAGTCATGAAACCACAAAACTCTTAGAAAAAAACATAGGCAAAAATCTCTTAGACATAAACATGAGTGACTTCTTCATGAACATATCTCCCCAGGCAAGGGAAACCAAAGCAAAAATGAACAGGTGGGACTATATCAAGCTGAAAAGCTTCTTAACAGCAAAGGACACCATCAATAGAACAATAAGATATCCTACAGTATGGGAGAATATATTCATAGATGACAGATCCGATAAAGGATTGACATCCAAAATACATAAAGAGCTCACACACCCCAACAAACAAAAAGCAAATAAGCCAATTAAAAAATGGGCAGAATTGCTGAATAGACAGTTCTCTAAAGAAGAAATTCAGATGGCCAACAGGCACATGAAAAGATGCTCCACATCGCTAGTCATCAGAGAAATGCAAATTAAAACCACTATGAGATATCACCTCACACCAGTAAGGATCGCCACCATCCCAAAGACAAACAACAACAAATGTTGGTGAGGTTGTGGAGAAAGGGGAACCCTCCTACACTGCTGGTAGGAATGTAAATTGGTTCAGCCATTGTGGAAAGCAGTATGGAGGTTCCTCAAAATGCTTAAAATAGAAATACTATTTGACCCAGGAATTCCACTAATAGGAATTTACCCTAAGAATGCAGCAGCCCAGTTTGAAAAAGATAGATGCACCCCTATGTTTATCGTAGCACTATTTACAATAGTCAAGAAATGGAAGCAACCTAAATGTCCATCAGTAGATGAATGGATAAAGAAGATGTGGTACATATACACAATAGGATATTATTCAGCCATAAGAAGAAAACAAATTCTACCATTTGCAACAACATGGATGGAGTTAGAGGGTACTATGCTCAGTGAAATAAGCCAGGAGGACAAAGACAAGTACCAAATGATTTCACTCATATGTGGAGTATAAGAACAAAGAAAAACTGAAGGAACAAAACAGCAGCAGAATCACAGAACCCACAAAGGGACTAACAGCTACCAAAGGGAAAGGGACTGGGGAGGATGGGTGGGAAGGGAGGGATAAGGGCGGGGAAACAGAAAGGGGCATTACAATTAGCATGTATAATGTAGGGGGGTGGTTACGGGGCCGGCTCTACAACACAGAGAAGACAAGTAGTGATTTTACAGCATCTTACTACCCTGATGGACAGTTACTGTGAAGGGGTATTTGGGGGGGACTTGGTGAAGGGGAGAGCCTAGTGAACATAATGTTCTTTAGGTAATTGTAGATTAATGATACCAAAATAAAAATAAAAAAATAAAATGTATATTGACTTGTATTTCAGAAACTAAAAAATAAAATGTTGAGAGAATCTCCCTGTTTTTCCTTCAAATCAGGTATGCACTTAAGTCTTAAAGTACTTCATAAAGATATTTCTTAGGTATTGGTAGCTCTATTATCAATAAAATTAGTGAAGCTTGAACTATAGTTAAAATCTTTAAAAATGGTAATCTTCTCAATTGCTAATTAAATGTGGAGCAAAAGAAAATAGATGTAAACTTGATCTCAATTTAGGGAAACATTTTAAATAATTACTAGTCATAAAATCTAATGAAGTCTAAGTGACTCTTCAAATTATTTTTTAATTTGAATTTTGTGCACAAATATTGCTTGAAATAAGTGATCCAAGTGAGCCCACAAACTCACATTAATTTTGAGTCAGAGACTTAATGACCAACAGCTAAAATGAATTTTGTAAACACAAGCGGTGTTTGTGTGCAAATCCTTTTTTACATAAATATTTTGAGTGCTGATCTTTACATCAGGGAAGCATCTTCTTATGGAACTAAACTTTGTTGATTGAATGCCAGGGATAGAATTGATAATGGGAAATATTTCTTTCCAGTATTTTGTAGCGTGATCAGAGAGTAGAGTTATGTTTAATAGAGCCTGTTAGGGCTGAAATCCTTTACTCATCATAAATATTGAGTTTATTACCTGAGGTAATAAGCTTTGTGGGTGTAAAAAAAATTCATCTTAGTTTTTAATAAGCAATACAGATGGAAACAAGCCTCAGGCAATTTGTAGGCTTATTGGCATTTCAAATGAAGTGGCTTATTAACAAGTTACTGATTTGTATAAACTAAGGATATTAATTGTCTTGGATGTTGATCGGATTGTTACCTATTCCCTATAGGAAACCCAGTAGAGCCGTTGATTCAAGAACAGCAAATTTTAGTTACTTCCAAAATGAACTCAAGAAGAATGACAATTTTAATTGTAAAGCTTAACTGAGAATATAAGATGGAAGAAATAGATAAATGGAACAGGAATAGGTAAACAGAATAGGTAAATATCTGTTGGAGGGAATCCACAATTTCAGTGAGGTTCTATGAGGTTCAAGGTAAATCTACATTTTACTTCATCAACTTCGCCTTAACAATTTAACTGTATGCCCCCAATGTTTTGATTGCCCAGTTTCTCAACTATACCAACCACAGTGAATTCATTACATGGCTGTGTCTGCTGCTTTCTGGTATCATAGCCTGTTAAGACTATCAAGCCCCAAAATCAGTGTGTCAGCAAGCATGACATAGCATGGGAGCTCTTTACTTGAGGTCTGTGGCTCCAGCTTCCTAGTTCTACTGACTGCCTAAAGTTGAATACAGAAATTTGGATGTGCATTTTTCTAGGAAGAGGGTTCTTATAGCTTTCATAAGATTCTCAACAGGATCTATAACTCCCTAAAAGGTTAAGAATCCCTGACAAAGAGGAAAAAAATGCTAAATTATCAGGAGACATGTGTTCTACCACAGTTCATAGTTTGTAAGTACTTACCTCCATTCTCTACTGTGGCCTTCAAGAAGGCAGAAATCACCGCCATAGTACAGATAAGAAAACACCCAGAGCTAGACAAATAGCCAACACTACTAGCCTTCCAAGATCCTGATCATTTTCTTTCTGCCTCTACTCAAAAGCAGTGGACCAAATGCAAGGAACTGTGGCGTTTTAATAACCTATTAGTTGTAACACACCTCCAACTCCCATGCTTTTCTTTACTTGGTAGGGTTTTAGTGGGGTTTTTTTAGTGTGTGTGTGTGTGTGTGTGTGCTCTAGAACCTTCATTATCATCTCTGAATTCTTTGTTTTGTTTTAAACCAAAGCTTCAAGTGGTATTATTGCATCTTTACTGATTGGTTTGAACATTTTATGAGACCTCTCTAACTTGTACATATTGTAAAACCTTTTATTATTAAAATATAGATTTGTTTCATTAAAATTAGTAGTTTGGTAAAGTTGAAAGAACATTGCACTGGGAATCAGAGAACTTGGGATCTACTTTTGACTGTGTGTAGTCTCTGGCAGATTATTTTACCTCTCTTCACTCAGGAATTCTCTTCTGACGATATATAGGAATGACCCAGCTTTTTAAAACTACATTTACCTCTTCTGTCTCCTCCACCAAGAATGTCATTCTCCATCATCTCCCACCTCCACCCCATCATTGTCAGGAGTGAGCCACTGTGTGTGTTACTACCCTCAGTATGCTGAAATTGAAGAAGGTTGAGTACTATTGATAAAAGTTCCCTTCTAGCTCTTCTTACTGAAATATCCTCAAACCTGAATTACACACAGGCCAGTGTAAGAGCTACAGATGTTAACTTCTTACCATATAATACTGGGGGGAAAGGTCCCCAGGTTCTCTAAAGATAAAGATACATGTGATTTCTTAGCTATTGGTCAAGAATTACTATGTTTTAGTCCCTTTTCATCACAGATCACTGTAATTTGGAGGCCCTCCCCAGTGCAGTACAAATTCCAGCTTTCCTCCCCTGCAGTCAACATGCTACTGTTGAAAACATGCAAGAACTTGCCATAGTTAGCAAAGCTGTATACCCCATGAGGACACTAGCTCTGATTCTGCTCACCATTGTATCACCAGCCACAGGACCTGGTTCATATAAGCCATTCAATAAATGTCCAGTGGGTGACTGAATATACAAGTGAATTCGAGGAGAATAAGGACCTACAGCCAAAAACACTGTTCTGTTGACTTTAGCATATTCTAGTTGCTAAATGCCAAAAGAGAAATGAGAGAATTTCCTAGAAATCTTTTTGGGTGGTGAGAAGTAAGTGGTTAAGAAGCCCAAGGCTGGTTTGGGGTTCGGTTAGGACTACCCACTTACATTTTTAACTACATATGGCAAAATGAATCACGAAGTGCCCTCTTTGAATGAGAATTACACTGAAATAATTGGGTTGAAGTTTTAATCAGGCTATTTGGGTAATGACCCATTACTTACTTTCTGATCTACTAGTGAGTAAGCAGAAAAAGCCTTTTATTTGTTCCCTTATTGGAAAGCTCTTTAGCATATGAGCCCATTATCCTGCCCAAGTAAGATTTAGTGAAAGTTGTTATGATTTCTTATTTTATAGGGTCTTAGGATTCATTGAAAACATAAATATATGGTGTATTATGAATGTATTAAAAGAAGATAAAGGGGACTAGGACCAAAGTTGCACTGACTCAAAGTGGCCTTATTAAGAGTAGGTGAAGTAGATGGCTACCCACATGGTTTGATGTGAGAGGGGCTTGAGAAGGCTCCTTTTTCCATAAATACTTCCCTTCTGTATTGTTTCAGTGCTTGAAATACCACAATCCAGACTCTGGATTAAAGAATTATCTGTGTTCAAGGGTCCCCTGTTAAAAGGTAAATATTCCAAAGAGAGCTAACTGAGTATCAACCTGCATGACACCACTGGATGATGAAGGACCAGGCTCACTGGACAAGAACTAGTCATGGAATGGGCTGGCTATTTTTTTAATAGGTGGCAAGTGTAGAGGTAGGTCCTGAATGACGAATCCTACCTGAGGGATGCAGACCTGAGTGGGTTTACTGAGCTAGTAGGTGTAGGAGAATCCTGGGTGTGTGCAAAAAAAAAAAAAAAAGAACACCCAAAGGCCAGGTAGGGCGCTGAAGGGAGAGATCCAAAGACACCACTTCAGATTAACCTCACCTACTTCCCAAGTTTGCCCAGCTAAGGTTTCTGCACAGGCAACATGTACTCTATATATTTTTAAGTCCAGACCTGTACGTCCATTGCTGTCAAACTCATTATGTTGATTTTGAGTCATACTCCCTAGAATGACAGAAATGCTCCTGTCATTTCCCCCAGGAGTAAGACATCCACAGATTTACTAAGGGTACCTTCTGTGTTTTTATCTAAGTCATTTGTTTCTAACGTCTTGGATTCAGGGAGTCTGTAAGTTATTTAAAACTGTACATGGTACTGTGTGTATAAACACTTTTCTGTGGAGCGGGGTCCAGAGTTTTCAGCAGATTCTCCAGGTGATCCATGACCTCAAAAGAAGTTAAAAAAACACTGATTCAAATATTCGTCGGAATTTTGAACACTGCAGTGATGATAAGGACAAAGCTCTCACAGACCGCCACGTGTGCCTTTTTTACTGCTCAGCACTGGCCCATCAGAAATTTTTGGGTGTAGTTGTTGACTTATATATTAGTCTCTTTTCTTTTGATTTGCCTCTATCCTTAAGGTGAATTCTAGCTACTTTGGCATTCTCATCACCGACATTTCTACATTGCTGGCATTTAGTGTTTAATCTACAAATATTAGGTCATTCTTAAGACCTTCATCATTTTGCTTCCTTGATCCATCAGACACCATATGTCATAATATTATATTTAGTCTGAATGGAATTATAGATGCCTCAAAAATCCCTGGGATTGACTGAAAATTAACACATCAAAAGAAAACACATAAATAAAGCTTGCCATCTCTTTTCTCCATGGCTCTGGACAAGTGCAATGTTCATTTCAATTTCGATCTACTCTAAAACCTCCAAGACTCTACCTCAATTAGTGTATATGTATGACCTATATAGAAAGGACTTCACGGTTTAAGAACATTCTCTGCATGAAAATCTGGATGTGGTAATTCATATGAAGGTCAAGAAAAGGCAAAGCTAATCTGTAATGATGGAAAACAAATCAGTGGTTGCCTAGGTCCAGGGTGATGGTGGGATTGCACAAAGGGGCATAGGGAACATTTGGGGGTGATAGAAATATTCTGTTTAGATTGTTGTGCTTTCATGGGTATATATATCTGTCAAAACTCATCAAATTGTACACTTGAAATAGGTGCAGTTTGTTGCATGTACATAAAGTATATGTCAATAAAGTTGTTCATAAAAGATTTATTCAATGACCTTACGATCATTAAAATAATATTTTATTAAGAGTATTGTACTGAACCTTAAAATAAGATTTAAAATCTGATTGATTATACAAATGAAAATGTCTGCCTGTAAATTTTGAAAACGTCTACCTGTAAATTTCTTCAAGGTGGGATGTGGGTGAAACATGGTCAATGGGATAGTTTTTTAACAAGTGAAGTGGTATCAGTGCATTTTAGTTAATATTTACTATTTATACAAGAATGACATCCCTCTATTAATGTGGTATGTCCCAACAGTAAAACAGATTAGATAATTAATTCAGATTATCTAAAATAGGTCTTAAGTGTTCATTTAGAACAGTTTCCTAGTCTGGCTATTCCAAAGCAGATTGCATCAGACACAGTGATAACATAATAGATCACTCAAAGCTAAATTGATATTAACCAATGATATTAACACTTCATATTCACTTAAAGAAAATTGTGTTTGCCTGTATGTTATTTTGGATTTTAAAATTGGGTTATTAAAAATTTTTGCTATGCTCTGATATTGGGTAACTGGGTGTTTCCTTGGGAAATCTAATATAATAAATAAAGCATTAAATTTAAGGCTGAGGTTTAAGTGCTATGTATCAACTAATATATACCCTTTACATATTCTCCTGTGGAACTTTTGAGGAACTTTTTCCAATCTATGAGACAATGCTGATGGATTCTTAGTGGTTGATGTGAAAATGAATAGGGAAGCCCTGACAACTAGTCTTAGAAATAAAACTGAATCCAATTAATGCCACCTTGTCATGCCTGCATGTGGAATGTAAAGAAGAATAGCTAAAAATAGAGAAATAAGATTTTCTGAAATACAAAACAGGTGTTGTTACAAAACACTTTTAATTGAGTTAGAAATCACTTGCCTTTTCATTTGCTATGCTTACATGTTAGTAAAATTGTAAGTATACTGCTAATACAGGAACACTTGCACTTATTATTAGTTTATTTAGTAGAGCTGCTTGTTTTGGATGGATGGTAGGAGCACCTTGTTAAAAGAGGGCTGGTCAGAATGGAGGGAGGTGGTAGGAGATTGCTTAGGTCAGCTTAATTCCAACCACCAGTAATGTGGTGAACACTGAACTTAGGCTACCAGCCTATGGCTTATTCACTCCCTTTTTCTTGGGCTCAACTACAATCCCAGGCCTGGTCTCCAGTTCTGGCTCCGGCTCAGTCACGGGGACAGGGTCAGGTTCTGGGGCAGGCTCCAGGGCCGGCTCATACTGTGGCCTCTGGATGGTGTCAACATCAGTGTCATGGGAAGATGGCACAGGTGCTTCTAGTTGGATGGTGTCATCAGATGGCAATGTATCCAACTCTGGGTTCTGGTTTCTCTCTGCCATCGGCCTGCAGAAAGAAGGCCCAGAGAAGGACAAGTTAGGGTTTGCCGTTTCACATGGAGTCATAGGCCCTGTAGCTTGGATGACCATAGGTCCCAGTCTGTTCAGGACCTGTGTGATCACTGATACGCTGACTCACACTGTCAGACCATAGGTCTCCATTTTGGGTGCAGAAAAGTTAAGTGTCAACAATATAATGAGAGTTCATGAAAGACAAAGCAGTGTTTAAAAGGTGAAAAACCTGATGTCAGGATGTAGGGTCTAAAGCTCTAATAAGGTCTTTGAGGTCCAAATTCATGGCTCTGGTGTATCTCCAGCTTCTACTTTATCTAGCACAATACTTGACACCTGGTTGGTACCCAATGCATAGTTGTGGAAGCATAGAAATGGAGGGATGAACAAATGAAAAATTTCTATAAATTGGAAAAGAAACCTCTGAGTGGTCAAGGGCCTGGGCTTTGGGCAGGGCCACATTCTGACTTCTGTGGGCACTACGTAGTTTGGCCTTCATGGGGCCCCTTGTTCCATACAAAAATATTAAAATTATGTTTTATGACTGTTGGTAGAAAACAAGTACATTAACATGATATATTAAAACATTTTCTTAGACCTAAAAGGGCTGTTGTGGTGGTTAAGTGAGTTCATATACATAAAACGCTTAGAAAAGAGTCTGATGCACAGCACTTGGTAAATGGTAGCCATCATTATTCTTTTATAAAAGCAATGAATGTGGGCAGAAAGACAACTCTGATACCTTATGCCTAAAAGTGCCTAAAAGGAGTTCTCAGGAAGAGCTGACTGAAAGAGAGATGCCTGAGAAATGTCTGTATTTCTAAGCAAAGACAACAAAATAAGGCCTTACTCAAGTTCTGTGGCGGTTTTAGAATGTCTCTTCCTTTCTTTCCCCTTTGCCTTGCTCCTTGCAAAGCACACAACAGAGACGATAATGGCAGCGCCCACTAGGGAGCCCACCAAGGCCCCGAGGATGATTCCAACTTCCGGATCTACAGGATATAAGCAGCTGGTTAGTAAAGTGGAACATATTGTCTGCCTCATACATATGCATTTGCAGTGGGGAATATTTGAGGCATTCATATGGTAGGAAAATGACTTTTATGCTAGGAGCATGGAAACCCCTAGAACTCTGCCAGTGGACTCACAGTGGGAGAAGAAAGATGCCTAGCTCGACTGTGTAACTTACCTATTCACATGTACACACATGAAGAAAACAATATGCCAGCCTGGGGGAGGTGGGGTCACTTTTTAATGGGCTTTAGAGGAATAAGTCTTCAGTAGACATTTGCGTGATGAGTGAGATAGACACACCATGGAGCTGCAATCCAGTCACTAACGAGATAACCTCCGTTGCCAGCAGGGACAATTTCACCAGGATTTCCGAGAGCATAGATGAGGTAGGTCCCTAAAAACCTCTCCCACAGATTCCATGCTTACCAAGGAGCCTCATACATTCTGGCCACTGGAAAGGAATATGCCCATTTCCATAAACCATCATCTGGTTTATTAAATCAGTTTATGGAAAAACTTAATGAGTGTGAGACAGTCCAGCTGAGTACCAGACCTTCAAGCACTGAGGGATTTTCCCCAAAAGACCATGTCAGGGCTCCAGGTGGGCCCATTGCCACCCACCTCCCTTGAAAAAAAGATGGACATCTTATATTTTGAGACAAACGGCTAGTTGAATTGCCTAATAATTCTTTTAACACATCATGATTAAAAGAACACATGTGGATAATTTAGAAAGTCAAACAGCTCTATTTCTAACAAAACCAGCAGCCCCTTTCCCCACTCCTCCCCATCTTTTGAGTCCCATTCTCTAGAGGCAACCACTCTTCACTCTTTTTTTAAAGTCTTCTATTATTTGCCCCTATGTTTCTATTATGCTTGTTGTAATATCTGCCTCTTCCAATTTTTGTCATTTTCTATTGTCTTCCTACTCTGGAAGTTGAAGATCTAACTCTCACAGACCACTCCCTCCTACCCCACCATGTTCTCCTAACAGGGTTATAGCAGTTGTGTGTGAGTAATAACATCAAAGTGTGCAGTGTATGACTAGGAAGCACATCTGCAGAATGTAGTGTGTGTATATATATATATATATATATATATATATATATATATATATAGTGATTCTTTCTTGTACAACATTAAAATTCTCCTTGATGTTAATAGTTGCCTCATTTGGGGATTTTAAAAAATGTATTATCACTATCTCCCCAAATTTCCAGCAACTGTTAAACTCCTTTCAATAGATTCAAACACATTAGATAATTTGTTGATTTCTTATGTTTTTTCCTTCCCTGGGAGACATCCCTTGGGGAGTCGTCCATCCTCCTCCCGTAGCACAGACTGGCTGCCCTCCAAAGCCTGCTGCTCTACCATCATCCGTATTTTACAGATAAAGAAACAGGCTTTGCAAATACCTTCAAGATCCAGCTCAAATGGCACTCCACTCGCAAAGCTGGCCCTGGTTCTATAAGCTTAACTGTTTCTTCTCTGGAGTCCTGTAGACCCTGTGCAGACCTATAACATTTTTTTGTCCCTGTATAGTCTGTTTGTCCCTCTAGCTAAATTGTGAACTCCTTGAGTATAAGACATGTATCTTATTAATCTCTATCTCCATCACCTAGGACAGTCCCTTGCATATAATAGATAGTCAATGAATGTTTGATTCACAGAGGGAGTCAGGGAGACAGGGAAGCAGGAAGGGAGGGAGGGAGGGAGGGAGAGAAGGAAGGAGCCAGATGCCAACATCACTGGAAAAGGATTGGAAAGGAAACAAGGCCTAAGTACAAATCTAGAGACTAGGAGTCTCTACATCTGCAGTATGAGTGTACCTCTGGAAAGGCAAAAAGGAATTGGGAAGATCTAGAGAAAAATAACAGAAATGTTCAAGGGACTCGGGGTAGAATGGGGCCACAGAAAAGGACAGGCAAAAAGATGAGGCTGCTTCAGTTTGAACAGAAAATAGCTGACAGTGATATGAGAAGGAAGGAGCAGCTTGGAGTTAGAAAATTTTTGGTTTAGGACAAATAAAAGGAAGAAGGCTCAATTTCACAGGAGTACAATGATCCATCCAATGGAGCCGCCCCCCCTGGTATGGTATATAGTAAAGCCACAGATTCAGAGTAAGAAAAAAATGAACAGATGACATGATCCTAAGTGCTATTAAGTGGTCTTTGAGAGGTGTAGCAAGATGTCTTGCAGTAGCTTGGCCCTAATTGGTCCAATTTGACAATTCCAGGCTCTCAAGTCTATGCTTTGTAACTAAGCACCTTTGAACTGGAAGTTTGAGGTTTAGAGACATCTTGGCTCTGCTGGTCACTAACTGGATGACTTTGGGCAAGTCACTTACTTCCCTAAGTTTCACAGCACCTGTCCAAGTGTCTGGCACATAATTTGTGCTCCATGATTATTAGCTACTGTGACTGTAGGTGTGGCTATTAGTATTACTATTATTATTAGAGACAGATCTTAACAAATTAATTAAGAACTGGAAGGTTTGTGAACACCATGTTTGACATAGATTGCTATATTTCACCTGGATTTACCAACAACATCAAAATGAAAATTCAACCGGGTTCTATCAATGAGGCTGTTGTTTTATTAAATAGTAACACCCACTTTCTGGAGAGTTTGTGAGCATTAAACAAATTAATTTTTGTAAAGAATTTAGGGCAGTTTGTGGCATTATTTTAAGTATTATGTAAGCATTAGATATTATGATGGTAATTAATCCTAAAAACCTATGAATAAAGCACCAAACTCTCCAGAGAGACAGGAAGGACTAGCCAGGGATCCCAATTAATTTACTTGGTTGGCAGGACCAGGATACTTGACTTAAAGAGAAACTGTTAAAGTTGTATGGTGAACTTACGTGAATAAGTTAGATCAATTTCACAGGAGCTATTGCCAAGGAAGTTGGTGGCAGTGCACTGGTAATAACCTTGTTCAAAATTGGTCAGATTTCCAAAAACCAAAATCCCGGTGGCTGGGTCTGTCAAAACCAGGAAATAAACTTTAAAAATCTTTTACATGGGTACCAATTTTGTTGAGGTAGAAGACCCCATGTCCACCCACTTCCTCACATTGGCCTCCCTTTCTTGAGATGTCCAGGGTCCAGCTAGGCCCCTTGGGACTATTCCAAATGCAGCCCATCTGGGCCCATGCCTATTCTCTCCAGATTCACCACCTCTGAGCCAAAAACGGGCTTGATGTCTAGAAGTTGGAGATAAGACCAGACCACAATCATCTTGTGAGGAGATAGACATTCTTTTTACATCCCCCTCCCAGAAGAAGAGAAGACTGAGCCCTACAGATAACCAGCCAGCCACACTCAAATGCTATCAGCTGACCATACACACCAGGCCTTGGCAGGGGCTGCTGAAGCTATACTTACCAAAGTTTTCTTTCACTGGGACAATGTTACTTCCTTCAAGTTTATACCAGTTGTACACAGGGGAAGGTGTTCCAAGAACCGAGAGGCAAGAAAGTGATGTAGGATAGCCAGCTTCTGGTATTCCTTGAATGCGGCAAACAGGCTTCGAAGGCTTGACTGTAAGGTAATGACAAAGGGTAAACATACTGCGAGATGAACGGCAGCCTGCAGCAATTGCACTCACTTCCTCACTCCCACTTTGTGCAATATGTGAGTTCAATTTTTAAAAAATCTTTAGACTTATTTTGACCGTTTCTGGTTGCACCACTAGGTGGGAGTAGAGCACTTCAGGGGCGAGGCCCTTCCAGTCTCCGGGCCATTAAGATTCTAAGAGCGTGTCTTCCGTCTGCCTCCTCCCCAGATTCAAAACTTGAATTTCCGCATTGTGTCTTAAAATATGCCTTTATTAAGATAGCCAAATGTAAGCAAACACTAAATTACTAGGGACATTATTTATACTATTGAAGAACAGTTTTAAATGAAAATAGAAGCCTTAAACACATTGAAATAACCTATTACTGATTATTTTTAAAAACATTTGTTTCATTAATGTCATATCTTTCATTTCCTTATGAGTCATTTTTGGTATTTATTCTTCCGGAGGTGACACAAAATGATTGGAGGGCTTGAATTTGCCTGTGTCCCTTACTGGAGGGAGAAGCCCATTTCGGAGGGGGTGGGCTACACGGTGCTGAAATCTTTCTTCATCTTTCACTCCCTAAGCATTTCCCTGAGCGCCTTCTGTATGCCTAGCACTGGTCTAGGCACCAGAAATTCAAAACTCTGGCACAGGTCTGAAGTGAGGTGGGGGTTGTGGTGAGAGATGAAGCCAGAGAGCAGTGGAGGCCCTGGCTTGGAAGGCTCTGTACTTACATGTTTTATACTGAGATCAGGAGGACCATGGAAGGAATTTGAGTAGGTGAAGGAAGATGGTCATTTTTAATGCTTTAATGGCTCACTCTCATTCTGGAGGGTTCCCGAACCAAGGGAGAGGGGGACATAGAGTCAAGAGGTATTAAAGAAGGAGAATCGACAGGACTTGGTGACCAAGATGGATAGTGGCCTTAGGGAATAGGGTGACTCCTATTATTTCTGATTTGGACAGCTGCGTACATTATCTTGCCATACTCTGAGATAAAGAGTACAGGAGGAGGAGCAGGTTCAGGGGGAAGGAGTGAAGAGAGGAGAATATGGTCAGTTCGGGACATACTGAGTTTTAGCTGCTTAAAGAACACCTCAGTGGAGAAGTCCTGTGGGAAACTGAGAATCTGAATCTCCTCATTCACTTTACTACTCACAGCTTATTCTAACCCATCTTGCATACAGCTAATGATCCAAATTTCAATACTCACCAACTCACCTTCCTTATCTTAAAAAGTGTAGGTTCTTTAGCTTAGGCTGGTTATTCCTTAAATGCTCTGAACATCCAGCTCTCCATCTCTTTTGGGAAGTAGCAGTTAGGAGCACAGCTCTCAACCCACACAGAATACTGACTGCAACTTTACCCTACATGTGTTTAGGCAGGTAACCCTAACATAACCAAACCTCGGTTGACACATCTGTAAGATGGGAACAAGTGGTTATCTGACATCCGACTAATCCAAATATATTGAATTTATATGAATAAAATAATGTTTTTAGTGCCTTGCACCTGGACTCACTTTTGGTCACGGGCAGGACTGATTCCTGCTGCCACATTTTGTAACTTGCTACTGAAGTTGATCTTCTGATCTCAGACTCTAACCCACTGTACACATGAGTGAGAAGGCAGACAGACATAGCTGTAGCTCTTTGAAATACTTCACCATCCCTATCTTTTAAACAGGTGTCTTTTAATTAAAACTGTTTTTCTATTTAGCTCTTTAATCTCTCTTCCTTATCACTGAGTCTCTGGGATAGGGACAACTTGCTGGGTTTGCCAATCCTAACTAGGCTATGTAACCAGAAGCCCACTGCAACTGTCACTAGATTTAGATGCTGCTTTTTTTAAAACATGGTGGTTTTATAGCCTTTGCAGCAGACTAAAGCAATTTGAACAAAAAATGAAATGAGTGTGTTTCATCACAGTCCGACACCAGGACTTGAGCTAAATGATGGGGAAAAACCTAAAATGACTTGCATTCATTTCTTGAGCCCAGGATCAAACCCAGATAGGCATTTTTTTTTCTGAATACATTTTTCTCCTTTTATTTTTTATTAGCAAAACACTTAGTGAATCACTTTGTACCACATCCCAAACATATATATTTTCTAAAACTACTTGAGTCAGGATTAAATTGACATTTCATCCAGTTAAAGTCCCCAGTAGAACTTGGATGTTTTACTGGCAAAGCCATTGATCTACCATTTAGCTTTATTGCTGTCAACAGAATTGGAGTGGGAAGAGGCACTCACCTTAGAAAATAAATGAAAATGCTTCAGAGTGTTCTTGAACCTTCACTAAATTCATCACTTTATGTGCTAAATTGCAGGAGGAAGATGATGCACATTTCAAATGCATACAAAACAATTACTCAAACTTCTATCTGGGTATCTTTCAGAGATTCATTGTGCAAGGCTGCTAATGGAAGTCTCCCAAGTGAATAGTTGTCCAGACCACCTGGGCCTGTGCTCATTGCTGTTTGCTTTTCCTGAATGGTGCCCCGCCACCTCAGCCCCTTTTCTGCCTGACACACTCTTGCGCATCCTCCCACATTCAGTACAAAAGTTACATTCCCCAGGAAGCCTTCTCCAGTTCCCCCTTGAACAGCTTTTAGCCCTTTCCCCGAGGATCTCTCTCTCTCCTACCTCCATTGCAAGCTTGTATGTTATATATCTGCCTCCCTCACTAGACTCTGAACTTCTGGAGGGCTGGGAACCAATCTTTACATCTTTCCATCTCCACTGCCTGGCACATTAACTGGACATGTGTTCTGGGCTTGTTGAATGAATTCATGCATGAACAAGTGAATGCATGGGATCAATGTCTATCACTGGGTAATGAAATGTCTCCAAAAGATGCATTGCTAAGAAGAGTGATCTTTAAGGAAATAGCAACACCTTTCTCCACAACTCCCCCTTTCCCACCTGCCCTCACCATGCCCCATCCCTCGATCAGGGCAAGTAGAACAAGCCCTCATAGGCATTGGAATTTGAGAACTGCAAACAACTTCTGCAATTTTTAGAGAAAATTATCAGTCTCAAAATTTCCTAAAAGCATAAATTTATAGAACACCTTTGTTCTTAGCCCAATTAATACAAATAGAATTTTTGAGAGTTCTCAAATGAACAGTGGAATATACAGACCCTTCTTCTTAGCTTGTCTGGATCCTGGATACTTAAGGAAAACTCAGGACACAGTCATTGCAGGAACAATTGACCCAAAGACTCATGGGAAAGAACAACTCAGAGAGGAAATGACCCTCAACTTCTTACGGAAGGTGATTAGGGATTCTCTGAACTTTCAATTTAAGAGTCTTAACCTTCCTGTCTAACTTCATCTCAGGGCTATTTCCAAACTCAGAGTTAAGGAGGCTTGTCTTCTTTAGGTTGTTTCTGGTCAAAAGGATAACCCAGAGCCAGGGGGCTACAGAAAACCATTACAGGACTGATCCCTTGAATTCTCTGAACATTGAATCTCCAGTATATCATTTGATTCTCATAACAAACCTGTAAAGATAGGGGATTATCTTTCCCTACCTCTAAAAGACCAGAGACATATGGGCTGACTTGCCTGAGGCCACTGAGTAGCAGGGTAAGACTTAGAACCTAGCTCTTCTGACTCCCAGGTGATGAGCCAGCATCTATACCACACCATTTAGTTCCTATGTATATGACTAGTTTTCCAAACTGGAACTTCACCTCTCCCAGGAAAGGGCTTGTGTACACTTCTCTTATCTTTCCCTGTACCCCAGGGCCCAGCACCAGGCTCAGCAAAATAAAAACAAAATAAAAACTCTAAGTCCCCATCACTGTGAACCTCATGGATCCTGGTACAAAGTAGACACTCAGTAAATACAGCACAAATGAACCACTCTCAGATCATTTGAAAAAAAGCTGATATGACTTACCCAATGTCACATAATGAGTATTTGTATATAAGCAAATTCTTATCTTTGCTTAATATGTGGTTCTGTTTTTCCAAATGGTATTAACATTTTTAAAAGGGACTCTCCTGGCTTTACTCAAAAGCATGATTTGATGGTGGGAGTTGTGGCTGGTTTAGGAAACATAGTAAGTTGACAGTCATCTCCCTCAGTAGGACTGGCTCTAACTGGAGGCTCTCTCAGAAAGAGTTGCTAATGATAATTTCGTGCGCCTGTGCGTTGTCCCATCTGTTCTCATTCCATCCTTCAGAGATAGAGATCCCCTGAGGTTGGGTCATCTACTGCTCTCTGTAATATTGGTGGCCCTTTTGGCCTGGCAATGGTTTCGACGTGGTTTATGAGTGATGTCTCAGTGTTACTATATGAGTTGGGTTGGTGGTGTGTCTCTATTTCCCTGTTAATAAAAGAAGCAGGAAGGATATTTACCCCTGGAACTTAATTAGCACCATAACTCACTGCCCTGACTCATTCAATGTCCAAAGTGACTCCAAGAAGAGAAAAAGCAGAAAAAATTGCCCATACCTAACACATTGACGTTGATGATGCCTTGATTTTTGCCAGCAAAGTCAGGGGGGTTGTTAACATCGCAGATGTAGCTGCCACTGTCGGCTGGCTGCATATGCGAAATGGTGATAGATGCATTATCTTGATCATTGGACCCTACGATGCGACCTTTAAATTGCCCAATGGCTGTAGCTTGTCCACCTTCAGAATAGTAGATCTATGAAAGAAAAATGACAAAAATAAGAACTGGGGAGTGCCTGGGGCTAGGATAAGCTACCTGGAGGCTCCCTCTAGCCAATGTTACCTTCACTAATAAGCAGCAGCTTCTCCCCCCCTGCAGGGAAGAGGTCTCCATGGCAAAGGTTTCTCAGCTCAATGGGGCCCTTTAGCTTGCTCACAGCTGTGCAGAACTATTACCTCTTTTGGGCTCAAAGCAGCTTTGTGATGTCAGGGCAGGGAGGTGTGCCTGTCTTACACACAGTAAACAGCTGGAGCTGACAGGATGCAATCCTGAAGCCTGATGCTCTTCTGATAAACTACCTGGAGGAAACTCATTAAATAGGACGCAGTGCCTGATGGAGAAACCAAAACCATCACTTGTTTCCCACTTATACATTCTTTTTTTTTTTTCATTTGAGTTTACTTTACTCAGCAGGACTATCTGGAATATCTGGTTTCCCTAAAAGTTAGAATATTTATTTATGCCCCTTTCACACACACGTACTCCTTTGGATAAGCAAATTTGGGTTCATCTTGTTTGTTAGAAGAGTAACATTTCAGAGCAGAGAGGCCCCTGAGAAATCACCTGGTCCCACCCCCTAATCATGCTGGTGTGAGGATAAAGTAATCTAGAAAAGGGCCTAAGAGATACTTAGTCAACTGTAGCTAGTGCCTCTCGACCCACATGGCAGAAGGCAGAATTGGAATTATTATTTCATTTAAACAAACAAGGGCACTCAAACCAAGAAAGATTAAATGACTCATCCAAAACACAAGGACTTATTTATTATTTTTTTTATAATTTACCAGACTTATGAAGATCTGGATTCTAGTTCCATCTGTATTAAAGAACATGGGTAGTTAGATCATAATGGCAACTGTGGGATCAGCAGGGTGAGGTAGAAAGAGGCCTGGTCTAGGAGTCCAGTGACTTGGGTTTTAGCCACAGATATGCCTCTAACTGTGACATAGTCAGAGGAGGTGGCCTCTGGTCATGCCTCCATGGCAACCTGCTTTGTGATAAGAAACAAAAGTTACTTAACCTCTTCAACCTTTAGTTTCCACAACTGAATGAGGAACCAGAGCAATGCTCTCCAAAGTATGTTGTGTATTCCCTGAATGTAGGCATGCAAGTTGATTTTAGGTGGTACACGAATGAAAACTTTTTAGAAAGAGACATCTACAGCATCAAATCTGTGACTTTGTGGATGTTATTAATTTTTTTAATTTTAAAAACATAATGTTATGGAAAATTTCAAGTATACACCACGGTAGTGAGATTCATGGATATTATTGTTTAGGGTGACACTAAAGTAGCTATTTTTAAGATTTTAAGAAAGCAAGTCAATACAGAAAACAAAGGCAAATAATCCTGCTGGTGATACACAAATATGACAAAAATCATAAAGATGAGATATGAAAGACTGAAGCTTAGGAATCACTGGACTAGGTGACCCCTGAGGTTCCTTCAAAATACATTCAGTCTCTGTACACACATTGTCAGTTTCATATAAATGTGTGACTGATTGGTATTTTAAAGAAGAAACTGAAGCCCAGAGAGGTAAAAAAGACACATGCAAAGTTCACAGATGGGACAGGTCTAGAATGTAGTTCTTCTAATTCCTGGTCCAGTGCTCTTTATCTTAATAGGCTAATGAGGGAAGGCAATCAGCAGACCAAAAGATACTACGTAGATAAATTCAAATACATTCTACTTTAAGTAGAAAGTCTTTAAACATCTGGCTGCTTCCCCTGCTCCCAGGGAAACTGGGGATAGGTCAGCCTGTTTTATGCTGAGCATTGATGACATCACAATGAGGTTCATCAATCTTGCCTACGGCCCTCAGGAAATACCAGAGGATCTAGGTGGGAGGACCTTGTTTCTGCAGAGAGCAGCGGGCCAAGAGTGTTTTAATCCAGGACCAGAACATGGGAAGAAGTCACTGTAAAAGTTTACAGTTGGGAATGAATCGAGGTGAAATGAGCAAATAAGTAATGAGGCCCTGGACTGGCGACTTCCCTATAAAAAGCACCTTCCCAACCCTTTTACCTAGCTTCTCACACGGTAGCCTAATATACTTTGCTCTCTCACAAATAATACTAAAGTGTGTCAGGGATAGAAATGGGGGCAAGGAAGGATAAAAATGGAGACCTAATGGAAAGGCCTTGGCCTTGAGGTGTTGTGTGAGAAGGAAAGTCCCCAGGACTAGCCAGGGGCCAGCCACAGATACTGAGGGGCTTTCTGTTCTGGGAAGTTTGTACTATCACACTGTCCTTGTAAAGAAAAAGAATGAAATGTTTCGTGAAACTGGTTATCTAATCACACAGGAAGGACTGCAACTTGGTTCTATTTTCCACAAAAAGAAGAGCTCTTTTAAAAATCAAAGCTGAACAATGGCCAAGGCCCAGCCCGTGATCCTGTGAGGCTCATGTACTTTTCAAAGAGAGTATATTGTCAATTTAGAGACTAAAGCAATTGAGGTCAGAAAAACCACGGATGTCCAACAGGCCACAACCTTTGGGAGGAGGGGGAGGAGAAGTCTGCTTTAAGAAAATCCATCCAAGTTTTCCCTTAAGTGGTGCTTATTAATTTTCTGCCCACTTGCCTTTTGTGGCTGTGTTCATGGTAGACTGCCCTACCTTTCCCCCCAGAGGTCCTCTCTGCCTGCCCCTTGGTGATGTTAGAGGCTGGTATGTGGAGTCAAAATAGCACATTAGTTATAAGACTCCCTTGGAGATCACTTAGCTCATGGTTTCTAAGGTTGAGGAGCCTTCAGGAGCCGGATGATATTAGAAATATGGGAAATGGCCAGAAGGGGCTGGTGGATAGAGGTAAGATCATAGCATATAGTAGGAACTGTGGTGAACTGAAGAGCCAACACAAACTAGGCTTTCAAACTGTGGAAACAAACACACAAAGTACTGGGCTGGCCAACCAGTATGCACCCACTGGCCAAATCAGGCCCAGAGACTTCCTGTGTGCAACCTCTGATTCATCCTCTTCTATTACAGAAAAGGACACTGAGGCCCCCAAAAAGGAAAAGATTTTCCCAAGGTCACACAATTTATAGTCAGACCTGGAATCCAGTCCTCCCCATTCCTTCTGAATACATGAAACATGGCCCTCATCGTCCTGCCTTAGATGAGGCAAGTGATTTCCAGGCAACCTTCCCCTTTTGGGGCCATTCCATCCCTTTCTCCAGCCTGCCCTTCTCCTGCCAGTGGCTGCTATTCATGGGTATGCTGCTGCCCATGCCAAGTAGGCTCACCACGCGCTGCCTCCCACGTTTGCCAGCTGCAGTAACAGTCTTTCCCCTTCTACTGCGCCAAGTTCCTATTCACATGAGGCCATGCAGCTGGGAGCCAGATTTTTCCAAAAAGATTTTTTCCCTCAGCTTTGTGACACTGCTCTGCAACTAGAGGCTGGAGTATAAACAAGAAAGGTTGAAGAATCCAGTCTGCATTCTGTTTGAGTCTAAACTGGAGTTAATAAATGCCTTCAGCCCCCAGAGCAGCTTTAGTGGGCTCCTTGTGGAAATGTAGAGGGTATGGGAGGCCACAGAAAACTACCCATTCTTTCCATTCCAGCTTCTTGCTTTCCTGCACTGCTCATAAAGGGGCTAGACATGGGAGGGGAGGGGTGCAGGGTGGCAATGGTCCCAAGCCCAGAATTTTCTATGGACTGTACTATAGGGGTCTGGAATTGCACAGGCAAGGAATAGAACACCAAAAGGAAGACTTCCCTGCCTCCAAAATACTTCCTTCTCTGCCTGTTATTTGCTGGTGCTACCCACCATTTGAACTGGTTCTTTGGGGTGAAGGCATCGGAGGTCTGTACTTAAGGGATTTTCTTTGGAAGAAAACAAAATAAACTATCACTTGTCCCTAACACATTAGCATCAGATTAATTTATCAGATTTAGCAAGAATAAACACTTGAGGGAATGGGACACAGAACAGATAAACTTTGATGGGAGGGGGTGGTGCGAAGGGGAGAACTTGGAGTGTTTCTCAATGCAGGTGACACTAGTATTTGGGTAGACAATTCTTTCTTCTGCAGCTTTGTCTTATGTATTGTGAACATTTATTTATCTCTAGCCCCCACCCACTAAATGCCAGTAGTGCCTCCCATTAATAGCAAAGCAACACCCCCTTCATTTTCAAGTGTCCCTAAGGAGGTGAAACACCCCCACCCCACCAACATTTGAAATACATTTGATATAATGCAGTCTGTAGAGGACAGGCCAGGTTGGGAGAATCTGAGCAGCCAGAGAATATTAAGACACTAGGTTCTGGAATGAAGTCCACTAGAGAAGTATTGTCTGACAGACTCATGGTAAGTAGGATCAATGCCTGTTCTGTTTGTGGGAAGGTGAAATCTCTTTAGTTTTATCAGTGGCTGGCTGGGTAGAAGTGGAGGCAATTGGTGTGATCAGAGGGGCACCAAACCACCCAGAACTCCCATTCTAGCCTGCCTGTCCCAGGGACTAGAGTCTTTAGCTAAGAGTTCCCGCTAAAGGATTGATCATCTGAAGCTGTCCATATCTTCTGAGAGGAGGGCTTCTCCAAGAGGAGGACCATGCTAACACATATACCGGCCCTCCTGGCCAGAAGACTTGTGAGATACTTCAGTCCCCATTGACCAAAGGAACCCCTCAGCAGGAGGGGATAATCAGTAAGAGATAACATCCTCCCCTGGGTACTGAGAAATGCTAGGCCTTAGAGTCAACTGCTCTTTTAACACAATAATTTTGGAATAGGAGAAGATGTGTCTGTGGCAAGAGTTGGCCACTGCCCTACCAATGCAATAATAGGGCCCTGAGCTCTTTGGAGGAGGATGGAAAGAATTCCAGACCTGGCCATGAGAAGGCAAAGTCAAGACTGTTCCAGTTTTGCCAAGGGCTTGTGCTGATTTGGGTTTTCACCAAACTCAGACCCTCCCAATCCCACTCCTAAAAGCTGTTGCCATTGCCTGAGAAACTCCAAACAATGAAGCGGTCTGGTGTACACCAATAAGTGATCTTACCTGAGAGGTCCAGCTACATCTTCCCCGAGCGTCTCTTGCATGCACCATTGTTAGACACTGACTGACTGCCTTTTCCTCCATACTCTCAGTATTGAGGCACGGGCTGTGCTGTGTTTGAGCAGAAATGGGTGGATCTGAGAGCTCAAGACTACATGATATACTGCCATATCAACCCAGGAGTTGAATTGGATCACTCAGTAGTCAGTCCGGCAACGTCTTACTCCCATAAATCATAGAACTAAGAGCACAGCGGTCTCTTCTTATCATGCCAAAAATGTCCCACCAGCCATCCCTAGATTAACATACAATATGCTCTACAGAATTCTGAATTCATGGAAGTGCCCAAAGAGGAAACACATTTGAAATATAGGCCAAATGCCATCTATACCAAGGATGTCTGTAACCTCTTGTTGAGCAGGTTCTCTGTTCAGGATAAGGAGCAGGCAGAGAAGGGGCCTGACCCTTCCCTTTAGCCACAGGGACATGGCAGGCAGTGGAACTGGAAACTAGTCCTGGGCCAGGATTCCCCCAGGAGCTGTGTCCCAACTGCTCAGCTCTACTTAGTGTCCCCTTTGGGGCTGGGTTCCCTAGTGCCCGTGACCCAGGGCTATGGATGGGAGAGGGATTTTGCAAATACACCATTTTGTGAGCAATGATCCTAATAATAATAATAACTCACATTCACTGAACGGTTGCTATGTGAAAGGCTTTCTAGCACTTCAAAAGTATCATCTCAGTTAATCTTCACAGTCAACCTCTGAAGTAGGTTATAAGTAGCCCCATTTTGCAAATAGGAAAACTGAACCTCTGAAAGATTAAGTGACTTTGGTAAAGTCATCCAGCCAGCAATTAGGTAGCAGAGCAAGGAGTAGAACTGACATTCATCAGGTTTCTACTGAGACTTCAAAATTACTCATCTGGAAAAGTAGAGAAGCACATGCCTACAGGGTATAGGGAAAAAGAGGAGTGACTCCAGTTCTCCACAAGTCTACATCTAGGGATGGTTGTAATGGGGATCTTGCTGGGGCAAGCTGAAGCAAGAAGCAAAAAGAGGAGGAAGAGAAAGCCAGTCTTCTTAGAGGTGGTTTTCACTGTCTCTAAGTCAAGAGCTGGCCATACTCTACCCTGTCTTTCATGCAGCTAAGGCACATGCATAGCACAGTTCTCATGCACTTAAAGAAGCATCTAGAATGTTTTAAGATCAAGAAACATGTTCTCATGGATCCAGCCACTCAGTGCAGAGGACCTCCTTTTATTTGAACATCCCAAAAGAGTAGATAATTTAAATTCCTTGCTCTGTCTTTTTACCTGACACTTTGAAGAATAAGATAAATGGCAAGTAAATGAGCTAGCCAATAAATACTTAATAGAATTTCTTTCTAAAGTACCTCTAAGAGATGGCCTGAGCTCAAGCCACATGCAGTTCAATCACCTACACTTCTATGCATCTCAAAACCTAGAAAAAACTCATTGCTGGTCAATCACAAGATCCTTCTGCCCTGCATCTCCCAGCTCCTCATCAGACATACAGTTCAAACAAGAAGTGGCCTTTATAAATTCCAGTGTTAGAAGAGGCATAAAGAAAGATTTGTATTTTTTAACTCAGCCTGGTCTGGCCTTGCCTCCAGGCAGTTGAGGACATTTTGATTTGAGTACCAAGCATAAAAATTTCCAAATTATACTGGCAAGGCCTCTCTAAATTCTAATACTGGCCAAATGGGAAGGACCAAGCCTACAGATAAAGAATGTACTGAAAACACTAGTCAGGAAACTGGGTTTTAAAAAGGAAGAAAGATGGTGTGATTATTGCCCTCTACAATCTAAGAAAAAAACATGCAAAGGAAAGGGATGGTTTTTAGTGGACTGCAGCAGGCGAGGTCTTGGGTCAAGATATTTTTGGTGACAGAAACTGGTAATTTCTGTTTTTGCTGCTACTGCTGCTTATGATGACAATGGTGTTTACAAGGGAGAAAATTTACAGGGTTTTGTTTTTTCAAGTGTTTTTACGTGCCTTATGTCAGTTGAATCCCCATGAGGTATGTAGCAGAGTATTACTGTTCTACCATATTTTTAAGAGAAGCACAGAGTGTCTGAGGTAATCAGTACTGAGAAAATTTTTGAACTTTGACTAGAGGGTGACATTGATGAAATCTCCTCTTGGATGATGTTTCCTGTTAAACAAGTGTTCAAGACCTCTGGTAAAGAGAGGACTCATCACCTCCAAAAGACCAGTTCATTTGGCTGAAGCAACACTGGCCAATGTGTAGCTCCCCCAAGCTAATGCCCTTCTTCTCCACCTCTGTCCTTGGGCCTTTTTCAGCCCACCCAACTCATTCTCCCTCTATTTTTCTACTTATCAGAACTCATCCTTTCCATCAAGGTCCAACTCAGCTACGTCCAACTATTTCAAATCACACTGATTTGTCTCCTCTCTGAACTCCTTGTTTTGGATCATACATCTTTTTCAAAATCTGATGAAATCTGTAGACTTTTTCTTTGAAGGGGTATGTGTTGGCATAGGTGCTTGCACATTCATGCATACACATACACATATATATATATACACACACACTTTGGAGTATACAGTTTTAAGCCTTGGACTAATTTAAAGAAAGAAGTACCCTTAAGACCAACTAAGAAAACCTAGGAATAGGCAGCTTGCAAGTAGAATCATTCTCCTCCTCTGACTTTCACCTACCCTCCTCTGGTACCTTCTTCCCCTAGATCTTAGCCTACCCACTCTGTCCCCTACCTTCTAGACTCCTGCTTCCCTTAATTACCCAGGGTTCCTCACTACCTTGGCCCTTCTCCTCCCATCTGGAGAGTCTTATTCCATCAGTACTCAGTCTGGTACAATGAGATAGCTCATTTGACAGGCAGATCCTAGATATTAAATATGACAAATATGCAGATCAATTAGGGTAAGCATTTGAACTGGGGTCTACTGGAAATAAAGTAGTTTTTTTTGTTGGGGAGGAGAATTTTTGCAAATATTGCTCATTTCACCTATGAGAAGGACCACTCCTATCTCCTCTAGAATACATGATGCTCTTGATGTTGACCTACTTAAAATTGAGGTAACAAGATGTAACTGAATATGAAGAGAGGACACAAGCCATGTCACCTAGATGATGGTCCTCCCTAAAGAGCTATCATCAAACTCTCTGTATCTGAGATTCTGCCACTGTTGTCATTAGCTTACCATTCCTTCACATACTGACCCCAATGGTTTATGCCGGAACTATCAAAGGGGAATAGTTTAGGGAAAAAGTCCTTACAGAAGTTAGTAGTGACTCCTTCTTATGAATGAATGACCATTGGATGGAAAGCTTATCCCGAGTGGCCACAGTGGAAGTATAGGTGCAGATGAGCGTGACATCAGATCCGACAGTCACATTCACAACACTCTCTGGGATGGTCACTTGCACCACATTAACTTGACCTGAAAAGAATCATCAAAAAGACAATAAATAGTACACACATTCTGATGACACTTTTTCATCACAAAGCACTGTCAGTGACATCTTATTTGAGGAATCCAAGGTGAGGTAGAGAAGGTGGAATGAACCGGGTAGGAAAGTTGAGCAAGCAATTGGCGTGGTACCCCCATGCCAGGGGAATTGCTAACAAATGACAATGTGAAGACACTCAAGTCCCATGTGATGATGAGGTAATTACACTGTACTGGGAATTTCTTCTTTGTAAGGATGGCCTTACACAGAGGTTGTTAAAATGTTGTCTTGGAACCCAAAAAAGGCCATGAATATGGACAACAACCCAGTTTTTTCAGGACCAAGGGGTTCTTGGATGTAGGATTTCCAGTTTTAAACTGGTTCAGTCTCAGGCAAACCATATTGGTATTGGTAGGACTTTGAGTTTGTAAGCCAGGAAAGTCCTGGGAAAACCAGAATGAGTTGGTCACCCTGTCCCCAAGACCATTTTTGGAGGATACAAGATCAAAATTGTGTTCACAGTAATGCCATGATGATATTTTTCTGTCACTCTCATCATCTCGTGAGTATACAATGAGTATCCCAAAAGCTACATGACAGGTAATGATGTCATTGCTCTGGCAGCTAGTAGATTGTGCTTGTGTATTTTTGTGTTTAAAGTTTTAAAGTTTTCATTTAAAATACTGTAAATATAAATAGAAATCACTGACATTGCAAAAATCTCTTTGGGGTCCTCAATCATTTTTAATGGAAAATTTTATTGAGATAATAGTTCTAAGAAATATGACAGAGATCCTATGTACATTTTACCCAGTTCCCCACCCCTGTGGTAACATTTTGTGAAACTATACTATAATATCACAACCAGGACACTGACGTTGACACAATCCACCAATCTTACTCATATTTCTCTAGTTTTACTTGTATGTGTGTACATGCGTTTAATGTTATACAATTTTATTACATGTGTAGGTCTGTATCCACCACCTTAGTCAATACTGAACAGTGCCATCACCACAAGATCCCTTATACTGCCCTCTTATAATCATACCCACCTCCCTCCTGCACCATGATCCTAAGCATTGGCAACCACTAATCTGTCTTCCATTTCTAAAATGTTGTCATTTCACAAATTTTATATAAATGGAAGCATGGTAATTCTTCGGAGTTGGCTTTATTTCACACAGTATAATTACCTGGAAATTCACCCAAGTTGTTGCGTGTATCAGTAGTTCATTGTCTTTTATTGCTTACTAATGTTCAATATTGTATATGTACCATACTTAGCTTTGACATGAGACTTTTGGCCTCCAGAACTGTGAAAGAATACATTTATTTTGTGTTAAGCCACCCAGTTTATGGCAATTTGTTACAGCACCTCTTGGAAACTAACGTACCCTCTATTGCTAGCTTGCTGATAGTATCATTTACTAGGTGTTGGATTTTGTTAAGTGCCTTTTCTGTATCAATTTATATGATCATTTGGGGTTTTTTTCTTTATTTGGTACGATAGATCACCCTGCAAGATTTTTGAATGTTGAACCAGCCTTGCAAACCTGAAAAAAATCCCACTTGTTTATGGTATAGAATTCTTTTTAAACATTGTGGGATTCAATTTGCTAGTATTTTGTTGAAGGTTTTTTTGTGTGTGTGTAGGTTCATGAGACACATTGGTCTGTAGTTTTCTATTTTTGTACTGTCTTTGTTTGGTTTTGGTATCAGGGTAATACTATTCTCATAAAATGAGGTGGAATGAATTTCTAATAGAATAGAAAAAAAGTCCTCTTCTATGTTTTAGAAGAGATTATGTGAAATTGGTGTTAATTTTTTTTAATGTTGCTAGAATTACCCAGTGAAAGTATCTAGGCCTAGAGATTTCTTTTTCAGGAGTTTTAAATTATGAATTCAAATTCTTTAATGACTTTAGGGATATTCAGATTATCTATTTTATATTGGGTGTATTTTAGTAGTTTGCTGTTTTTGAGAAATTGTCCCATTTCTTCTAAGTTGTCAAGTATATGCATGTAAAGTTGTTCATACTCTTCCCTTACATTTTTAATGACTGCAGGATATGTGCTGATATCCCATATTTCATTTCTGATATTGGTGATTTATATCTTATCTTTTTTTACCAGTTTTCCTAGAGGTTTGCCAATATCACTTACAGATTTTTTTTGGAAGAACCAGATTTTTATTTTGTTTAATAGTTTTCCTACTTTGATTTCACTGATTTCAGCTCTTTAATAATTTCCTTGCTTCTGTTTGCTTTGGATTTATTTTGTTGTTTTTTTCCAGTTCCTTGATGAAGGAGTTTCAGTTATTGACTTGAGACTTTTCTTCATGTCAAATGTAAGCATTTAGTCTTATAAATTTCTCCCTTGGCACTGCTTTAGCAGCATGTTACACATTTCCATATGTTATGTTTTCATTTTCACTCAGTTCTATGTATATTTTTAAACTTTCCTTTGAGTCTTTCTCTTTGATTCACAGATGATTTTAGAAGTGTGTTGTATAATTTCCAAGTGTTTAGAAACTTTCTTATTGTCTTTCTATTCTTAATTTCTAGTTTGATTCCATTGTGCTCAGAGAACACACTTTATGATCTCAATTCTTTTAAATTTGTTGAGGTCTGTTTCAGGACAAGCATTTAGTCTATCTTGGTAAATGTTCCATGGCTGCTTGGGAAAAAAGTGCACTCTGCTGTTTGGGGTGGAGTGTTCTGTACAAAGAGATATACTTTAAAACGCTACGGATACTCATCAAGATAGACCACATTCCAGGCCAAACATGCAAAACTTAAATTTAAAAGATAGAAGTTATAGAATGTCTGCCCTCAGGCCACAATGGAATCGAAGTAGAAATCAATTACAAAAAGATTACTGGAAAGTCCAAAACTACAAGGAGACAAAACAACGCACTTCTGAATAACATGTGCATCAAGAAACCTCAGGAAAAATTTAAAAATATTTTGAACTAAATGAAAATGAAAACATAATTTATCAAAAATTTATAGTATGCAACAAAAGCAGTGTTTAGAGGGAAATTTACAGTATTGAATGCATGTACTAGAAAAGAGAAAATATCTCAAATCAATCATCTAAGCTTGTACTTTAGGAACTAGAACAAGAAAAGCAAATTAAATCCAAAGTAACCAGAATAAAAGAAATAATGAAAATTAGAACAGAAATCAATGAAATTGGAAAAAGGAAATCAATGCAGAAAGTGAATGAAACCAAAACTGGTTATTTGAAAAGATCAATAAAATTGATAAGACTCTAGCCAGGCTAATAAAAAGATAGGACACAAATTATTACTAAAGAAAGAGGGGCACCACTACAGATACCATAGACATTAAAAAAATAATAAAGGAATACTAGAACAACTCTATGTCCATAAACTTGATAACCTAGATAAGGTAGAGCAATTCCAAAACTTGCACAAGTAGACAATCTGAACAGGCCTACATCTGTTCTGCATATGTTAAAGACATTGAATCAATATTTAATAACCTTCCAAAACAGAAAGTACCAAACCCAAATGGGTTCAGTGGTGAATTCTACCAAAGATTTAAGGAAGAAATTATACCAATTCTCTACAGAAAATAGAGCCGAGGGAATACTTCCCAATTAACAAATCACATGATCATCCCAATAGATGCTAAAAAAGCATTTGACAAAATCTAATGCCCATTCGTGAAAAAAACTCTCAATAAACTAGAAATGGAGAGGAACTTCTTCAACTTGATAAAGAACATTACAAAAATGCTACAGCTAACATCATACTTAATGGTGAAAAACTAGAAGCTTTCCTACTAAGATCAGGAACAAGGCAAGGATGTCCTCTCTCATTACTTCTTTTTGATCTCATACTAGAAATCCTAATTAATGCAATAAGACACAAAAAGAAAATAAATGTTATACAGATTTTAAAATAAATGACAGTGACATGATTGCCCAGTAGAAAATCCAAAAGAGCCAACAAAAAAACTTCTGGAACTAATAAGTGATTAAGTGATTCCATCAAGGTTTCAAGATAGAAGGTTAATGCACAAAAGTTTATTGGTTTTTTTTATATTCCAGCAAAGAACAGGTGGAACTTGAGATTAAAAAGCACCATGCCATTTGCATTAGCATCTCCAAAAATGAAATAGTTGAGTATGAATCTAACAAAATCTGCACAAGATCTCTACGAGGAAAACTAAATAACTCCAATGAAAGAATTCAAAGAAACACTAAACAAATGGAGAGATATTCCATGTTGATGGATAGGAAGACTCAATATTTTCAAGATGTCAGTTTTTTTCCAATTTTCTTCCCAAAAGAGAGAAAAACAAAGTTGAAGGACTGACACAACCCAACTTCAAGACTTCCTATAAGCTATAGTGATCAAGACTGTGTAGTACTGGCAAAAGACTGGACAAATAGATCAGTGTAAAAGAATAGAGAGCCCAGAAATAAACCCACATAAATAGAGTCAACTGACATTTGACAAAGGAGCAAAGGCAATAGAATGGAGCAAAGATAATCTTTTCAACAAATAGTGCTGGAGCAACTGGATGTCCATGTACAAATGAATGAGTCTAGACAGAGACTTTACACCCTTCACAAAAGTTATCTCAAAATGGATCACAGCTCTAAATGTAAAAACAGAAATACAAAACTAATAGAAGATTGCATAGGAGAAAACCTAGATGACCTTGGGCTCGATGATGACTTTAGATACCACACCAAGACACAATCCATGAAAGAAAGAATTGATAAATTGGACTTCATTAAAATTAAAAACTTCTGCTCTGTGAAAGACACTATCAAAAGAATGAAAAGGCAAGTCACAGACCAGGCAAATCTATTTGCAAAAGACATCTGATAAAGGACTGTTATATAAAATATACCAAGAACTCTTAGGCCTTAATAACAAGAAAACAGACTAAAAAATGGATGAAAGACTTTAACAGACATCTCACCAAAGATGATTGAGATGGCAGATAAGCACATGAAAAAATGTGCCACATTATATGTCATCATGGAAATGCAAATTAAAATTAGATACCACTACACACTTTTCAAATGACCAAAATCCAGAATACTGGCAACATCAAATTCTGGTGAGGATGTGGAGCAACAGGAATTCTCATAAATTGCTGGTGAGAATGCAAAATGGTACAGCCACTTTGGAAGACAGTTTGGTGGTTTCTCACAAAACTGCTAAACGTAGTCTTACCATGCTATCCAGCAACTGTGCTCCTTGGTATATATTCAAAAAAGTTGAAAACTTATATCCTCACAAAAATGCACATACAGATGTTTATAGCAGTTTTATTTATAATTGCCCAAACTTGGAAGCAACCAAGATGTCTTTAAGTAGGTGGATGCATTAAAAAAACCACAGTACGTCCATCCAATTGAATATTATTCAGTGAGAAAAAGAAATGAGCTATTCAGCCATGGAAAGACATGGACAGACATTAAATGAATATTACTAACTGAAAGAAGGCAACCTGGAAAGTCAAAACACTATACAATTCCAATTCTATGACATTCTGGAAAAGGGAAAACTATGGAGACAGTAAAAAAAATCAGTGGCTTCAAGGGGTTAGCAGGGAGGAAGGCCAAGGGTTATTATGGACATATGGAGCAAGAGGATTTTAGGGCAGTGAAAATATTTCATATAATAATATAATGGTGCATACATGCCACTATGCATTTGCCCAAACCCACAGATATTTTGTGCATCATGTTAGGAAACTCCTATTTTTAAATCTGTTATTTTAGCAGACAGTCTCTATTCTATGTTTTATTTATGTTTTGCACACAGGTCTCAGCCTACTTTTATGGGCTGTAGTTCTAAAGCTAGTTTAATTTTCAGAGTGTTTGCAGTGTTGTTATGGCCTGTTTGGTTTATCTGGTGTTAGTAGGGCTTCTGTCTGTCCCTGATTCTGTTGCCTGAGGGGACAGAAGTGTTTCACCAGGTCGGGCAGCTGGGTGTCTCTCAATGGGGGATCAGTATGGTTGGATACTCCTGGTACCCCTGGATCCCCAGTGTCTCTGTGTGGAGGAGAAGAGTCTAAGACCAACAGAGACAAAGAACCTTCTGTAACCCAGCACTTGATGTGGCATCATCCCTCTCATGTCTTCTACCCTACCACCTCAGTATCTCTCTAGGCACAAGTAGGGAGTCTCAGGCCCAGTTGGGAAGGAGAATGGTTCTTTTGTCTAATGTTGGTGGTGGGGCTCCTAATGATTACCCCCTGTCAGTGGTGTTGGGCTCACCTAATGTTGTAGGGACTCCCATCCAACCTGGGGGAAGAATGACCCTCGCTGGGATGCCCTCTGTTGCTAGATTGGGGTCAGGAACTGCCAGATGGGTACCCTTCTCATGCTGAGTGCAGAGACGTAAGACAGATTGCCTTTGGGTCATTCCCTGGGTCCCAAACCAGTTTGCTTTCTTATCATCTTTCAAAGTTCTCCTTGATTATCTCTTGCATTATTTTCAGGGTGGGCTTACACTTGTGCTTAGCAAGGAAATGCAAGGAGAAATAGGTCTATGCCATTTTGTCAAGATCAGAAATCTCCCTCAAGTTTTTAGAGCGTAAAAGGGTCCTGGGATCACAAAGTTTAAGAACTTTTGGCCTTTAAAAAGTGTGAGCTGTCCATATGATTTGGAGGAACACCAATGAGCCCCATACCCAAAAATTCAACTTACCACAGTACTTGAAATTCTTAGTTATATACAAGCATTTTCCAAAGGGCTATGATAGGTGACGATGCTTTGGGTAACACTATAGAGCCACTCCCTCATCTGATTAATGGGTTATTATCCACTGCAAAGTCAGAAAGTTCTCCAGGGTGGGCCATAAGACTGTCAGGTAGGTCTGAGAAGAAAAGGTCAGGTTTAAGAGATGCTTTCTGTTCTGCAGGGGGAGCTGGTGTGAGGGCTATAGCTGCCTGCAGGGTTATAGACAAGGGGTAGGGGTGGAATGAGGGTACAGAGATCATGGAAAGATCAGAGGAAACAGTACAGAAAGACAAATTTCTGGCCCCCTTCCCAATTTTGCATAACCAAAGAATTTCTAATTTTATTTTTCTTAATGATAGCAATCAACCAAAAGGACATCAGGGAACTGACAAACTTGAAAATTACAAGAAAAATCAAACCATTGTACTGATTACCCCTGGTGTTCCAGATTTAATGGCCATGTTATCCATCACGGCCAGGCCAGCTGGCCCAGCTGCTTCTCTGCCAGAACTTGACTGTTTGCCTGGCAACCAATGTCTTGATGAATTGAGAGAAATGCTTTAGGGTAGACACCAGTGCAAGCACCTTCTAACTCACTGCAGTTTCCCTCTTCCCAGTGTTTCCTGATGCCTTCCTGGTTCCCAGTATGCCTCCCCCCAAAATGAAAGTGGCCAGCAGAAAGCAGCTACTCTTTCCAGTGGGATCTTCACTGGGGAAATCTAAGTGGCTCTCTCCTCCTCTCCAAGAGCCTGTCTCATTTCCCTTGGAAGTTAACCACATCTCTGGCTATGCCTAAATGATGACTTCCAAATGTCCTTAAAATGTCCGAAATAAAAAGGAGAAAAGAAGTCATGAAAGTTCCTAGAAACATTCCCCCAAAACAGAGTTTTGAAGATACTATTTGGTCATCATTTTTAACCTCCAGTTTGGGTCCCAATATCTGTTATGAGATTGACTAATGGTGGGAGATTATGACCAGGTAAGGTTTCCCCACCACATATGCACACAAAACCCCTTTAAAGGCTGCTCTTGGCAAAAGTTCTTGAAGACAGAGTAAGCACAGTTCTCACAGAAGGCAAGCCATGGAAGAGGCCACGGTGCCTATCAACAAATATCTATCATGTGCCTATTTTGAGCTGTAAACAGTGCTTAACACTGGGGAAACAATCATGAGGAAGACAGACACAATCTCTGCCTGCCCTATCAGTGCACTTAGAATGAGGATAGACAAAAATCAAAGACTAGGGCACTATAGATCTGATTTAAACATTTTAACATTTTAAAAAATAGAGCACATATAAATACATAGCGATCTGTGAAAGCTCAGCAATATCACCTTGGAATAAGAATGGTAACCTCTGAGACAACTACGAGATAAGTATTTTTAAGAATACTACATGTTGTACTGTAAATAGGTAATAACTGTCAAGGCAAAATCTCCAGACAATTTTAATGCCCAGATTCCCAATACTCAGCACCATAATCAATCCTTAAATTCTGAAGGAAAGATGGCTTTCAGAAATTGTCCATCTCTAATACAGCAACAATACACTTCACAGAGCCAAGAGCTATATATTTTCAGATTAACTTTTTTAAAATATCATGATTCAATTAACACACATGACTTCAACCTAGTCCAGCACTGCCCATGAGAACTTAGTGTAATGATGGAAATGTTCTGTCTCTGCACTGTCCAGTTCAGTAGCCATTACCCACATGTAGTTATTGAGCACCTGAAATGTGGTTGGTGTAACTAAGGAACTGGGTTTCCAGTTTTATTTTATTTGAATTAATTAAAATTTAGATACGCCATGTGTGGATAGTGAACAGCATCAAATTAGCCTTAAACTGAAGGTGATTTGTACATGTCAGGGAAAAAAAAAGTTCTCTTCCTTTGAATTAATTTACTCTAAATTGAGAAACTATTTAAAAATTGAAAAAAAATCTCTATATTAACAAGACTGTGAATAAATAGCAAAATAAAGATTCATACCTGATTTAGAAAAAAACTCAGATTTCTATTTCACTCACTGACATGGCTGAATTAAAAAAACAAAACAAAAACCACATGTGTGGTTGAAATAAGTGTAACTGCTTTTTAAATTCAGTGCTTATTATTACAGTAAAATAATCCAAGGCCTATACACTTAAATTCATCATTTTAAAAAGATTTTTGAGTGGTTCATGTTTTAGTAATGATAGTTCATTCATTTATTTAATGCCTACAGTGTGGCAGGCACTTTGCTTATAAAGGGGAATTATTATTCTCCTAATATACCACAGCAAACATAAACCCACAAATAACCATATTTAACCTGATGCATTTGAAGTAATTTAACTTCCAACAACTTCATGTATAATGCTTCATTTTTTAGTTAGGGAATAACATAACCAAGTGATCACTCACGCTTTGGATTTGACTGTAAAACCAAAGTTCAAATATATTATTTCTTTAAAACACATAGCATATGCCCCCAGATAGTGAAACTAACATTAACACGTCTTTCCAACAGGTGGCTAATATATACTACAAGTATCTAAAATATGTGTGAACTCTTTGCAGAAGACATTTTTGCTTAAAATTATTTTCCTGAAATGAAATTTAACCTAAGACGTTATTGGAAAGGTTTTTATTGAAAAAAAAATCTGTCTTGCTTAGTTATACAGAAAACTGATTTTAAATATGTATGTGAAAATAATTTCTGGATGCCTGGGGTTCTGGAAGATAATTCCTTCTTCTATTTTTCTAGCTTTATTGAGATATAATTGACACATAGCATTTTGTAAGTTTAAGGTGTACAGTGTACTGATTTGATACACTTGTGTATTACAAATTATTATCACCATAGTGTTAACACCTCCATCATATCATATAATTATTATTTCTTTCTTGTGGTGAGAACATTTAAGATCTGCTCTCTTAGCAACTTTCACATATACAACACAGCATAGTTAACTATAGTCACTATGCTGTACATTAGGTCCCAATTACTTATTCATCTTCTAACTGCTAATTTAACCAACACCCCCCAGTAACCATCATTCTACTCTCTGTCTCCATGAGTTCAGCTTTTTTAGATTCCACAGGTGAGATCATATAGCATTTGTCTTTCTCTGTCTGACATTTCACTTAGCATAATGCCCTCAAGGTCCCTGACATTGTCCCAAATGGCAGGATTTCAGAAGGTAATCTGTTCTTTCAACATTTACTATGTACCCACTATGCACCAGGCACCATGCTTGACACCAAAAACATCACATTCTCCCTGACCAGGAAACAAGTCCAGGTAGCACATCAAATGGCACACTGATGGAAACATTACCAGTTGTTTCTCAAGTCCTATCTGGATCAGATAATGGACAATACTAAGGCCACGTATAGATTACTGAAATCTTCCTTTCTCTGACCTCCATATGTATGTAAGCACAGCAAACAATACATTCTACCACATTTCCATTCCATCTGCCAGACTAGCACTACCACAGTTTTCCATCTCGATAGTACATGTACAGAAACACAGTATTCACTATAAGCCAACAAAACCAGTTATATGGTAATTTAAGAACAAAGGCTCTGAAGTATTTATTGGTCACTTTAATTGGGCCTTGTTCTAAAAGTCACAATCAAGTAAGAGCCTGACATCATCGTAGTAATTTTTTAAACAATAAGAAATTGTATACAAGGTATAAATCAGACGTAATGTAATATAAACATTTGCAAAGGGAAACAAATAAGAAATTCACCCAAATCTCTGAATGCCTGTGATTTTTATTTTTATTTTTGTATGTTTCCATATTTTTCAACCTTTCTACAATGGCCATAACACTACATTTGTAATCAGTAAAAATTATATACATGTTAGTTACAGTAAAAACATTATTGCACCTGTTCTAAAACTGGTGCCTATAGGCCCCAGTAAGTCCTCACATAGGTAAGTAGGTATTGGCTACAGGTGGGATCTTAGGGGCTGGTGCAGAAGGCCTAGGGGTCACCCAATTAGCTAATGACCAGAAGCTTTTTAGGAAAGGACAAAGAATTTCACTGTCTAAAGTTAAGGTTTAAAATGGATATTTCTGGAAGAAAGGAGAAAATGTGATGTGTTCCCACCAGGCTGGAAACTGAGAAAAGTAACTTTTTCCAGCTCTAAATACTGGTTATTTAACTGTATAAATGCAGTATTGCCTTCTGGTGACAACATAGAACATGTATGTTTAAATATTTAGTGATGAACATTTGGAGAACTATTACTAAATATCATATACTTTTATATGAGAATAAAATAGTATAATATTCTTTGTAGAAACCCCAGAAAATATGGAAAAGCTGGGAAATAAAATAAAAGTCATCTATAATCCCATTACCCAGATGAAATCACCACTCTGGTATTTAGCCTTCTAACAATTTATCCTAGGCAAATGTGTGTATCCTGCTTTTTCACTGAATATTTTATCCTGAGTATTTTCTTATGTCATTAAAAATGCTTAGTAAACCTCATGCTAATGACTGCCGAATAATAATAATAACTTAAAAATATCAATCTTATGTAAACAATGTTATTGTATCTACCATGGGCCTAACTTATCTTAAGAACAGATTCAAAATGCATCTGTTAGTTGCAAAAATTAGCTAAGGGATTTTTCTCCATTAGTGAAATCTCTTGGGTCTAACCAACATCAGGATTTTGACTCTAAAAAATGATCTCGTTCTGCTCAAATCCCTAAAAACACCCATACTGCACACAACAATAAATCACTCACATACTTTTCAAAATACAATCCGAAGCTTGGAAGTCTGCAACTCCTTAAGAAATGTTAGATACTAAAGCATGGCAGGCCCTCCAAGCCAGGCTCGGCCTGCTGTAGCAAAGCAAGTCAGTCACAGTGAGCGTAAAGGAAACACTAACATGAAATAGAAAAAAATATATATCCTTAGCACAAGCTTCGGCTTCAGTGTGAATTCGTCTGTTCACCTTGCAAACTAAAGGAAAGAAACTGCGATGTTTCTGAGAAAATCTTAATTCAGAAGCTACATAAAATAGTTGCATTTACAGTATGGCACGTATTTGCTAAGCAAGAATGCTGAAAATTAGTTTACTCAGCATAATAATCACAGTTCCTCTGAAGTACAAGAGGGGAACATTCTACATAAAAATTTTGTATCTCACTTTAAAAGGAAACTCGTTCACAATTATTATAGTGATTGGAAGATCTTTTCCTTACCTATGAGGCAGTTTAGGATCAGAAAAACCTTCCAAAATGCAAACACCATTGTGTCGACGCTAGTTGAGCACAGCCAGGGGCCGGTAGCTTGCCTGAGCTAGGCTGAGTCTCAGACTGGCTTCTTCAATCACACCGAGGTTTGCCAGGCTTATCTGCTGGCATCAACAAGCAAACAAGCCTCTTTGGGCTTACTTGTTGGGTACCGACTTTTCTCAGGGCAGATTTGTGTTTCTTTGAAACACTTTTCATGGGGTGTGTATCCTTGATATATTTGCTACTGTGTTAATAATAAACCCATGTATTTAAATTCTTTAAGCACTTTGTGCATAGATTCTCTAAATTGTATTGTTTAAAACCAATCTTATTAAAAAAATATACTTGCGGAGGCGGGGGCTGATGTAGTTAGAAGAAAGCCTATGAAAATAAAAGCTGACAAGGCTAATTAATTTCAACTATTTCCAAAAAACTCTTAAAGCATTGCTTCACTAACCTCCTTTTACAAATCAGGTTAGGAAATTGGTGTTCTAAGATTTTCTCAGGAGACGGGGTTCACAGGAAGGGCATGGGGATTGTGAAGCAAAAAAGCGTTTATTTCTATGTGAACCAACTCTGGACATGTCACACTTATTTGAAACCCTGGCAGGAGAATGAATTACATGCTTAGGTCTTCCAGGTTAGAAAACCTTGTAGTATCTATTCAGCCACCTAATTTTGCAAAATCAGGTGTATGAATAAATGCTTTAAGACTTCCACTGGATGAATCTGAATTTTGCAGAATTAGGTTACTGAATAGGTGCTTATAGGGTTTCCTTGGAAAGGGGGTTCACTAGGATGGGATGCAGGCTGCAGAGGTGAGAAGCCTTCATAAGAACATGAACTGCTAACAAAGTCCCTCTCCTGCTTTAGTTACCCTGAGATACACAAGGGCCTCCTCTGCCTCTTCTCATGAGATCTCTAAGTCCTGTTGTTTCCATCTCTACAACAGTTCTCAGATTTGTCCCTTTTCCAATCTGCCGCTTCCATCCTGGTCCAGATACCAGATACTCAGCTCCTCACCCCTGGTCTACTATAACAGCTTCTTAAATGGTCTCTCTGACTTCTTCCTGCTTCCTCCTGTGTACCAGCCACACACCAATGTTCAACCCTGATCCAGCACCTTCAACACCACCATTACGGACTCTTCCATCAAGTCTAAAGTCCTTCATCTGGATTCCCATCCTTCCAAGATCAGGTCCTCACCTCATTTGAACTTCAGTCATGTTAAGTCACCCACCTGAAAAATGCTGTCAAAATTTATTGCCTCAAAGTGTTCAGTCACATGGAACAGGTAGAAATTACAGTGATGCATTTTACAAACTTTAATTTACAGAAAATGTATGACTCCATCTCATGGATTTTCCCACTGCTTCTCAGAAAGACGTTTTGCTTCCAAGAGGCCTAATTCCTTCTTGCAACCTTCCTTGTCCATGCTCATGTTTGATGCCAGACCTTGTGTCCAAGTGAATTTCATCACTACTTAGAATTTTCTCCTCACTGCTCTTGCTATCTAAGCATATTCTTAGCTCAGATCAGTCATGCTATCCTATGTAAAAACTTTGATGAACCCATAAAGCACCCCTCTCTGGGCACCCCCATGGATAAATTCACATTGTACTTAGAGCCTATACCCTACAGTTGGCACTTGATTGCTTTCCTGTAGTTTCTTATTTATTAACTGGGTCTACCCAAAATCTAGTGGCTGTGAGCCCTCCAGGTCAGGGACCACGTCTCATACAGGTAGTTCGAGCTTAGGAAAGAGTGAGTCCCAGAATGCACCGGTAGCCCACTGACTGGACCCAAGAACCCAAGAGTGCCCTTTTGGCATTCCCGCCAAAGCAATGCCACAGACAGAAGTCTCCTTCCCAGGGCTATGCAGTCCATAGTCTAGCACTGGCTCGAATTCTAAGTGCTAAGCTATATAAAGCAGCAGAGGAGTAGGAGCAGCAGGAGGCCGAGAAAGAACATTCCTTTACCTTCCCAAGCCATATGGGGAGCAAGAGCCAACATTTTCCTCCCAAATAACTACTGCATGTCTTTGACACCCACCTCCTTTTCTGCCCCCAACCCTCATGGTCTCTGGCCCCTTATGTTCCTAAGTTGCCCTAAGGGAAGGTCTTACTCCCAAGAATATCTCATGTTCCAAAATTACTTTTCCCTTTCCAATCTTATTCCTCCCAGAGACACTTCCCTTCCTCTGTACAAGCAGACATCAGCTCCATGTTGAGGGGAAACAAATCAATTGTCATGGACATTCCCCAACCTGTTTACACTATTGAAAATAAAATGCTTGTTTTCCCCATATAAATCTCAAAACCAGGAGTATTAGGCAATGCAAAAGACAAATAGTCTGAGGGGAGAGGTTTTGCAAAGGAGGACAACTTGTAGGGCAGCCTTCTGGAGGTCCACACCAGCTCTTCTTAGCCTTGGTTCTGCTTTTACCTCTGAGTCTACCAAACCTCCAAAAGACCAATGTTTTCATATGGCTCCTCTGGAAGCATTACTGGCTTTTTCAGTGGTGGGGAGCTGGGATGGGGGAAGAAATTTCTAAGTCTAGTGTTTGTAAGCCAGGGGCTTCCTGTGTTTCCTTCCATGCTGCATAGGTGACCATAGTCGGGTGACATTATAATTGATCATTAAAACTAGGACACTTTTGAAAGTGGAAGGGGTGCTATTTACAATTACCAAGGACAGACAGTATAAACCATCACAGTCCCAGGAAAACTCAGATATCTGGCCACCTGCCCAAAGGGGAGTGTGAAGTACAAAGCAAGTGCTAAATAAGAGCTGGCAACTTAATTCAGCATGTCCACACTGGTTGGCCCTGAAATGGGTAGAGTGCAAAGTATGACTTAAGATTATTGCCAAAAGCCATCTGCACCAGGATCATACAAACACAAAACGCTCCAGTACATTCAAGTTGAAATGCCTACACTGCTGCCATATAGGACCTAACTGGGGCTAGTAGAATTCTGTTAAAACAAACTCTAAAAGATATTCTAAATTCTCAGTGTCGAATGTTGTTATTGACTATTGCTTAAAAGAAGTGGGGCATTAACTGGCACAAGGAATATTATTTAATATCCACATTTTTACAGAGCTTTATAATTTTTAAAGCACTTTTCCATTTTATCTTTGCAGGTGGCAATAAAATAAATAGGGCCTTCTCTGTATGAGAAAACAGAGGCTCAGAAACGTTGTGTCTTTCTCAAGGCCACAGAGCATGCATTAAACGCTGTCCCTCCCATCACACCACACAAGGGCACAGTGTGAATGAAATGCAACAAATGTGCTGTCTCCAGCATTCTTTCTTTGGTAACTTCTCAGAAACCTGCAGTATCTGACTTGTCCCTCATTTTTTTAACCTAAAAATTACAAAAATAATACATTTCGATTGTAAAAGAACAAAGAAGTATACAGAAAATAAAAAGAAAGTCTCCTTTCTCTCACCCACATGTGTAATCCCACGCCATGCTCACAAGCAATAGGACTTTTTCATTTTTCTAAAATCTTCTATGAACTTACACATTCACACACAAGGGTTTTTTTTTAAATATAAAGGTAACCATACTACATATATAGTTCTATGATTTTTTTCTTTCCCCTTGAAAAAGCATTTTTATTATCTCTTTATGTCACCATGTACAGCTACATCTATAGATCTACCTTATCTGTTTGAAGGCTGCATGGTATCTCACCATATGAATGTACCATAACTTGTTTAAACATTCTCTTGTTGGTGAATTCCTAGGTCTGTTTTGGTTTTTCACTATTATAAACAATGGTGAAATTAACATCCTTTTGCCTATATCTCTGCCCATTTGTGTGCTTAATTTCTATAGATTAGGTACTTAGACATGAAATTGGTGGATCACAGGGTATGCACATTTTAACTTTTGGTACATTCTGCAAAATTGTCCACCGGAAATTCAGTAGCCTCCTGGCCTATCTTCTAGCCTCCAATCTTCTTCTTTCTCAATTCTATCCTTTATAATCCTGCCAGATAAGTTTTCCTAAAGTTAGATTTAATTGCATCATTCTCATACTCAAAAATCTTATATGACTCCCCATCACTTTTTTGTCCGGACAAAAGCACTTTTATCTTATATTCGATATGTACCCAGCCTAACTTTCCTGTCTGTTTTCTGCTATTTGTAACCAAAGAATGTCAGAGTCAGCTGGGTCCAGTACATATGCTATGGTATGCTGTGACTCTAAGGACCTGGCCTAGTAATGTTTGGAGAATTTACATTGTCAAGTTCATGGTCTGTCTTATGGGAAGTCTCCAAACAAAACAGAATATTCTCAGTTCCCCAAACATATACCTCACTTTTCCACTGTGCCTTTACAAGACTTATCCCTCCTCCTAGATCACCCACCCCACCAAGTCTAATTGTCAAAAATCTACTCATCTTGTGGGCATCAGCACAAATGCTAGCTCCTCCAGAGACTGTCTCCTGATTCCCACATGACATGATGTCACTTTTGCATTAGTTAATACCTTCCGCACAACACTTAGAAGATAGCACAGCTATTCATGTACTGGTCTTCTTCATATCTCTAAAAATGCAAGCTCCTAAAGAGGATAAGGAAGATAAGGACCATGTTTGGGTGATTTTACACACACACACACACACACACACACACACACACACACACACACACACGCACTGAGCTTGTTATAGGTCAGGCATTGTGCTAAGTGCTTTATTTGCATTATCTGATTTAATCTGTGTCACAGCCTTATCAGGTAGGTAGCATTATTACCCCTATAAACACCAGAGTCAGGCCTTCAGCCCAAGTCAGCTGCATCCAGTACATGTGCTACGGTACACTGTGACTCTAAGGACCCGGCCTAGTAATGTTTGGAGAATTTACATTGTCAAGTTTATGATATGTCAAAGTGACTATTTGAGAGGGCAGCCCTCAGTTGGAGGTGCATGATCTGGTATATTTGTTGGAAAACAAGCCTACAATAACGTCATAATCAGAAACAACAAACTTTCTTATCCCAGGTTAACACTGAGTTGCCTTGAAAACAATAAAGAAGTGACACATAATTCTACAATTCTCCAAACCAAGAGGCTTAGCGTCCCAGATTAGGGACTCTAGATAAGGGAAACTCTCAAGTGAATTCTGTGATGGTGTTATGTGGGAGATTCCCCCTTCTTCCTCCCATCCCTGTATGTAGGGACCGGAATTTCTCTCAGTGATCAACCTGGTATAAGCACACAGTCCCTAAATGTGCTCTCTGGACACCTTACTGGGAGTTCTCCAGAGGCCTCCAGAGAATTGCCAGAAGTGGCCTTCACTAAGGCTGTGAAGCAAGAGAACTTGAGAGATCTTTGTTTCCTGTCCTGGAGGGAAGAATCATGTAATTCTCCTTTGGAAAGCTGTGTTTTAACAGTAAGTATGACTCAGCTTGCGTCAAGTAGCTTGGGATTGCTTACCTAGCGATAGTAGGGAAGCTAGAAAGGGTTAGTACCAGGAACTCTAAGTTAACCGATAGTGTGACTCAACCTGCTGTGTACATTAAAGTGTTTGGGAAAGCCTACTCCTTGGCAATTTGTGCTGACACACTGTACAAATACATGTCATAGGCTCTCCTTTGAAAAAAATCACATGTATGTGCAGGTGCAAGCACACACACATACACACACGTGCACACCCCTATTCAACCCAAAGAGGAACTAGACCCTGCAATTATTTCCAGTCGGGAGAGGTCAGGCTCCACTTGTACCAAGAAAAATCACATTCAAATGGTGTAATTGCAGGACCCTGGGTGTTTACTGTAGTTTTGTTTAGCCAGTCTCACTCAACACTTCCTAATAATGCCATACCTGAGTGAAGTTAACCCTAAAAGCTGGAGATCCTTTTGGAATCAAGAGATTGAGGAGTTCCACAGCTGCCTGAGCTGGTTATTGGTGCCGGTGACAAAGTAACAAGAGTTGTCAAATGCTGAAGTCTTACAAGATAACAGTCAGGCCCTGGGTTAAGCATTTTATATGCACAATAATCCTATGAAGGAGGTATTAGTTATACCCCTCATTTTTAAAATGAGGAAATGAAGTTCAGAGAGGTAAAATGAGTTTGCATTGGTCAAAGAGTTTGTAAGTGGCAGAGCCAGGCTTGGGCCCCAGTGTGACTGCCTCAAAACCCGTGCCTTTGCCTATTCCATGATGTCAACTCCCGGCAAATGAGGGACAGTAGAATACGTAACTAATGCAGCCCCTGCTTGCCTGGCCCACACTCTTGGTGGGAAGACAAGGCAAATACATACAAAACAGGGATTAATAATAAAACATATGTGACTATGAAAGGTTGCATTATGTACCACAAAAAACAAATAAATACAAATACAGAAAGGGGGCTGTAGGCCATTAGAAGGGATGGCTTTGACCCCCACCACCACCACCACCAAATCTTCACTGCAAAATGAGTTTCAGGGGATCCATCTGGTAGGAGAGTGGGATTCTGGGAGGATTTGAGTAGGATTATTGAGGGTAAAGATCTACAAGGAGTAATGAAAAGAGAGAGCCTTTCACAGGGCAAGGATGACAACAAGGCCAAGAGACCAGGTCACTTTACAGAAGGGCTGAAAAGAAATCAGTGTTGCAAATACCTAAAAAAGAGAATTGTTAGGATGGGGGTCAGGCATGAAGGAGCTTGCAAAGAAGAGAGACAAGAGCAGGAGAAAATGGTGAAGGTGCCAAATTTTGTTGGATTTGGTTTAAAGTTTGGTTTTAGCTGCTTTTTGTTTGCTTGTTTGCTAGTTTTAATGAGGCAATGTAGCATAGTGACAAAGAGCATGGACTCCAGAGTCAGGCAGCTTGGCTTTAAACCAGAGCTCTGCCACTTCCCAGCTGAGGGGCCATGAGCAAGTTAATTTCTTTGTGCCTCGTTTTCCTCACCCATAAAATGAACTAAAAGAAGACCTCTTGAGGTTGTCAATGTTATAAGACTTGTACAAGTTATGAGTTGCAAAGTGCTTGAAACAGTGCCTGTCTATAGTATGCGCTGTAGACATGCTTGTTGTGTAAATACAAATGTAATTCCTTACCAGCTTTGAAACATGTGGGAAATTTTTTAAATCACTGTGAGAAGATCTTTCCCTTAAAAACAATGAGCCGACGGGACCCTTCAGGCAGATTGCAGCACGGCAACAACTGAGGAGAGCTGAGGAGTGGCTGCTGCCTTGAAACGGGGCTTGTATACTCCCGGGTCTCTAAGTCCCCACCCCCACCGCCAACTGCTTGCCCCTGGCCCACTTCATGTGCTCTTATGACTCCAGGCTTAAAGTGAAAGGGACAGCCTGGTTCCTAATACGCCCCTGTATTTATCAAGAGAGCTCATAAAAGAAGCAATGTGGGCCAGGGCCCCAGGTCTGGCTGAACTCACAGCATGCTCTAACCTGTAGAGTCTAAGCTAAATATCTGCCTTCCTCTCCCAGTGGGGGTCCCTCCTTGGCTCCAGGTGCTGGCCCACTGGGCTGCACAGACACTCCCATCCCCAGACCTCCTCCACTGCCTCAGGTCTTCCTGCTCAGTTCAGCACTTCTGATAGGAAGGAGGACTTCGGGCTCCCAAGGTCTTTTGCAGCAGCAGCTGTGGGAGGAACACAGAGCTGAGATTTGCAAAGCAGGAATGTGCAGGCTCGCCCTGAGTTATCAGGCTTTGACAAAATGTGTCGTCCTCCTCATGATCTTTTATGGGATTAAACTGTGCCTCAAGGTTTGAAAACTTCCCAGCTCAGGAAGAATTTCCACAGCAGCTAGCCCCCAACCAAGCTGTGAAGTCGATCAAATTTTTCTCCAAAACCCCCATCCATTACAGCGTTCCCAGACAGTGAGCTTCTTAGCTCTTCGCACTCTGGAGCTGCTCAACGCCACTCAGCTGTGAGCCTGGCCTGAGCCTGAGCCTCCCCCAGTAGTTTTCACACAGTCTCAGAACCTGTGTGTCTCTCCCTCAAAGGAGATGCCCTTTCTTTTTGCGCTCAGGAAGCTGACTGAGTCCTGCTTGGGTGGGGTGGGTATGGGACTTGCTGGCTCCTAGCTGTCACCCTGGAGATGGCCTCCCACCTTTGTTTGTGGGGAACGATTAATGGTAGGAATATCAGGGTATACAGGAGAGAAGCAGCTGTGGGAGGAGATCTTTGGGAAGAGAGACTTTGGGCCTTCAGTCAAACTCTGCCACCGCCACTTCTTTTCAACAACGAGCGGACGGGACCCTTCAGGCAGATTGCAGCACGGCAACAACTGAGGAGAGCTGAGGAGTGGCTGCTGCCTTGAAACAGGGCTCATACACTCCCGGTCTCTAAGTCCCCACCCCCACCACCAACTGCTTGCACCTGAGTGCAATTAAGCAAAGAGGGCCACAGAAGGTTCACTTCCAGGGTAAGAAATCACATGGTGCATCAAGCAGGAAGTGTCAAGACACAGATGAGACGTGATAGCGCTAGACCATCAAGTCCAACTCCTTCATTTCCCAGAGTACCAAACTTGCCCTGGGTCTCAGCAGTGCACTGTAGAGGTCAAGCAGGAAGAAGAACATAGTCTCCTAATAACTCTTTTGGTATGACTTCCTGGGAAAGGAAAAGGTGTAGAAGTGAGAAACCCAAGACTTGTCATAAACAGCAGCATATCTGATGAATAACAGCTCTGGAGCCCTTTCCAACTGGGCGGAGGTGCACAGCCTGGTCCCAGACCCAACCATCAGGAAGTAACTTTGGCCAATCTCCACCAGTTCATGACCCTCCCAAGGCAAACAGTGCCTGGTCTCAGGAGGGACCTGGATCTGAGAGCCTGTGGCAAAGACTCTAGGTAGAAAGAGCCCTAAGAGAAGCCTATGTCTGTGGGGAAAGTTGTTTTGACCTCCACATATCTTCTTGTAACTGCTACAATGCATCCCAGCAAGGCTTAAATTCCTTACTCCCTAGTCAGCAAGGCTTTATGTTCAATGGGTGGTTGAGGAGATGATAACATGGTCTAGCCCTCCATTGCCTCTCTGACCTCATCTCCCACCACTATCCCCCTCGTTCACTCCTCTGTAGCCACTCTGACCTCCTTGATATTCTCCAAACTTACCAATCATGCTCCCACCCCTGGGTCTTTGCACTTACTCTTCTGCCTGGTATGTACTTCTACAGCTATCTGTATGGTTTTCTCCTGCCCTTTCCAGAAATCTTTGCATAAATGTCACTTTCCCAGAGATCCCTCTCCCGACTACCATATCTGAATGTGCCCCTTTTACCCTTTAAGCCCTTACCATACTTTTATTTTCTTCTCATAGCATTTATCACCATCTTACATTACATATTTTATTTAGCTTCTTCCCACACTAAAATATGAGATATGTGAAGGCAGGAACTTTGCCTGGCGTGTTCATTCCTGTATCTCCAGCACTTAGAACAGTACCTAACACATCATAGGTGTTCAGTAAATAGTTACTGCATAAATGGATGAGTGGACAGAGAGGGGACTTCTGTATTTTTCTTGGTGCATGTTTACATAAAGCAAGTAACATTGTAAACATATATCCATTCCATTTATTCATTTACCAAACAATTATTTCTTGCATGTCCGTATGTCCCAGGCGTAGTATAGTCAGACTATGGAAAAGAAGGACATAGATGGGGAATGACAGTGCAGTACAGTGAGTAGTACCCAGAGTTTTTGGAAGCACAGAGAAGTTGGCAAAGGCTTCTCAAAGGATACAGCTCTTGCAGAATAGGAGATGTTAATCAGAAGAAGAAAATTGAAGTGAGGATGTGCAAAAGGGCACTTAACAACATGTGCATGAACACAGAGGCAAATCTGGGCAACAGATTTACCATGTTGGGTCACCAAGTGGCCAGGAAGGAGAGAAGTAAGGAGAAACAAGGCTGCAGATGAAGGAGAGGTGCTAGCTCAAGGGCCCCGCCTGCTCTACTTAGTACAAAATTAAGCCTCTAAATCGGAGGGGACAACTTGTCAACCATAGAGAAAGCCAGGCTACATGTGTATAGTGTGACCTGTAAACTTATTTTTTTTAATTTAGTGGCCAATATTTTAAAAATTAAAGTATTTCACATAAAAAATCTGGAATTTTAGCTTTTCATGAAATAGCAGAACACCACAGCCAACTAACCCATATGGCTGTGACTGCCGGCGGCTGTGCAGGAGCTGCCGGTGGCTACGCAGGAGCTGCTCCTGTTACACAGGGCTTTTGCTTTCCAGTTTGTCATTCTCCACTCAGTCTGCTTCATTGGTGATGTTATGACTGATCCCCAACCCCTAATGTGGCCAGGAAGTGGCAAGGCTTTAAGTCTGAGTCTTTTTCCTCAAAACCCATACTCTTACCCAGTGCGTGATTAACATCTGGCCCAAAGAAGGCCCTCCATAATCCTCTTTTGAAAAATGAACAAACTCCTACCATTGTCTCCTACTGGCCTTTCCCTCTGTCTCTGCACAGGCAGATCCTGCCCCATCTCTCAAGGACCAGCTCAGCTACAGCCTCCTCCATGGAGCCTTTCATGATTTCATTCTCACCACCCAACAGATGTGACCTCTCCTGTTGTCATGGGGTGAAGGAAATGAAGGCAACAAGGTTAGGGTGCAGGGGAGTATTGCAGGGAGCATTGGGATAGTTAAAGCTCGGCTGTAGGCAGAGGGTAAATCTGCAGTTTGAACCTGAGAATTTGTGTACCTGAGTGGAGAGTGCCCAAATGGTGGAAACTGAGAGACAACTGTAAAAGAACTAAAACAGACCCCAGCCCTTCCTTGCTTGAACGTTGTCTCCTTCCTTTTATTTCCTTTTCTTGTTTTCTTTCTTTTCTAGCTCTCTGTCCCCTGTACCTTAACTGGCGTTAGACAGTTAACTAGACAACCCACGGGTGTACAAAGACATCTTTCAAAAGAACTGTTCTGAGAGCAGCCAAAATGAGATTGCCCCAACAATCCAAAGAGAGTTGTGGTAAACTGGGACAATTTCCAGCCATTCCACCTGGAAGTTGTGTGGCACTTACAGATCAAGAAAACTGCAATCTGGGGTAAGACTGCAGTCCTATACCCCTATACCTCCTCATCCTATGAAAACCCCAATCTTAACTTAAGCTTAGGGAGTTACTTAATTCAAGGTGCTCCCAGACGTGCATCAACGGGATAAAGCCTGTAACCTCTATTGAAGTCACTTCAGGTTTGTCTTTGACAGTCTGGTGCTATGATTCGTACTGGGTCTGTATAAGCCCTTGAGCCTACACAGATTTCAAATAAGGACAGAACAAGCTAAGGAACCTCTTCTTCCCTTCTTGGGGGCCCCTATTGGGTCAAAGGATAAGTCCTGTACCCATATTCATGTGCTCCTGTTGTTTGTTGTAGCACACAAGTTGCAGGCTTTGGTTCTTTGAAAGGGTGAACCTACTGTCAGACCAAAGTCACTGCCTCTATTTCTTTTTGTCTTTTGGGATTCTGTGGCCTTTTATGTTCTCTGGGAGCAGAGCATGAGATGATGATCCTAAGGTAAAACAAGGCCTTTCTACCTTCTATGTTGGGTCTCTTTCATTTTGGCTAAAGTGGAGTGACTTCAAAGAAGACAATTTTAAACTGCAGTGGGCCATTTGGGACTCTTGGGACATGTCAAGACTTGTGCCTTAGAACACAAAGGAAGTAGATGTGGCTAATTGAAAATCAGCAGCTTTCTTTAACTGGTAAGGAGAAGCTGAGAAAAAACAGTTCAGAAAGTTTCCAGTCTGTTGAGTCCTCCCTTACAACAACCTCAGCTTTCTCCCTGTCCAAAGACCTCCTCCTTTCTAACTCTGTGCCTGCTCCTTATAAACTGATTCCCTCCTGGCCTTCCTCTCTCCTGCTGTCTTTCCTCTGCTCTTCTCTCTTTCTTGCCTCCTTTTCCTTTCTCAGCTCCCTCTCATCTTTGGATCCCCACCTTCAGAACTCTCTGGATACATGAAAGCCATAGAGAGAGGAGAAAGTCTTTTCAAGGCAATCCCTGAAGGTTTTTCCCCTTCCATTGACTGAGGAATAATCCAAACCTGTCAGCAATGGCAGGATGAATCTGTCTCTCATTTTAGGGTCTGATTAGAAACCACTTTTAAGGAGTACTCGGGGTTGAACATTAATACTAACATCCCAACAGCAATCTGCACATTCTTTGTTAACAGCCTAAAGCCTGAAATACCAGGTACTATCCAGAAGCATAAAATAGGCTGGCAGAATATACCCATTCAGGAGTTACCACACTCTGAGTCCAGTGCTTTTTAGTTCAGCATTTTGTGGAGAGCATACCTAATAAACAAAGAGAAAACCACACTTTGCAAATTTATGTCAGTGTAACTTAAACAGCTTGAGGGAAATAAAAGGCTCTTCATAAATACAACGCAGAAAAACATGGGTATTTGCAGATATTGCAGAGATTATGACACTGGGCCTGGAATTGTCCTGTTCTTGTCAGGGAACAAGCCATTCAACTAGAGTTGCCAGATTTAGCAAATTAAAAATACAGGGAATTTTGAATTTAGATAAATGAGTAATATCAAAGCATAAGTACGTCTCATGAAATATCTGGCGCACATGCTAGAAAATGGCATTCAGATTTAACTGGACTTCCTGGCAACCCTATGGATTGCTCTGTCAGAAACAAAGTGATTCCCCTCCTCTGAGGAAAGCATCCTACAGCATCTCCAGTTGCCTTTGGATCAGCAAGGAAAAATGACTCTATTGATTCATAAGTGGTCATCTAATCTCATTTTTAGTAGACACTGGAGCCACACTCTCTACAATCAATTCCTTCTAGTTTCTCACAATTCTCCCTTGGAATAATAAAAAATCTCAGTGGTGGGACTAACCAACTGAACACATTCTCTCCCTCTAACTCTTTCCCTGTCTCTTTGGGACCCTTAACTTTCAACATACCTTTCTCTTCAGTCCTCCCACCCACCCTAACCTTTTCAGATGGGACCTTTGGGCTCGATGGGGAACTACTATTAGGTTTATACCCAAAGGACTTTTTCTTGATCTCTTAGACTCTGGAAGCCCAGTATATGCATACCTCAGAGAGACTGTGGGTTCTGTTCCAGAACAGTACAATAAAACAAATATCTCAGTAAAGCATGTTAAATGAATTTTTGGGTTTCCCAGTGTAAATAAAAGTTATGTTTACACAATACTGTAGTCTATTAAGTGTGCAATAGATTGTCTAAAAAAAATACATACCTTAATTTTAAAAATACTTTATTGCTAAAAGATGCTGTCATCTCAGCCATCAGCAAGTCCTAATCATTGATCACAGATCACCATAACAAATACGATAATAATGAAGTCTAAAATGTTGCAGAAATTACCAAAATGTGACACAGATTAAGTGAGCAAATCCTGTTGGAAAAACGGTGCAGACAGAATTCTTGATGCAGGATTGCCACAGACCTTCAATTTGTAAAAAAACAAAAAAACAAAAAAAACCCCACAACATCTGTAAAGTGCAATGAAGCAAAGCACTATAAAATGAAGCATGCCTGTATGTCATCTTACGGTGGCTTTCCTCGACTCCCTGAGTAATACCTGAGGACTATCCCTGAGTCCTCCATTCACTTTCCACTTAAAATTACCTCAGTTTTCTGATTTAATTTCCTCAGTATCCAATATACTCTGTGTCCCCTTATCTACAGACACAGGGAAAATAAAGGATATAAAACCCTTACAAAGTCAATACTGACTCCACAATGCCTCTGTCTAAATTGGCCAGTATCCCCGAAATCCCAAAGCACTAGAGGGAGTATGACCCATCATGGCAGATTTCATAAAGGCTTAATCATTTCTTGTACTAGTGCCTAAAACATTCCTACCCATCCAGTGAAAATAGCCTAGTCGACATGGGTAACACTTTGTACAAGATGTGAGGACTATAAATCATACAGTTTGCCCACATTTCCCTCAAACACTATCCTGGTTTCTGTACCTCCAAATTCAACACACTTCACAGTAGTAGATGTCTGTTTAAGCTTCTTTAGTATTCCCTTACATTCTGATTTACAGTACCTTTTCACTTTAACATAGGAAAAACAATAAACCTGGCTGTGCTGCCACTAGGCCTCACAGGAACCCCTCCAAAACTTATCTCAGGTTTTCAGTCATCATCTCCAAGACTTAAAATTTCTCTGTCGACGCAATATGTAGGTGAGTTGCTCTTATGCTCACCTAATCTAACCTCTTCTCAAGTGGGTTCTCTTCATCTCTTGGAAACTTTGGCTATATAAGGACATAAAGCTTATAAAGATAAATTACAATTTTCTTAGACTCAGATTTACTATCTTAGTCATGATCTATCCTAGGGAGTTAAATCCCTCTGAGCAGACAGAAATACAGTCATTCAAAATTGCCCTCACCCTGTTACAAAAGACAACTTAGCAGATTTAGAGGATATTGAGTTGGTAGATCCCCAACTTCTCTGAATTACCTGTCACCTTATATGACATGACTGAAAATGGCATCTCTGAATCTCTGCCTTCAGAAGTCACTACAAAGTTAACCTTTGACAAACTCAAGGCTATCCACAACCCTATCATTCTGGATTATCCCCAAATTATATATAGTCTTTTTTTTCTGCTTATACATGAAAGGGATGGTCAAGTTCTTGGAGTTTTATCTCAGAAACGTAATAGAAATCAGACTTGTTGGATATTACAGTCTTTCTCTCTACTCAGTAGCTAAACATATCCCTCTTGTCTAAGGGCAGTAGCTGCACCTACATTTAAACTTGGGGTCATGTTTCCACCTAATGGTATCTCATGCAGTTCAAATTCCTTTCTCCAAAAGTATGCAACATTTATCTGCTTTCAGACTCACATCCTATGAACTTCTCTTCCTGTCCTCAGTATATATTACCATATACAGCAGTCACACTCTTTTTTAAAATTGGAATATAGTTTGTATGCCTTAAAATTTATCTTTATTCAGTGTACAATTCAGTATTTTTTTAGTGTATTCACAAAGTTGCTCAACTATCACCACTACCTAATTCCTGAAGATTTTTAGCATCCCCAAAAACAAGGCCATGCCTATTGGCAGTCACATCCCCATCCCACTTACCCCAACTATGGGCAACAATTAATCTACCTTCTCTCTTTGGATTTTCATATTCTGGACTTTTCATGCCAATAGAGTCATACAATATGTGACCTTCTGTGTCTGGCCTCTTAGTATGTTTTAAGAGTCATCCATGTTGTAGTATGCATCAGTATTTCCCTATTTTTTCTTGCTAAATGATATTCCATTGTAAACATATAGCACATTTTGTTTGTCCATTTATCAGTTGATGAAAATTTAGGTTGTTTCTATTTTGTGGCTATCATGAGTAATATTACTATGAACATTCATGCACAAGTTTTTGTGTGGACATAATCTCATAATTCTCCTGGGTACAGACCTAGGAATGGAATTGTTAGTCGTATGGTAACCCCATGTTTAACCTTTTCAGAAACTACCAGACTGCTCCATAGTTACTGTGCCATTTGATATTCCCACTAGCAATGTATAGAGTTTTCATTTCCATGTCTTAACAACCCTTATTATTTCCCATCTTTTTAAATTGGAGCCATCCTTGTGGGTATAAAGTAGTAGCTCAATGTTGTTTATATTTGCATTTCCCTAATGACTAATGCTGTTGAGTGGCTTTTCATGTGTTTATTGGCCATTTGTATATTTTGATGTCATATTAATCCAGCTATCTTACTCCGTCTTCCAGAGAAGAGGGAAACTCATGATTGTTTAACTTTAACCTAAGAACTTTACCTGTCTCTCTTATCTCCTTGAAACATCTCTATAAAACTCAGACTTAGAATTCTTTGTAGACAAGTCATATCTTGAAAGTGAACAAGTAAATTTTTAAGTTGGGTATGCTTTCACTGCTTTCCAAGAGCTTATTGAATACTCTCTTCCTGTAGTCAACTCCTCATAACTAGCTGAACTTGTAGGATTGACTCTAGCCTACCAGTTAGCAAAGAATGAAAGGGCTAACATACACACAGAAAGTAGATATGTCTTTAGTGTGGATTATCATTTTGGCATGCTACAGAAATAACAAGGTTTCCTAACAGCTGCTGATGCTTCCAATAAGCAGTGTGAGTACGTTCAGGCTTTACTAGGTGCATTGCTTCTCTCCAACGAAGTGGCTGTACTTAAAGACGTAGCTCATACTAAGAAACAAACCCATGATAAAAAAAGGAAATGCCTTGACTGACCAGATGCCAAACAGGGTGCTCTGACCCAAGTTCAATTGGTTAAACAAATTAAAGACAATCTGGTTTCTCCAGAAAACTTCTACAAAACCTTGAGCAAACTTCAGTTAAAAGATCAGACTTTAGGGGGTAAAAAAAGTATTGGGACAAATCTGGGTGTTTCCTCCAGCATATGGACTATGGAAACACAAAGACTGTCCCTGGGTTCCTCCAGTCTCTCTGAAATAAAGCTTGATGGAAAATTTGCAAGTTATGACCCATTATAGTAAACAATCTTGAAAACGACTCTGGGACAACACTGTTGAGAACATTTTAATTAGATAGTAGCTAAAGTCTCCAATGCATGCTCCATCTGCCAGATTCATAACCTGGAAAAACCCTTGAAGTAAGACACAGACAGAAACAATAGCCTTAGGGACTCTTTGAACATTTACAAATGTACTTTATGCAACTCCCTACTTCACAAAGATTTGAATATGGACCTACTACTGCTTGCCTTTACTCTGGATAACACAAAAATATATATTAAAGGAAATTACTAGAGAATTAAAATGGTACATTAGAAAATATCTATTGAACAAAAAAATACTTCAGAAATGAAGGAATTGAGGAACAAAAAAGATACAAGACAAAACAAACAGCAAGGTGACAGAAGGAAGTACTTCTTTATCAGTAATTACATTTAAAATAAATGGATTTAACTACCAATGAAAAGGCAGAAAATGACAGAATGTAGGAGGGGCGGAAGATGGCGGCGTGAGTAGAGCAGCGGAAATCTCCTCCCAAAACAACATATATCTATGAAAATATAACAAAGACAACCCTTCCTAGAATAAAGACCAGAGGACACAGGACAATATCCAGACCACATCCGCACCTGAGAGAACCCAGTGCCTCGCGAAGGGGGTAAGATACAAGCCCCGGCCCGGCGGGAGCTGAGCGCCCCTCTCCCCAGCCCCCGGCGGGAGAAGAGTAGGCAGAGCGGGAGGGAGACGGAGCCCAGGACTGCCGAACACCCAGCCCCAGCCATCCGGGCCAGAGTGCAGGGCCCTCGATACTAGGAAAACAGGGCAACAAGAACAGTGAGAACAGTGAGTGGGCACTGGAGGACGGGTGCCAGAGAACATAAGAAAAGCGCGCGACCATTTTTTTTTTTTTTTGCTTTTTTGTTGTTTTGTTTTGGCGAGCGCTTTTTGGAAGTCTTAAAGGGATAGGGAGCCCAATACTAGGGAAACAGGGCAGCAACACCGGTGAGCAGAGGCTTGAGGCTGGCACCGGAGAATAAAGAAAAACGAGCGACCACCTTTTTATTTAATTAAAAAAATCTTTTTTTTTTTTTTTTTTTTTTGGTGGTCGTTGTTTTGTTTTGGCGGGTGCTTTTTGGAAGTCTTAAAGGGGTAGGGCGGGACACTTAATTCAGAGGTAGGGAATCCGGGATCTCTGGGCACCCTAACCCCTGGGCTGCAGGGAGCAGGGAGGCCCTTACGGAGATAAATAGCCTCCCAGCAGCTTCTGCTCCAACGCAACTCCACCATTTTGGAGTAGCTGCCCGAGCCAGGCCACGCCCACAGCAACAGCGGAGATTAACTCCATAGCAGGCGGGCAGGAAGCAGAAGCCTTGTCTGCACGCAGCTGCCCAGCACAAGCCACTAGAGGTCGCTGTTCTCCCAGGAGAGGAGGGCCACAAACCAACATGAAAGGAAGTCCTTCCAGCCGTCACTCGTCCCAGCTCTGCAAACTATTCCTATCACCATGAAAAGGCAAAGCGACAGGCAGACAAAGATCACAGAGACAACACCAGAGAAGGAGACAGACCTAACCAGTCTCCCTGAAAAAGAATTCAAAATAAGAATCATAAACATGCTGACAGAGATGCAGAGAAATACGCAAGAGAAATGGGATGAAGTCCGGAGGGAGATCACAGATGCCAGAAAGGAGATCGCAGAAATGAAACAAACTCTGGAAGGGTTTATAAGCAGAATGGATAGAATGCAAGAGGCCATTGATGGAATTGAAATCAGAGAACAGGAATGCATAGAAGCTGACATAGAGAGAGACAAAAGGATCTCCAGGAATGAAACAATATTAAGAGAACTGTGTGACCAATCCATAAGGAACAATATCCGTATTATAGGGGTCCCAGAAGAAGAAGAGAGAGGAAAAGAGATGGAAGGTATCTTAGAAGAAATAATTGCTGAAAACTTCCCCAAACTGGGGGAGGAAATAATCAAACAGACCACGGAAATACACAGAACCCCCAACAGAAAGGATCCAAGAAGGACAACACCAAGACACATAATAATTAAAATGGCAAAGATCAAGGACAAGGAAAGAGTGTTAAAGGCAGCTAGAGAGAAAAAGGTCACCTATAAAGGGAAACCCATCAGGCTAACATCAGATTTCTCAACAGAAACCCTACAGGCCAGAAGAGAATGGCATGATATATTTAATACAATGAAACAGAAGGGCCTTGAACCAAGGATACTGTATCCAGCATGACTATCATTCAAATATGACGGTGGGATTAAACAATTCCCAGACAAACAAAAGCTGAGGGAATTTGCTTTCCACAAACCACCTCTACAGAACATCTTACAGGGACTGCTCTAGATGGGAGCACTCCTAGAAAGAGCACAGCACAAAACACCCAACATATGAAGAATCGAGGAGGAGGAATAAGAAGGGAGAGAAGAAAAGAATCTCCAGACAGTGTATATAACAGCTCAATAAGCAAGCTAAGTTAGGCAGTAAGATACTAAAGAGGCTAACCTTGAACCTTTGGTAACCACGAATTTAAAGCCTGCAATGGCAATAAGTACATATCTTTCAATAGTCACCCTAAATGTTAATGGGTTGAATGCACCAATCAAAAGACACAGAGTAACAGAATGGATAAAAAAGCAAGACCCATCTATATGCTGCTTACAAGAAACTCACCTCAAACCCAAAGACATGTACAGACTAAAAGTCAAGGGATGGAAAAACATATTTCAAGCAAACAACAGCGAGAAGAAAGCAGGGGTTACAGTACTAATATCAGACAAAATAGACTTCAAAACAAAGAAAGTAACAAGAGATAAAGAAGGACACTACATAATGATAAAGGGCTCAGTCAAACAAGAGGATATAACCATTCTAAATATATATGCACCAACACAGGAGCACCAGCATATGTGAAACAAATACTAACAGAATTAAAGGGGGATATAGACTGCAATGCATTCATTCTAGGAGACTTCAACACACCACTCACCCCAAAGGATAGATCCACTGGGCAGAAAATAAGTAAGGACACGGAAGCACTGAACAACACAGTAGAGCAGATGGACCTAATAGACATCTATAGAACTCTACATCCAAAAGCAACAGGATATACATTCTTCTCAAGTGCACATGGAACATTCTCCAGAATAGACCACATACTAGGCCACAAAAAGAGCCTCAGAAAATTCCAAAAGATTGAAATCCTACCAACCAACTTTTCAGACCACAAAGGCATAAAACTAGAAATAAACTGTACAAAGAAAGCAAAGAGGCTCACAAACACATGGAGGCTTAACAACACGCTCCTAAATAATCAATGGATCAATGACCAAATCAAAATGGAGATCCAGCAATACATGGAAACAAATGACAACAACAACACTAAGCCCAACTTCTGTGGGACACAGCAAAAGCAGTCTTAAGAGGAAAGTATATAGCAATCCAAGCATATTTAAAAAAGGAAGAGCAATCCCAAATGAATGGTCTAATGTCACAATTATCGAAATTGGAAAAAGAAGAACAGATGAGGCCTAAGGTCAGCAGAAGGAGGGACATAATAACCAAGAGCTGGTTCTTCGAGAAAATAAACAAAATAGATAAGCCTCTAGCCAGACTTATTAAGAAGAAAAGAGAGTCAACACAAATCAACAGTATCAGAAACGAGACAGGAAAAGTCACGACGGACCCCACAGAAATACAAAGAATTATTAGAGAATACTATGAAAACCTATATGCAAACAAGCTGGGAAACCTAGGAGAAATGGATAACTTCCTAGAAAAATACAACCTTCCAAGATTGACCCATGAAGAAACAGAAAATCTAAACAGACCAATTACCAGCAACGAAATTGAAGAGGTAATCAAAAAACTACCAAAGAACAAAACCCCCGGGCCAGATGGATTTACCTCGGAATTTTATCAGACATACAGGGAAGACATAATACCCATTCTCCTTAAAGTTTTCCAAAAAATAGAGGAGGAGGGGATACTCCCAAACTCATTCTATGAAGCTAACATCACCCTAATACCAAAACCAGGCAAAGACCCCACCAAAAAAGAAAACTACAGACCAATATCCCTGATGAATGTAGATGCAAAAATACTCAACAAAATATTAGCAAACCGAATTCAAAAATACATCAAAAGGATCATACACCATGACCAAGTGGGATTCATCCCAGGGATGCAAGGATGGTACAACATTCGAAAGTCCATCAACATCATCCACCACATCAACAAAAAGAAGGACAGAAACCACATGATCATCTCCATAGATGCTGAAAAAGCATTTGACAAAGTTCAACCATTCATGATAAAAACTCTCAGCAAAATGGGAATAGAGGGCAAGTACCTCAACATAATAAAGGCCATCTATGATAAACCCACAGCCAACATTATATTGAACAGCAAGAAGCTGATAGCATTTCCTCTGAGATCGGGAAATAGACAAGGATGCCCACTCTCTCCACTGTTATTTAACATAGTACTGGAGGTCCTAGCCACTGCAATCAGACAAAACAAAGAAATAGAAGGAATCCAGATTGGTAAAGAAGAAGTTAAACTGTCACTATTTGCAGATGACATGATACTGTACATAAAAAACCCTAAAGATTCCACCCCAAAACTACTAGAACTGATATCGGAATACAGCAAAGTTGCAGGATACAAAATCAACACACAGAAATCTGTGGCTTTCCTATATACTAACAATGAACCAACAGAAAGAGAAATCAGGAAAACAACTCCATTCATAATTGCATCAAAAAAAATAAAATACCTAGGAATAAACCTAACCAAAGAAGTGAAAGACTTATACTCTGAAAACTACAAGTCACTCTTAAGAGAAATTAAAGGGGACACTAACAGATGGAAACTCATCCCATGCTCGTGGCTAGGAAGAATTAATATCATCAAAATGGCCATCCTGCCCAAAGCAATATACAGATTTGATGCAATCCCTATGAAACTACCAGCAACATTCTTCAATGAACTGGAACAAATAATTCAAAAATTCATATGGAAACACCAAAGACCACGAATAGCCGAAGCAATCCTGAGAAAGAAGAATAAAGTAGGGGGGATCTCACTCCCCAACTTCAAGCTCTACTATAAAGCCATAGTAATCAAGACAATTTGGTACTGGCACAAGAGCAGAGCCACAGACCAATGGAACAGACTAGAGAATCCAGACATTAACCCAGACATATATGGTCAATTAATATTTGATAAAGGAGCCATGGACATACAATGGGGAAATGACAGTCTCTTCAACAGTTGGTGCTGGCAAAACTGGACAGCTACATGTAGGAGAATGAAACTGGACCATTGTCTAACCCCATATACAAAAGTAAACTCAAAATGAATCAAAGACCTGAATGTAAGCCATGAAACCATTAAACTCTTGGAAGAAAACATAGGCGAAAACCTCTTAGACATAAACATGAGTGACTTCTTCTTGAATATATCTCCCCGGGCAAGGAAAACAACAGCAAAAATGAGTAAGTGGGACTATATTAAGCTGAAAAGCTTCTGTACAGGAAAAGACACCATCAATAGAACAAAAAGGATCCCTACAGTATGGGAGAATATATTTGAAAATGACACATCTGAGAAAGTCTTGATGTCCAGAATATATAAAGAGCTCACACGCCTCAACAAACAAAAAACAAATAACCCAATTAAAAAATGGGCAGAGGAACTGAACAGACAGTTCTCCAAAAAAGAAATACAGATGGCCAACAGACACATGAAAAGATGCTCCACATCACTAATTATCAGAGAAATGCAAATTAAAACTACAATGAGGTATCACCTCACACCAGTAAGGATGGCTGCCATCCAAAAGACAAACAACAACAAATGTTGGCGAGGCTGTGGAGAAAGGGGAACCCTCCTACACTGCTGGTGGGAATGTAAGTTAGTTCAACCATTGTGGAAAGCAGTATGGAGGTACATCAAAATGCTCAAAACAGACTTACCATTTGACCCAGGAATTGCACTCCTAGGAATGTACCCTAAGAATGCAGCAATCAAGTATGAGAAAGATCAGTGCACCCCTATGTTTATCGCAGCACTATTTACAATAGCCAAGAATTGGAAGCAACCTAAATGTCCATCGATAGATGAATGGATAAAGAAGAAGTGGTACATATACACAATGGAATACTACTCAGCCATAAGAAAAGGGCAAATCCAATCATTTGCAGCAACATGGATGGAGCTGGAGGGTATTATGCTCAGTGAAACAAGCCAAGCGGAGTAAGAGAAATACCAAATGATTTCACTTATCTGTGGCATATAAGAACAAAGGAAAAACTGAAGGAACAAAACAGCACCAGAATCACAGAACTCAAGAATGGACTAACAGGTACCAAAGGGAAAGGGACTGGGGAGGATGGGTGGGTAGGGAGGGATAAGGGGGGGGAGAAGCAGAGGGGTATTAAGATTAACATGCAATGGGGGAGTAGGAGAAAAGGGAGGGCTGTACAACACAGAGAAGGCAAGTAGTGATTCTACAACATTTTGCTATGCTGATGGACAGTGACTGTAAAGGGGTTTATAGGGGAGACCTGGTATAGGGGAGAGCCTAGTAAACATAATATTCGTCATGTAAGTGTAGATTAGTGATACCAAAAACAAAACAAAACAAATAAAAAAGGGCAGTTCCCGTGTGGTAACCTCCAATGAGTTCTACACAAGGGTATAAAGGGCATATAAAAGTGTAGGCAAAGGGTCTGTTTGCGTTTATACAGAAGATCAAAGCCTAATTGGACTACCCCGAAAATGAACTAAGATACGATATGAAAGAGAACTTCCAACATCAGCACTCTCTGGAAGACTCATGCCAGAAGATGATCATCAAAAAACCCAACAAAGATCCACGCACTGCTACAGCTGTAGATGCACTCATCCCACCAGTTCCTGGACTTGCCATGGGAATGAGGAAGGAGATATCTAAGCTGGCCTGTGTACACAGTAAAACAACAAATTTGACTGGATCTATACTGTTGGAACTCAACCAAGAATTAGGAGAAGTGCAAATTGTAGTGCTCCAAAATCTTACAACTACAGACTATTTACTGTTAAAAGAACATAAGGGATGTGAACATTCCCCAGGAATGGGTTGTTTTAATTTGTCTGATTTCTCTCAGACTGTTCAAGTTCAGTTGGACAATATCCACCATATCATAGATAAGTTTTCACAAATGCCTAAGGTGCCTAACTGGTTTTCTTGGTTTCACTGGAGATGGCTGGTAATTACAGGTATGCTTTGGTTATGTAACTATACTCCTATTATGTTAATGTGTGTGCGCAATTTAATTAGTAGCTTAAAACCTATACATGCTGAAGTTACTCTACAAGAAGATATGTCAAAGAAATAATCAATCTTCCCATGTTTTCTTCCGCCTGCTACTTCTATAGCTTTTCTTCTTCCTCCCTAATTACAACCCTTAAATAGAATTCGTGGCTCATATCAAATTTACCGAGTATCATAATTCTTCCAAGTGGTAAAGATACCTCAAGACAAATGCTGGGCATAGAAGCTACAGTCCATAAATATGCAAAGAAATAAAAAGCTAACCATTTCAAACAATAAGGCTTCTCTCTCACTTACCAACTTCACATTTCCCTGTATGGCCCCGGAAGATGACTGGTTAGCCAGAGACGGGTAAGATTCCTCAAGGGATGAACAACCTAAGACAGGCACAGTCGCAGGGGGCCATCTGGTGAGAAAATGGGGAGCAGCAAAGGTGAGGCTTAGAACCTCCCCCCTCATGTTCTGAGAGAAATCTTCTGCATACATGGATGTTTATTGCCCTCGTCTAGCTCGGATTAACACATAGTCTACAGGCACACACCTGATCATCTACATTTGCTCTCTTAAAACACTAAACTATGTTTTCTACCTTTATCTTGTATCTACCTACCACTTCAGCATTTTATTAAAAATAATAATAATAAAGAGAGAAATGTGGTATCCACATATAAATCAAGTATAAAAACCAAATGAGTATTCATATTTGAACTGTTTATAGTTCATAATGCATGAGCAAAACCGAAAATTTCTGTGATGACTGCCCTTGTATTGTTCACTATGTAATTTATTCATTATGTAAGAATTTGTTCTCCATGTAAGAACTTGTTATGCCTCAGAAGATTGGAGACTGATGAAAATTAGGCTTGGGGTGGATTAATGATTGTGCATTGAGCATTGACTCCCCTATACAGAATTTTATTGTCGTTAACAACCATTTGATCAATAAATATGAGAGATGCCCTCACAAAAAAAAAAAAAAAAAAAAAAAAGGACAGACTTCCAATGGTAAAATAAATAAGTAACCGGGATGTAATGTATAGCATAAGGAATATAGTCAAGATATTGTAACAGCTTGGTAGGGTGATAGCTGGAACCTAGAATTATGTATATAAATGTTTTATCACTGTGTTGTACACTTGAAACTAATGTAATGTAATACTGTGTGTCAACTACCCTTCAATAAAAAATAATTATCTAAAAAAATTAAAAAAATAAAAATAAAATAAAGAGGGAAAAAAAAAAAGAAAGAAAATGACAGAATGTAAATGAAAAGAGAAAGCATGAGCCAGGTGTATGTTGTCCATAAAGGACTCATTTATAACCAAAAATGCAAAAGAGTTTAAAGTTAAAGAATGGAAAAAGATATCCCATACAAAAGTTTTAAAAAAAGGAGCTAAAGTAGGTATACTAATATCAAAAAAATAGACTTTAGACAAAAATTGTTATAAGAGAGAAAAAAGGACATTATGTTATAATAAAATTGTCAAACACTCAAGAATATATCACAACTTAAATACAAGTTCTCCTAACAATAAAGCTCCAAAATAAATGAAGCAAAAATTGACAGAATTGAAGTGAGAAATAGAAAGTTCTACAATAATAGTTAGAGATTTCAATACGTTACTATTAATAATGGATAGAGCAAATAGAAGATTACCAAGGAAATAGAAGTGCCTATTAAATAATACGATAAACCCACTAGAACCAACAGATATCTAGAGAACACACCCAACAACAGCGGAATAAACATTCTTCTCAAATGCACATAGAACATTCTCCAGGCTACACCATATATTAGACCACAAACCAAATTTCAATAAATTTGAAAAGATTGAAATCATGTAAAGTATGTTCTCTTACCATAATGTGATGAAATTAGTATTCAATAACAGAATAAAATTTAGAAAATTCATAAATAAGTGGAAACTAGACTACACACTCCTAAGTAGCCAATGAGTCAAAGAAGAAATCACAATGTAAGTTAGAAAATATTTTGCAATGGATGAAAATAAAAACATGTGCAATGCAGCAAAAGCAGTGCTCACAAGGACATTTATAGCAGTGAAATACCTACATTAAAAAAGAAGAAAGATCTCAAATAAATAACCTAAGTTTCCACTTTGAGAAACTACAAAAACAAGAGGAAACTAAACCCAAAGCAAGCAGAAGAAAAGTAATAGTAAAGATTAGAATATAAATAAATGAATTAGAGAACAGAAAATCAATTAACCCTAAAGTTCATTCCTTGAAAAGAATGGTAGAATTAACAAACCTTTATCTAGACTAAGAAATAAAAGAAGACTTTAATTACTAAGATCAGGAATAAAACTCAGGACATTACTGCTGACCTTACAGGAATAAAAAGGGATTATAAGAGAATTTTGTGAACAAATATTAGTAGACTAAAGGGTGAAAAAACCCAGATAATAATCTCAATAGACACAGAAAAGCCATTTGAAAACCTGTAATACCTTTTCATGACAAAAACACTCAAGGTACTAGGAATAGCAGGGAACTTCCTAAAGATTAAAAAGGGTTATCTATGAAAACTCCACAGCTAACATCATATTTAATGGTGAAAAAATTGAGTATTTTCCCCTAAGATCAGAAGACAACAAGAATGGGAGGTTAACATTGTATGGGAGTTTCTAATAATGGCAATTAGGCAAGAAAAAGAAACAAATGGCATCCATATAGGAAAGGAAGAATTAAGAGTACCACTGATCACAGATGACTTGATCTTATGTATAGAAACCCCAAAATATCCACAAATGAACTATTACCACCAATAAATGAATTCAGCAAAGTTACAAAATACAAGATTAATATACAAAATCAGCTGTTTCTATACACTAGCAATGAAAAATCCCAAAATAAAATTAAGTAAACAATTCCATCTACAATAGTATCAAAAAGGAACAAAATACTTATGACAAGCTAAAATCATCTTAAAATTCATATGGAAATGACAGGGGACCCGAGATAGTGAAAACAATCTAGAAAGAAGAAAACTAGGGGACTAAAACTTCCCAATTTTAAAACTTACACAAACCTAGAGTAATCAAAACAATGGGGTACTGTCATAAGTCAGACATATAGATCAATTATAGAATTTAGAGTCCAACTATAAATCCATACATCTATGGTTAATTGATTTTTGACAAGTGTGCCAAGACTATTCAATGAAGAGAGAGTAGGTTTTTCAAAAAATGGTGCTGGGGCAAGTGGATACCCACATGCAAATAATAATAATAAAAATAACAAAAAATAATGATAATTTGGACCCTTACCTCATACAATATGCAAAAATTAACTCAAAGTGAATCAAAGACCTAAATGTAAGAAATAATGCTATAAAACTCCTAAGAAAAAACATAGGTAATAAATCTTCACACTTTGGTTCAGGCAGTGGCTTCTCAAATACGATATGATACCAAAAGGACAAGCAACCAAAGAAAAAGCAAATTGGACTTCATCAAAATCAAAACTTTTGTATATCAGAGGACAGTATCAAGAAAGTGAAAAGACAACCTATGGGAATTAGAGAAAATATTTGTAAATCATATAGCTGATAATGGTCTAGTATATGGACTATATTAACATTCTTACAAGTCAGCAATAAAAAGACAAACAACCCAATGTAAAAATGGGCAAAGGCCTTAATAGACCTTTTTTTCCAAAGAAGAGATACAATAAATAGCCAATAAACACATGAAAAGATGATTAGTTTTTTGGAAAATGCAAATCAAAACCACAATGAGATATAGTGTGGCTCTAATTAAATAAATGGAAAATAACAAGGTGACTATAATTAAATAAATGAAAAATAGCAATGAGGATATGGAGAAATTGGAACCCTCAGACATTGCTGTTAAGACTATAAAATGGTGCAGCCACTGTGGGAGCAAGTTTGGCAGTTCTTCAAAAATTAAACAGAGTTACCAGCAGTTCCACTCAGAGGTATATACTTAAGAGAATTGAAAACCTATGTTCAAACAAAAGATTGTGCACAAATGTTCATAGCAGCATTATTCATAATAATTAGTCGTTATTCAAAAAGTGTATACAAGTCAATTGTCCATCAAGTGATGAATGGATAAACAAAATGTGGCTTATCCATATAATGGAATATTATCCAGTCATAAAAAAGTATGACGTGTTGATACATGCTACAATGTAGATGACCCTTGAAAGCATTATGGAATCACATATGGTGTGATTCCCTTTATATGAAGTGTCCAAAATAGGCAAGTCCATGGAGACAGAAAGCAGACTGCCAGGGGAAGAATGGGGAATGACTGCTTAATGGGTACAGGATTCACCTTTGGGGTAATGAAGATGTTCTGGAATTAGGTAGTGATAATGACGCACAACAGTGTGAATATATTAAAAACCACTGAATTGTACACTTTAAAATGGTTAAGATAATGAAATTATCTCAAAAAAAGTAATATAATATTTTTAAAGAAAAAAATGGGGCATTTACAAGTCTTTACATCTAAAGGGCTATGTAGATGCAGCAAAATAAGGTTTCTTTTATAAGGTTTGGGTGAAATTAAGAGCAGCTGTTTCAATAATATACACAGGATTTCTAAAAAGGGACAGAAAACCCTCCCAAATTGTATTGGACATTTCCTGTTGACTGCATGTGGCACATTCTTTTACCTTTTCTCTCTTCCATTATCAAGAGAGATAGACCCACCCATTGCTGTTGACTCCACTCTTCTTTCAGAATTCCATGCATGTGCCTGGTCCAGCAAGCCTTTATCCATTGTTGCCAGGGCCAGATAGCATCTCATCCAACTGGGAAACAGGGGTCATGCCAGCTCCCCAGATTTATGTGGGTCCGTGGCCTGAAGCTGAGATGGCCCAGCTGGAGTTCATGCTAACCAGTTGGCTCAGGCTCTCAAGGCTCCTCAGGGCCCTCCTGGCTTCTGCTCTGTCACCATTCCTGACCCACCAAGCCTGCCACCTAAAAGGCACTGCATCCTTGGCAGCCTGGCCAGGATGGGCCAAGAGTCAGCCAGCTGCAGGCAGGGTGAGGACCCAGGGAGGTGGCTGCAGCTATCAGGCCACGGGGGTGGGAGTGGGTTGGGTCACTGCTGCAGGGCCAGAACAGGCCCGGCTGCAATGGCAAGGGTTCAGGATCACTGAAGTACTGAAGCTGCTGGTCACTCCTAGGCCTCCAGGTCACAGGTCAGCCTTGCTGAGAAGTCTCTGGGGTTGGCGCTCCAATCTCACCTTGCATCCTCCTGGAACTGACTACTTGAGCTAGTGGGATTTTAAAATGAAAACTTCTTTAACTTTCTGAATACGTACAACCACATGGGCTAAGGTAGTCTCATTGGCCTGAAGAAGCCCACTCCTTTTGACAAACATTGATTATCACCTATGAATATATCACAGGCAGAGCAGTGAGACTGGGCATTACACCTTGATTTTAAACTCCATTTTGTTATAAGCAGATAGAACACAATACTGCAAAAGACTACCGCAATATCCTCAAACTTCTCACCAAGAGGGTCCGACTGCCTTTCTGAGCCAAATACTCTGCTTGCACCTAGAGAATTAACCTCTGGGTTTTTTTTTTTTGGTATCATTAATCTACAACTATATGAGGAAGATTATGTTTGCTAGACTCCCCCCATCACCAAGTCCCCCCCAACAAACCCCATTACAGTCACTGTCCATCAGTGTAGTAAGATGCTATAGAATCACTACTTGTCTTCTCTGTGCTGCACAGCCCTCACCGTGCCCCCCCATTATACATGCTAATCATAATGCCCCCTTTCTTTTTCCACCCCCCCATCTCCTCCTTCCCACCCATCCACCCCAGTCCCTTTCCCTTTGGTAACTGTTAGTCCATTCTTGGGTTCTGTGAGTCTGCTGCTGTTTTGTTCCTTCAGTTTTTTCTTCGTTCTTATACTCCACATATGAGTGAAATCATTTGGTACTTGTCTTTCTCTGCCTGGCTTATGTCACTCAGCATAATACCCTCTAGCTCCATCCATGTTGTTGCAAATGGTAGGATTTGTTTTCTTCTTATGGCTGAATAATATTCCATTGTGTATATGTACCACATCTTCTTTATCCATTCATCTACTGATGGACACTTAGGTTGCTTCCATTTCTTGGCTATTGTAAATAGTGCAGCAGTAAACATAGGGGTGCATCTGTCTTTTTCAAACTGGAGTGCTGCATTCTTAGGGTAAATTCCTAGAAGTGGAATTCCTGGGTCAAATGGTATTTCTATTTTGAGCATTTTGAGGAACCTCCATATCGCTTTCCACAATGGTTGAACTAATTTACATTCCCTCCAGCAGTGTAGGAGGGTTTCCCTTTCTCCACAACCTCGCCAACATTTGTTGTTGTTTGTCTTTTGGATGTTGGCCATCCTTACTGGTGTGAGGTGATATCTCATTGTGGTTTTAATTTGCATTTATCTGATGACTAGCGATGTGGAACATCCTTTCATGTGTCTGTTGGCCATCTGAATTTCTTCTTCGGAAAACTGTCTGTTCAGCTCCTCTGCCCATTTATTAATTGGATTATTTGCTTTTTGTTTGTTGAGGTGCGTGAGCTCTTTATATATTTTGGATGTCAACCCTTTATCGGATCTGTCATTCATGAATATATTCTCCCATACTGCAGGATGCCTTTTTGTTCTATTGGTGGTGTCCTTTGCTCTACAGAAGCTTTTCAGCTTGACATAGTCCCACTTGCCCATTTTTGCTTTTGTTTTCCTTGCCCGGGGAGATATATTCATGAAGAAGTCACTCATGTTTATGTCCAAGAGATTTTTGCCTATGTTTTTTCCTAAGAGTCTTATGGTTTCATGACTTACATTCAGGTCTTTGATCCGTTTTGAATTTACTTTTGTGTCTGGGGTTAGACAGTGAACCAGTTTCATTCTCTTACATGTAGCTGTCCAGTTTTGCCAACACTGGCTGTTGAAGAGGCTGTCATTTCCCCATTGTATGTCCATGGCTTCTTTATCATATATTAATTGACCATATATGTTTGGGTAAATATCTGGACTCTCTATTCTGTTCCACTGGTCTGTGGCCCTGTTCTTGTGCCAGTACCAAATTGTCTTGATTACTTTGGCTTTGTAGTAGAGCTTGAAGTTGGGAAGTGAGATCCCCCCTGCTTTACTCTTCCTTTGGCTATTCCAGGTCTTTTGTGGTTCCATATGAATTTTAGAACTATTTGTTCCAGTTCATTGAAGAATGCTGTTGGTATTTTGATAGGCATTGCATTGAATCTGTAGATTGCTTTAGGCAGGATGGCCATTTTGATAATATTAATTCTTCCTAACCAAGAGCATGGAATGGGTTTCCATTTGTTAGTGTCCTCTTTAATTTCTCTTAAGAGTGTCTTGTAGTTTTCAGGGTATAGGTCTTTCACTTCCTTGGTTAGGTTTATTCCTAGGTATTTTATTCTTTTTGATGAAATTGTGAATGGAATTGTTTTCCTGATTTCTCTTTCTGTTAGTTTATTGTTAGTGTATATGAAGGCAACAGATTTCTGTGTATTAATTTTCTATCCTGCAATTTTGCTGAATTCAGATATTAGTTGTAGTAGTTTTGGAATGGAGTCTTTAGGGCTTTTTATGCACAATATCATATCATCTGCAAATAGTGACAGTTCGACTTCTTTACAAATCTGGATGCCTTCTATTTCTTTGTTTTGCCTGATTGCCATGGCTATGACCTCCAGTACTATGTTGAATAACAGTGGGGAGAGTGGGCATCCCTGTCTTGTTGCCAATCTTAGAGGAAAAGCTTTCAGCCTCTTGCTGTTAAGTATGATGTGGGTTTGTCGTATACGGCCTTTATTATGTTGAGGTACTTGCCCCGTAAACGCATTTTTTTTAGAGTTTTTGTCATGAATGGAGGTTGAATTTTGTCGAATGTTTTGTCAGCATCTATGGACATGATCATGTGGTTTCTGTCCTTCTTTTTGTTGATGTGGTGGATGATGTTGATGGATTTTCGAATGTTGTACCATCCTTGCATCCCTGAGATGAATCCCACTTGATCATGGTGTATGATCCTCTTGATGTATTTTTGAATTCAGTTTGCTAATATTTTGTTGAGTAATTTTGCATCTATGTTCATCAGGGATATTGGTCTGTAATTTTATTTTTTGGTGGGGTCTTTGCCTGGTTTTGGTATTAGAATGATGCTGGCTTCATAGAATGAGTTTGGAAGTATTCCCTCCTCTTCTATTTTTTGGAAAACTTTAAGGAGAATGGGTATTATGTCTTCTCTGTATGTCTGATAAAATTCAACAGTGAATCCTTCTGGCCTGGGGGTTTTGTTCTCAGGTAGTTTTGTTCTTAGGTAGTTTTTTGATTACCTATTCAATTTCATTGCTGGTAACTGGTCTGTTTAGATTTTCTGTTTCTTCCTTGGTCTGTCTTGGAAGGTTGTATTTTTCTAGGAAGTTGTCCTTTTCTTCTTGGTTTTCCAGCTTGTTAGCATGTGGATTTTCATAGCATTCTCTAATAATTTTTTGTATTTCTGTGGGGTCTGTCATGATTTTTCCTTTCTCATTTCTGATTCTGCTGATGTGTGTAGATTCTCTTTTTCTCTTAATAAGTCTGGCTAGGGTCTTATCTATTTTGTTTATTTTTTCAAAGAACCAGCTCTTGGTTTCATTGATTTTTTTCAATTGTTTTATTATTCTCAATTTTATTTATTTCTTCTCTGATCTTTATTATGTCCCTCCTTCTGCTGACTTTGGGCCTCATTTGTTCTTCTTTTTCCAGTTTCAATAATTGTGACTTTAGACTATTCATTTGGGATTGTTCTTCCTTCTTTAAGTAGGCCTGGATTGCTATATACTTTCCTCTTAGAACTGCCTTCTCTGTGTCCCACAGAAGTTGGGGCTTTATGCTGTTATTGTCCTTTGTCTCCATATATTGCTTGATCTCTGTTTTAATTTGGTCATTGATACATTGATTATTTAGAAGCATATTGTAAGCCTCCATGTGTTTATGAGCCTTTTTGTTTTCTTTGTACAATTTATTTATAGTTTTATGCCTTTGTGGTCTGAGAAGTTGGTTGGTAGAAGTTCAATCTTTTTGAATTTACTGAGGCTCTTTTTGTGGTCTAGTATGTGGTCTATTCTGGAAAATGTACCATGTGCACTTGAGAAGAATGTGTATCCTGCTGCTTTTGGGTGTAGAGTCCTATAGATGTCTGTTACTTCATCTGTTCCAATGTGTTGTTCAGTGCCTCTGTGTCCTTACTTATTTTCTGTCTGGTGGATCTGTTCTTTGGAGTGAGTGGTGTGTTGAAGGCTCCTAGAATGAATGCAGTGCATTCTATTTCCTCCTTTCATTCTGTTAGTGTTTCTTTCACATATGTTGGTGCTCCTGTATTGGGTGCATATATGTTTATAATGGTTATATCCTCTTGTTGGACTGAGCCCTTTATCATTATGTAATGTCCTTCTTTATCTCTTGTTACTTTCTTTGTTTTGAAATCTACTTTTTCTGATACAAGTACTGCAACACCTGCTTTTTTCTCCCTATTGTTTGCATGAAATATCTTTTTCCATCCCTTGACTTTTAGTCTGTGTATGTCTTTGGATTTGAGGTGAGTCTCTTGTAAGAAACATACAGATGGGTCTTGCTTTTTTATCCATTCTGTTACTCTGTGTCTTTTGATTGGCGCATTCAGTCCATTTACATTTAGGGTGATTATTGAAAGATATGTACTTACTGCCATTGCAGGCTTTAGATTTGTGGTTACCAAAGGTTCAAGGGTAGCTTCTTTACTATCTAGCTGTCTAACTTAACTCTCTTATTAAGCTATTATAAACACAGTCTGATGGTTCTTTATTTCTCTCCCTTGTTATTCCTCCTCCTCCGTTCTTCATATGTTTGGTGTTTTATTCTGTACTCTTTTGTGTTTCCTTTGACTGCTTTTGTGAGTAGTCAATTTTGATTTTTGCCTTTAGTTAGTATTTGGTTGGTTTGCTTTCGTTGGTGTGATTTTATTTTCTCTGGTGATGTCTATTTAGCCTTAGGAGTGCTTCCATCTAGAGCAGTCCCTCAAGAATACCCTGTAGAGGTGGTTTGTGGGAGGCAAATTCCCTCAACTTTTGTTTGTCTGGGAATTGTTTAATCCCTCCTTCATGTTTAAATGATAATCGTGCTGGATACAGTATTCTTGGTTCAAGGCCCTTCTGTTTCATTGCATTAAGTATATCATGCCATTCTCTTCTGGCCTGTAAGGTTTCTGTTGAGAAGTCTAACCATAGCCTGATGGATTTTCCTTTGTAGGTGACCTTTTTCCTCTCTCTGGCTGCCTTTAATACTCTGTCTTTGTCTTTGATCTTTGCCATTTTAATTTTTATATGTCTTGGTGTTGTCCTCCCTGGGTCCCTTGTGTTGGGAGTTCTGTGGGCCTCCATGGTCTGAAAGACTATTTACTCCCCCAGTTTGGGGAAGTTTTCAGCAATTATTTCTTCAAAGATACTTTCTATCCATTTTTGTCTCTCTTCTTCTTCTGGTACTCCTATAAAGTGAATATTGTTCTGTTTGGAGTGGTCACACAGTTCTCTTAGTATTCTTTCATTCCTGGAGATCCTTTTATCTCTCTCTGCCTCAGCTTCTCTGTATTCCTCTTCTCTGATTTCTGTTTCATTAATGGCTTCTTGAACCTCATCCAGTCTGCTCTTAAGTCCTTCCAGAGAATGTTTATTTCTGTATTCTCCCTCCCTACTTGCTCCTTTAGCTCTTGCATATTTCCCTGCAGGTCCATCAGCATGGTTATGACCTTTATTTTGAATTCTTTTTCAGGAAGATTGATTAAATTTATCTCCCCAGGCCCTCTCTCGGGGGTTGTCTGTGTAATTCTGGACTGGACCAAATTCTTCTGCCTTTTCATGGCGATAGAGGTAGCTGTAGGCAGGTAGCACGTGTGTCAGCTGGGAGAACAAAGTCCTTTCCTGTTTGCTGGTTGCCTTGCCCTTGTCTGCTGCCTGTGTCAGTTACCCACAGTCGTGGAGCAGCCTCCGGATTAATCCCCTAATCTGCCGTAGGCAGAGTCGCCATCAGGGTAGCCCAGAGCCCTGCGGGGAGTGGCATGTGCCCCAGGTGTGCTCTGCTGCACGAGCGGCGCCCCTTCAAGGTGTACCGGGCAGCTGCGCACTGGCAGCAGCCTTTAGTTTTGGCCCGGGCAGCTGCGCTCTGGGAAGAGATTCTGGGAAGCTGCTGGGGGCGCAGCCAATCTTGGGCTGCTCCGCTGCTGCCCCTGGCTCACTCGCCTGCTCCCGGGCTGGTCTGCTGCCACCGCTCTCAGGCTACTGGGCTGCTGTGTCGGGGCCACGCCAGCCGGGGGAATGACTGGCAGGCTGCTTATCACTGTGAGCAGCTTCAGAGCTACACTGCCACCCAGGAGGTTAAGGCACCTGGAGTTCCCTGGGATTCCCAGCTGCTGAGCTGAGTGTACCAGGATGATTCCATCCAGCTGTGAGGTCCTTGCCCCTTTAAGACTTTCAAAAAGCACTCGCTTTTCTTTTGTCCCAGGGGAGCCAGTTGAGGGGACCCGCTCACAGATTTTGCTTTTCCATTTCTCTAATATCCAGCACACCATGCACTCTCTGTCTGCGCTCCCAGTATGGATTACTAGAGCTGGTTGTTTAGCAGTCCTGGGCATTCACTCCCTCCCCTCTACGACTCCTTTCCTCTGGGCAGAGAGCTGTGGTGGGGGGTGAGCTCAGGTCCTGCCAGGCTGTGGCTTGTATCTTACCCACTTAGTGAGGTGCTGAGTTCTCGCAGATGTAGATGTAGCCTGGCTGTTGTACTGTATCCACTGGTCTCTCTCTTAGGAATAGTTGTATTTGTTGTATTTTCAAAAATATATATTGTTTTGAGAGGAGATTTCCACTGCCCTACTCATGCTGCCATCTTGGTTTCTCTCTTCTAACCTCTGGTTTTTAATCCTGGAATTGAGACCTTTATAAGGGTAGAAATAAGATTACCATATATCACAGCTTGCCCGAGGCAGTTGTGTGACTTACTTCCCTGTGAGGCAAGTCTTGATATATGGTCCTTCTCGTCAGTGCATAATGAGTAGTAGTGTCACTTTTACAGCTCAGCTTGGGACAATGAACTATACAGTCACTGTAAATATAAACCTTCTCACACTGACACAGGAGGATTAGAGCAGAAAAGCTCACAAACATGCCTCTGCAGCCCCTGGGACCACATAACCATGGGCACACTGGTACAAAGGGAGACAACATGGCCACCACAGACCACCACACATGCACACAGAAGCTGGGAGGTTGGGCAGCAATGTGTGCAAATGGGCTCCGAGGGGCTTTTCCTGACTGGAGACTGGGGTTGAGGGACTCAGAGTTTCACACCTGAGTTCACATACTTTAGTTGAAGTTGCTACAAATTTCGAAGTCCCCAACACGGACCTCTGATGTGTCATAACAGGATTCCAGCTGCCTAGAAGGCATATTTGTGGAGCAACATGGCTGCCCATTTCCTGAGAAGGAAACTGAGGCTCAGAGGCATTAAGGTAGCCTGCCCACATTTATGTTGCTAGTGAGTGGCAGAGTCAGGATTTAAATCCACATTTGTCTGCCTTTTCAGTTCACACCCTTGTTGCTAGAAAACCTAGTGAAGAATGTGGTCCTGGGATGCAAGAGATGAAGCAGTATAAGAAAGAACTGAATGACCTATAATATACCATCAAATCTAATCCCACACTTGGTAAGTCAGATAAGTACTGAAAACATCCAGTAGACTAGCCACAAGGACATCATAGGGGACCTTGATGAGAATGCTTTCAGTAGAACTCAGGCCAGATTGCATAAAGCTGAGGACAGACTGGGGAAGAAAGAAGTGGAAACAGTGAATGGAGAGTATTCAAAAAATTTAGATTTGAAGGAAAGAAAATAAGATAGTAGCTATACAGAGGGAATAATCTAGTGTCTAGGGAGGGATTTTTCTTGTTATAAAAGTAACATGTTTAATGTAGAAGACTTAGATGGTATTGATGAATCAAAGGTATCCCACGAACCAGAAATAATCCCAGGTAACATTTTGGCATTTTTTTTCTGGCCCATCATCATCCTATATACACAGGCACACATTTTTACAAAAATGTTATCAACAATTCATGTTGTTTTGTAGCTTGTTTTTCAATTAAAATAACATTATAATCCCTTTGCCATAATAAATGTGCTGTGTATCGTTATAATAACTGCTTGATATTCCTACAGTTTGTTTTGAAATAATTTTCACTGCCAATCCCCTCCTGTCCCCCCTTCCCTTCTTTACTCTTCTCTTCTCTTTTTTCTTCCCTTCCCTTCTCTTCCCTCCAATACTCCACACCAGCTATTGTGCAGTGGAAGTGTAATTAATTCAGTCAAAATAGAATTTTGAAGAAAATATGAAAAAATATCAGAGAAATACTTTCCTGAAAAGTGAATTTGTTTTTTTAAGCGAATGATACTTGAGCACATTTATACCTAGCAGTGTATGTGTGGTGTGTGTGTGTGTGTGTGTGTGTGTGTGTGTGTGTGTGTGTGTGTGTGGAACAGAGAAGCTAGTAGAGAGGGAAAGGGTGAACATACAGCTAGCGGGCAGGAAAGGAGGGTTGTCAAATACTGGATCAAACTCCCTGAGAAGGAAGGAGGATACAAAGCATAGATGCCATGATTAAACTTAGACAGCTGCCTACAAGTCTGTGAGGGTTATGTTGTGGTAAAGGGGGAGGCCAGGCTATCTATCTGCTGAGAGACAGGGGGAAGGGAACTTTGGAAAACTGAGGTAGAGCTGAACTGGCTTCTTGGGTGAATGGGACAGAATGCGGGCAAAGGGCATGCAAAGGATGCATGGCGTATGCAAAGCCCAGTTAAGGCTGAAGCCAGTCCCCTTGCATTGGAGGTAGACATTTTGGGTTGATCTAAGTTTGGGGTTCTGCTACTATACAGGTACAGATGGACCAGCAGCTAGGCAGTTTGAAAATATTGGCCAGATAGTAGTCTTGGGTGGGAATAAAGAAGAGAGGACTGATAGATTGCTTGGGAAACAATGGAAGGGTCAAAGGACCAGAGGGTTAAAGGAGAATAACTGCAGTGACAATGAGGACATGAACACTAGAGAGAGATAGGTTTTGGTCAGAGAAATGGAACTGTAGTTGCCAAGGATGCTACAACTCCAGGACACAAGGTCCCTCTTCTGGGACCAATGCCACTCCAGGTCCTGCCAGTGCAGAAACTATAACCTCTGGGTTTGCCACCATGTTTGTCCGAATAGGCAGAGACTCTAGTTACCAAGCTGAGAGAATTCTGGCCATTAGGCCCAGTTTCCACTCTTCTCCACGATCCGCTGAGACTAAATTCACTGGGCCCTCACCCTGGGTGTCATCCTTCCTCTTCCCCCGGCATCTATTCCACTGCCATCCCCATAATGCCATGTAACTCCTTGCTCTGAATCCAGTGCTCTACTCTTTCCCCAGGCCCAGAAATTTTCCTCTGTACAATTTTCCTCACTAAAACTCCCTCACCAAATCCAGCAAATCCTCCTATATCCTCGGACTCTTAATCAAGAGTTCCCTTCATTCCCTGACCTTAAGTGAAAACTGGTGGCTACCACTGCCACCCTCTGGAGTAGGATTTATCTTTTCTGTCCTCACACAAGATGAAGGGTGGGACAGGTGTTCTGCCAGCTCCGCATTTCTGCTTTCAAACCATTACTTCCCTATGCTACTGAAACAAACAAAAAAAAAACTGTAAAAACTAAACTTGAACCTTTGAGACCATTTAATCATATGCCATCTTCCCCTTGGCCACACATCAAACTACCTTTGGGCCACTTCTGTTTACTTACAAAGGATGTTGGTCCCTGGTTCATGGCCTTTCTTCCCACCTCAAGGCCTGGCACTGTCTTGAGTGATTTCAACACCCCCAAGGATAACCCCTCCAATATCTTGGCTCCTTGGCCTCCTCATCTCCAAAGACCTTCTCTTTCACCTTAGTCACACACGCTCATAGCCACACCCCAGATCTTGCTGTTACCTGAAACTGCTTTATTCCCAAAGTTATGAATTTAGCATCCCAGTCTCCAGTGACAACTCCTATTCCTAGTTTTTCAACTAGCACTACAATCATTCCTCAGCTTCCACTGCCCACGGATTCCTCTATTTCTGCCCAGGCTATGGGGTCTCTTCTTTTTTATTTCTCTCATTACCTACCTTAGATGTCATGATTCATCATTTCAGTAACATTCTTGCCAATACTAAATTTCCTTGCCTTGAACTTGTTTTATAAAATCTCTACCCTGCTAAACCCAACTCGGTTTTTTTTTGTACCTGCACCTGAGCACTGCTAGAGAAATTCACACGACAGGGTATACTGATTTGCAAGAAATTCAAGATCATCAATTCCAAATAGGCCTACCACACCAGCAGACAATCCTAGTAAATTTCTCTGGTTAACTCATTTTCCAGAACAAATATTTCAAATCTTCTCTCTCTTGAAACCCCAGTTCTCCCTCCCATACTGCCTTCCTTGCCTCATATCCACACCTGCTCTCAGTGGGTTTTCTGGCATCACAGAGAAAATTACCTGCTTCTATTTTCATCTTACTGTCTTCTGTCACGTTAGTAAAAGGTGTTACTACCCTCCCATGGCAATCCCACTATGCACACTTTTGACCCACTGTGTGCTATCTTTCAGAAGCCTTACACATTGATGAGCCCTTACCTTTCCTATTTGTTCAGTTTTCCCCTGTCCATTGGATCCTTCCCAGAAGGTTTAGACATGTTTGTCTCCATTAAAAACAAAGAAACAAAAAACTTGCTTAACCCCAACTTCACACAAGCTATCACTTTCTCCTTCCCAACAAAATTCTTGAGAGAGTTGTCTCTTACTATCATTGTTTGTTACCTTCTGTTTACACCTAAGTCCACTTCCATCTGGTTTCCAGTCCCTTTGCTACAGCAACACATCTGCCTCTAGGTTGTCAAAACTATTGGGCATTTTTCACTTATCTTGTTAGACTTCTTAGAAGCATTTGACCAGTTAATCACTTCCTCCTTCTTGAAATGCCCACCTCCCTTGGCTTTTTTTAAACTGAATTTATTATTTTGAGATAATTGTAGAATTGCATGTGGCTGTAAGAAACAATACAGAGATCTCATGCACACTTCACCCAGTTTTTCCCAATGGTAACATCCTGTAAAACTATAGTACAATATCCTAACCAGAACATTGACATCAGTAGTTAAAATCCCGAACAGTTCCATGGCCACAAGGAATTCTCGCAGGGCCCTTTTATAGCCACACACCACTTCTCTCCAATATCCTTGCTCTCCCCCATCCCTTCCTCAACCACTAATTTGTCTTCCATTTGCAAATTTTCCTTTTTGAGAATGTTTTCTAAATGAAACCATGAAATGTAACTTCTTGAGACTGGCTTTTATCATTCAGCATAATTGACTATGAAAAATTCATCCAAGTTATTGAATATATCAATATTTCATTCCTTTTTATTGCTTAGTATTCCAGGGTATGGATGTACCACAGTTTGTTTAACTGGTTCTCTATTCATCTGTTGAAGGATATTTGGGCTGTTTCCAGTTTGGAGTAATTACAAATAAAACTTCAGTGAACACTCATGTATACATTTTCTTCAAAAAATTCTTTTTGAGGTATAACTGACATACAAAATTTGTATGTATATAATATATATAACTTAGTTACATGATAATTATATGCCTGTGAAGCCATCACAACAACCTATTACATAAATTTATCCATCACCTCTGAAAGTTTCCTCCTGCCCTTTTATTTATTATTAATTTGTTTGTGTGTGTGTATGTGTGTGGATATGAATTTCCATTTCTCTGGGATAAATGCCCATGAGTAAAATTATTTGGTAATATGTTCTTTGTATATTTAGTTTTTTTAATAAAAAAACTGCTAAACTATTATCCAGAGTGACTGTACCATTTCATATTCCCACCAGCTATGTATGAGTGATTGTTTCTCTTCATCATTATCAGCATTTGGTGTTATAACTGTTTATTTTTGCCATTCTTAGGTGTGTAGTGGTATTTTATTGTGGTTCTATTTGCATTTTTCTAATGGCTAATGATGTTCAACATCATTTCAATGTGCTTCCATGTGATGTTTATATATCCTCATTAGTGAAATGTCTGTTCATATCTTTTGCCCATTTTCTAATTGGATTATCTGGTTTTTTTACTGTTGAGTTTTACAAGTTCTGTATATATTTAAGATATGATCCCTTTCTTGGGTGCATGGCTTAAAATTTTTTCTTCTGGCTTGTATCTTGTTTTTTCATTCCTTAACAGAGTCTTTTGCAGAGCAAAATGTTTTAATTTTTTTAAATTTTGCATAGCTCTAGATCCCAAAGATATTTTATGTTTTTCTAAAGTTTATAGTTTTGCATTTACATTTGAATTTGTGATTCATTTAGCTTTTGTATAAGGTGTAAGGTTTAGTCTGAGATTCATTTTTTTTGGCACCTATGAATATCCAATTGCTCCAACACCATTTGTTTAAAAGGTTATTCTTCCTCAATTGAACTGCATTGAAAAAAAGGGCATATTTGTGTGAGTCTATTTTTACGGTCTATTTCTCCATTCTGTTTCAATGATCTATGTATCTATCTCTCTTCCAATGCCACACTGTCTTGATTACTATAACTGTGTAGTAAGGCTTAATAAATGATGTCTGTTTTGCTTACCATTGTATCCTCAGCTCCTTGAATAGGGTCTAGAAAATTACAGATACACGTTTTTAAGTATTTTTGAGGTAGAGCAGTTATGGATAAGGACAATGTCATGAGCTATGCTGTCTAATAGAACATTCTTCTGTGACAGAAATGTTCTCTATCTGCATTATCTAATATGATAGCCAATAGCCACATGTGGCTATTGAGGCCTTGAAATATGGTTAATGCAACTGAGGAGCTAATTTTAAATTTGTATTTAATTTTAACTTAAATTTAAATAGCCACATGTGGCTAGTGGCTACTATATTGTACCACACAGGTCCAGAGGGTAGCCATGAAAGAGTGTGACAAAATGAAGAGAGTCCAAGATCATTAGATTTTAAGAATAGCTAGGCCAAAGATTTGGATGAATAAACCAGGTGAACAGCGAAGCCCCCCAGGACAATGACATAAATGTTGGCAAGGATGGCTGTGTGCTAGAGGCTGAAAGACTTGGATTACTTTGGGGGCATGACCAGTGCCTGGACAACAGAGATGAGGAGTGGTAAGTGATTGATTCAGCTGGCATGTGACTTAACGTTGTGTTTCTAGCAGGGCAGAGAAATAATGGCCTGGAAGCTGCCTCAGAAAAGTAGGATGATGATTCCTTCCTGCAGTTCCTATAAATGAGTGTCCTTGGCAAAATGCCAGAATCAGTTAGGACAAGGAGGAACAAGTAGCATTTGGTAACAAGGAAGAACATATAGGAGAGCTTGTTGTCACAAAACCAAGGATCTGGGGGACACAGTGGAAATATTTGTAAAGAGGAGTCATGGGAAGAAAGGCTGGGGAGAAGAGGCACAACTGAGTCCGAGAACAAGAGAGATCATGTCAGCAAGGCTGCTCTCCAAAACTGCTGAGGTGGAGGAAGAGCTGGTTTCTTGGGAAAAGGCTCTGCTGCCCTGACTACGAACTCTCTAAGAGAGTATTTAGCTTTTGAACCATTTTTGCAGGAAAGTGACTTTCGGTAACTGCATGATGTGTTGTCAACGTTGCGCAAAAGTTAACATTTTATGTATTAAATGTTTTTTTATTGCGGCAAAATACACATAACATAAAATGTACAATTTCAGCTATTTTAAAGCATGCATTTCAGCGGCCCTCAGTAAGTCATAATGAATAAATATTTTTAAACATAAAAGGTGGCAGGAGCACATTTGTGGTGGGCACCAATAATAGGACTCTGGTGGCCTTCACTGTTCTCAAAATTCCAAATGCAATGGAAATACAGTGTCAAGCTGCTTCAGACCAGGTGCTGGCTGAGGTACATGTGATCTTAAAGCAGCTCGTGGCTTTGGTTTGTAGGCTTTGAGGTGAATGCAGACACCCTCAGTTCACTCAGAAAAGAGGTATAAGTGAATGTTCAGTGGAGTTCTCTCTTTTGGCCTCTGAAGAACCCAGTAGCCCACTATTCTGAGCCACAGAAGTTAATAAAGCCTCTACTAGCCTTGTTTCCACATCTGTAAAATGCAGTAATAACCTCGAATTGTCATAAGGAATGTATTAGCGTAATGCCTGACACACTGTGTGCTCTCGGTAACTGTTAGCTATTATCATTGTGTTATGGTCCTGATCCAAGTCGGACTTCTGTTAGAGCTATTAGAATTATATTACTTCTATTCAGTTGAAACATGTTAAGGGCAAGGACTCTGGGTACTTATCTCTTATATCCCATAGAGCTAACACAGAGTAGGAAGTGCATACACCCTTGATGAATTAAATAATTATTCTTTTATGTCCACCTCCTTCCTCCAACCCTAATCAGTCTACATGAAAAGGTATGGTTGTTAAGAGCACAGGTTTTGGGGTCACAGAGGTTTGAATTTTGGCTCTGCCACTTACTTCCTGTGTGGCCTTTGGCAAATTACTTGACAACTGTGCATCTCATATATATATAACATGAAGAAAAATGATCTATTCATAGAATTAAACAAGAAAATATAGCAAAGCACAATGCCTGTCACAACTAAGTGCTCGAACAGTAATAATTCCTCCTCCTCTTCCTATTATTATTATTTTCTGTTTCTTTCAGGGAAGAAGGTGTACTTCCCCCACCAATCTCCATTCTGATGGGGACTAAGGAGTGGCTTGGTGAGAGGCAGCACAATACACTGCCTAGGGAATGGGACTTTTTCAAGGAAGATGTCTGAGAGTTGGGAAAACAAGAAAAAAAAATGAGAAAAAGAAAATGAAACCATAAATAAAACTGACATTTGTTTGCAGTGTCATGACCAGGTGTCCATGACCCCTTCAATGACCAGGTCATTACCTCTTTCTCCAATTTAGGCTCTTCCTGATGTGCTCAGAACAGGCCTGCCATGTTGTGTGCCAATGCTGCAGAACATTCCCTTCTCTTCTCACCACCAAACCGCTCTTGCTGTGTATGGTCTAGACTCTTGGGAACTAATCAGGAACTAATTTACTAATCTGAGGTCAGCTGTTAATGGGTTGCTAGTAGCTTCTTGTTTCCTCATTGCACAGTGCTTTTGAGCACCTTAACTCATGACAGAGAGTAACTAATGAAAACTGCAGGTCTGGGGTGGGGGTACAGGGCACGTCTTTGGGGAGAGAAAACATTCCCATGCTACATAGGCAACTGCTTATTCAGCCATTGGGTGGAGTAAGCCTAAAACAGAAGAAAAGGAAAATGAAGTGGAATGGGCGGATACTTCCAAGTGAAATCCTCAAAGTGCTACCACAATAAACACTTCAGAGTTGCAGCCACCACCTTGAGCATTCACACTCATTATCACTCTCCCTGAGAGTGATCTTTTTTCTAATTGAAGTATAGCTGATATACAATATTATATTAGTTTCAGGTGTACAACACTGATTTGACAATTATATACATTACTAAATGTTCACCACGATACGTGGTTACCATCTGTCACCATACAAAGTTATTACATTATTGACAATATTCCCTATGCTATACCTTTCATCCCTGTGACTATTTTATAATTGGAAGTTTGTGTACCTTTTTATTCTCTTTTCCTATTTTACCTATCCCCTACCCCCTCCCTTATGTCAACCACCAGTTTATCTGTATTTGAGTTTATTTCTGTTTTGCTTCATTTATTTTTAGATTCCACATACAAGCAAAATCATATATTTGCCTTTGTCTTATTTCACTTAATAGTCTCTAGGTCCATCCAAGTGGCAACGTTTCATTCTTTTATATGGCAGAATAATATTCCATTGTATTTATATACCACATCATCTTTATCCATTCATCTATTAATGGAGACTTCAGTTGTTTCCATATCTTGGATATTGTAAATAATGCTACAATAAACACAGAAGTGCATACATCATTTTAATTAGTGTTTTTCTTTTATTCAGGTAAATACCCAGAAGTAGAAATACTGAGTCATATGGTATTTGTTTTTATTTTTTGAGGAACCTCCATACTGGCTTTCACAGTGGCTGCACCATTTTACATTTCCACTAACAGTGTATGAGGGGTTCCCTTTTCTCCACTTCCTCACCAACATGTTATTTCTTGTCTTTTTGATATTAGCTATTCTGACTGGTATAAAGTGATATCTCATTGTGGTTTTGATCTGCAGTTCTCTTATAGTGTTGTTTAGCATCGTTTCATGTATCTGTTGGCTATCTGTATGTCTTCTTTGGAAAATGTCTGTACAGGTCCTCTGCCCAGTTTTAAATCAGATTAATTTTTTTGTTTTTTGGTGTGGAGTTGTATGAGTTCTTTATATCTTTTGGATATTAACCCCTTGCTGGACATAACATTTGCAAATATATTCTCCCATTCAGTACGCTGCCTTTTCATTTTTTTGGTGGTTTCCTTCACTGTGCAATGCTTTTAAGTTTGATGCAGTCCCACTTGTTTATTTTTGCTTTTGTTTCCCTTGCCTGGGGAGACATATCCAGAAAAAAATGCTAATGGTGATGTTCAAGAGTTTTCTGTGTATGTTTTCTTCTAGTTTTATGGTTTCAGGTCTTATATTTAGGCCTTAATCCATTTTGAGTTTATTTTTGTATGGTGTAAGGCAGTAGTTCAGTTTCATTCTCTTGCATGCAGCTGCCATTTTCCCAATACCATTTATTGAAGAAACTGCCTTCTCCCCTTGTATATTCTTGCCTTTGTCATATATAAATTGAACATATAAATGTGAGTTTATTTCTGGGCTATTCTGTTCCATTGACCTATGTGTCTACTTTTGTGCCAGTACCATACTGCTTTGATTATTATAGCTTTGTAGTATAGTTTGACATCAGGGAGCATGATACCTCCTATTTTTTTCTTCTTTCTCAAGATTGCTTTGGCTATTCAGGGTCTTTTGCATTTCCATACAAATTTGTTCTGGTTCTGTGAAAAAATGCTATTGGTATTTTGATAGAGATTGTACTGAATCTATAAATTTTAGTAGTATGAACATTTGAACATCAATTCTTTCAATCCATGAACACAAGATACATTTCCATTTGTGTCTTATTTCTTTCATCACTATCTTATAATTTTCAGAGTATAAGTCTTCCACCTTCTTGGCTAAATCTATTCCTGGGTATTTTATTCTTTTTGATGCAGATGTAAGTGGGATTATTTTCTCAATTTCTCTTTCTGCTAGTTTGTTATTAGTATATAGAAATGTAGCCGATTTCTGTCTACTGATTTTGTATCCTGCAACTTTATTGAATTCATTTATTATGTAATATTTATTATTCATGTAATAGTTTTTTGGTGAAGTCTTTAGGGTTTTTTATATATAGTATCATGTCATTTGAAAATAGTGACAATTTTACTTCTTCCTTAACAATTTAGATACTTTTTATTTCCTTTTCTTGTCTGATTGCTGTGGCTAGGACTTCTAGTATTATGCTGACTTAAAGTGGTGACAGTGGGCATCCTTGTCTTGTTCCTAATCTTAGAGGAAAAGCCTTCAGCTTTTCACCATTGAATATGATGTTAGCTGTGGCTTTTTCACATATGGCCTTTATTATGTTATGGTACTTTTTCTTTCTATCCCCACTTTGTTGGGCATTTTTGTCATGAATGGATGTTGAGTTTTGTCATGCTTTTTCTGCATCCATTGAGACTAAGAGCTAGTTCTTTGAAAAGATAAACAAAATTGATAAATCTTTAGCCAGGCTCAGCAAGAAAAAAAGAGAGAGGGCAGAAATAAAATCAGAAATGAAACTTATCACTTACAACTTATCACCACAGAAATGCAAAGGATTATAAGAGATTACTATGAAAAGTTATATGCCAACAAACTGGACAACCTAGGAGAAATGGATTAATTCCTAGAAACACACAATCATCCAAGACTGAACTAGGAAGAAATAGAAAACCTGGAGAGAACAAATTATTAGTAACAAAATTGAATCCATAATAAAAAAATCTCCCAACAAACAGAGGTCCATGGCCAGATGGCTTCAAAGGTGAATTCTACCAAACATTTAAAGAAGAGTTAATACCTATCCTTCTCAAATTATTCCAGAAAATAGAAGAGGAAGGAAGCTTCCAAATCTATTTAATGAAGCCAACATTACCAATACCCAAACCAGACAAATATACTACAAAAAAATGAAAATTACAGACCAGTACTCCTGATGAACATAGATGTAAATATCTTCAACAAAATATTAGCAAATCTAATTAAAAATACTTTAAAAGGATCATTAATCATGACCAGAGATGCAAGGATGGTTCAATATCTGTAAATCAATATGATATACCATATTAACAAAAGGAAGGATAAAAACTTTATAGCCATCTCAATAGACAGTAACTTTTTTGATCCTTTCTCTTTTGAGGCTTTCCCAACTCCTGCCTGACTCAGTTTGAGTGTGTTACCACCTGCTGTAGCCACTAGCTGGTAGACCAATTTAGCTTTCTACCATCTTTGAGCTTCCATTCCCATTGCAGCCTGCCTTTCTCTAGGGATATACCACCAATGGGCATTTCTTGAGCACTCACCATGGGTAAGGTCCTGTGTTTCATCCTAACTATTACTGAGATTGTGTAATGTGTGAGGGTTTATGCACAAATGTGCCACTAGTTACCTCACAGGAGACTTATTTGGGCTATTTTTAAAAGAAAGGAGATAGCTTTCAATTGATTTACCCATATGGTTCCTTTTTTTAAAAAAAGTATGTAAACACTAGGGTGACCATCTACCCTGGCTTGCCTAGGACTGATAAGTTTCCTGGGATGTTCAGGAATCAAGAGTTCTGCACAAACTGGGATAGTTGATTACCCTCAAACTTTTACTGATTGCCCATTATTTGCCCAGCATGACTCTAGGCACTGATGGGTTGCCTTCCAGGCCAGCCTTAAATTAATTCCAGGGCAAGTGATGCTCTAAGGTAGAAATGTGATTGTAAGTGTTTAACAACCAGCTCTGTGGGGGAGGGAGATCCCTGATTAGTAGTATTTGCTGATTTTTGTGGTGTAAACACTATTACCATGGTTAATTTCAAGCAACCAGTATGACGTCATTGAATGTGTAATAGAGAAGAGATGCAGAGTGCAAACATTATTATTTAACATTTTCACCACACAGGTACAACGATATAAATAACCTCAAGAACACAGATGATGGTAAAATGTAGTTAAATAATTAGGAAGTAATTTATTTAGTTTATTACCTTTAATAGAATTTCATTCCAAGTCTGTATCACTTAATTTTTAATAAAGGTATTAACAACTTGCAAAATTCCTAAAAAATAGAAGAGGAAGCTTCCAAATCTATTTAATGAAGCCAACATTACCAATACCCAAACCAGACAACTAGAAAGAAACTAGAAAGAAACTGCTTTCTTGCCAAATTCCTCTTGCTGGAGACAAATCATGCTTTCACAAGTCAGTATTAGTTCCAGCACATCACTGAAAGAATCCTGGGAAAGTCACCCCTTTTCATGATGCACATACATGCCTCTTTCTCACTGGTATGCCACAAAAGACTGAAAACCCATCATTTGCAATTTATTCCTTTCATCTGAACTCTCTGACTTTGGTATACTGAGAACAGACCAGGAATAAAGACATTTAAATTCCAATCCCAGTGTTGTCATGAATTGGCTATATGGCCTTGGCTTTTTTGGAACCCAGGTTACTTATCGGTAGAAATGGAGGTTAGACAGCTGGTGTTCTTAAATGGCTCTGACGTATGTGCACATGCGTTTACAGTTCTGTTGAGGTATAATTCATACAGTAAGCTAGACAAATTTAAGGAGTACAATTTGATGAGTCTGAATGAATCACCACAAACAAAATAATGAACATATCCATCCCCCAACAAATGTTTTGTGTCCCTTTATACTTCCTTTCCTACCTCCCAACTCTGTCACTAGGTAACCACTAATCTGCTGTCATTATAGAATACTTTTGAGTTTTCTAGTTTTATAAAAAATGGAATCACACATGTATTTTGGTTTTGTTATTTTCTATTTTATTTAGTCTTCTTTGAATTAAATTTGATCTTTTTTTTAGTTTATTGTGGAAGCTGTCATTAAGACCCTTCTTTTCTAATAGAGCTGATTAGTGCTATAAATTTCCCACTAAACATTGAATTAGCTATAGTGCAGAAATTTATATGTCTCATGTTTTCATTTCCACTCAGTTTAAAATATTTTCTAAGTTCCCTCAAAAGTTACTCTTGGACCACAAATTAGAAGTGTGTTATTTATTTTCCAAATATTTGGATTTTCCATTTAACTTTCTTTTCCTGATTTAATTCAACTCCATTGTGGTCAGAGAATAAAACTTCTATGATGTAAATCCTTTGATTTTATTGAGATTTTTTATAAGAGCCAGATAGGGTCTATCTTGGTAAAAGTTTAATGTGTACTTGTAAAGAATATGTTTTCTGTTGTTGGGTTGAGTGTTTTACAGATGTCAATTTTATCTTATTTTATAAATTTATTACTTGTGTTGTTCAAATCTTCGGTATTATTTTATGTTTCCTTGGTCTATCAATTATTGAGAAAGGTGTTCAAGTCTCTAATACTGTGGATTTGTCAATTTCTCCTTGTTCAGTTTTTGCTTCATGTATTTTGAATTTTTTATTTAGGTGCATATATATTTAGGATTGCTATGTCTTTATGATAAATTAACCATTTTATTATGAAATAGCCCTGCTTAATTCTGGTAATATTCTTTGTTTTGCAATCTACTTTTTTGGATAATAATAGTCACTCCTTTATAAATCTTTTTAAGTCATAGTTTTTAAAAAATGCTAATGTGATGTATCTTTTCCCTATTTTTGTTTAACCTGTGTTTTTATTTTTAAAGTGGGTTTCCTACAGGCTAAACAAGTTTATGGCTGGGTCTTTAAAAAGACTGTTTCCATTCTCAAAGACTGTTGACCAATCTCAACCTTTTAATTGGGTTGCTATGAGATGATTAACCTTAATACTATTGATATGGTTGTGTTTAAAGCTACCACCTTGATATTTGTCTTTATTTGTTCCAACTCTGTCTTTTATCCAACGTCTGGAAATTGTCATTTCATATACTTTGCCCATTTTTTGAGTCCTTAATGTGGGAGACTAACTCACTCACTGTTACTTCATCACTGCTAGAATTAGAAGTCGTCCATGTTTTGTTTTTCACAGTGATTTATTTGTATTATGGCTATTAGCCTTTAAAGTATGCCAAATAGTTTCTTCTAGTTTATCACTAATCTTTCAATTTTATTTATGAAGGGTTTTTTAATAAAGAGATTTTTAATTTAGACCTTATTAAATCTTTCATTCTTTTCTTTTGGGTTTTTATGTCATGCTTACAAATGCCTGCTCTGTATTTTCTTCTAAATTGTCATGTTTTAAAAGAAGAAAAATAACTCCTTGGTGTGAATGAATTTTATTTTTAACATCAAGTTCACTAATTTATAAAAGTAATACATGCACATAGTAAAAAACATCAAGTAGAATAGAGGGCTATAGATGAAAATGATCTTTTCCTCTTCTCCCATTGCCCATTCTTGTCAAATTCCTCTTGCTGGAGACAAATTATGTTGGCAATTTCTTGTATATATTGGACATATATACATACACATGCATATTTATCCTTTTGTACACAAATAGGATACACAGGTACACACACACACACACACAGTTCTGCAATTTTTCATTTAACATTTATCTTTACCAGACTGAAGAGGGATTAGGGCAGTCAGAGAACATGGCAGGGTAAGTGCAAAGGAAAAAGCATATTAATCTCTGAAAGGGCAACACTTAACACAAAACCCAGCAGACAATAAATGCTCAATAAATAAGTGTTAAATAAAAAAGGGGATAGAATAACTTGAGAAAACTAGAAAGAAACTGCTTTCTTGACTATTCTTCCCATGCCAGACCTGGTCTCCTGCCTGAGAGTTACCATCTCCTAAGGCAGCAGGGAACAACTGACAATGATCGATGAGGACAGGAATCACGTGAACCTCTTGCTTGCAATAATTTCCCACTGTAAGTCTCTTTTCCCACTAGACTCACTGCCTTCAGCACACACATTTAGTTCAAATGCACAGTTCACTTAACCACACAGCAAGAAAATTTGGGAGCTCAAAGACTACACAGCTGAGTTATAGGTACACACTCATACAAATAGCTACCATTAATCAGTACCTACTGTGAGGTATGCACCATATTGGGAACAACAGCCCTGCAAGGATAATGTCAGTTTATCCCCATTTTATTATAGATGAGAAAACTTAGGCTCCAGGAATCCAAGTGACTTATTCAGGGTCACAGCTAGTCAAGTGGCTTTCAGAGACAACTCTACACTTTAATCAGGTCAGCCTACTTTTCTGTTGGTCCCACACCACATTCGCTCTGATTTCACTGACTTTGTGCTGTTTTCCTTGCTTCACATTCCCTTCTCCATTTGTCTTATCTGTTGTTTTATGGAAGCTGGGCAGAGATAGAAACATGAGGTTGTGCAGGATCCATGTTAGGCTATATACAATATGCTGTCAGGGATGAGAAGTGAGTCAGCCATAGGAATCCACAAACAAGAACACACACATGGGGTAGATATTAAAAGCTCAGAAAGGGAATTGAGCCTGGGGACTAGGATATGGATACTACCCCAGCTCAAGAAACTAAAGCAAACATTTCTCTCTCCCTAGGGTGCTCTTGGTGAGCTGCTCACAAACACAGCCCTGTTGTCTTCAGTCTTACAGCCACTGGCCAGTGTATCTCCCCATCTCAACTGTACTCACTCTAAAGGTCCACATCAAGTCTCACCTCCATGAAGCCTTTCCCTATTAATCCAACACATTCCTCTCTTTCGTGAACTGTAGCTTTACTCAAAATCAGCACCATAAGATGTGTTTGTATACCCTCTTGTCCTTTAGTCATTTCAAGTATCTTGTTTTTAAATAGACTTATTCACATGTATTTTTTTCTACTGTTTCCCTGCCTGGTCTGGGTATTGAGAAATCTGGCTGGATTCCAGTCCCAACTCTCCCATTAATGAACTGTGTATAACCTCGAGCTACTCACAACCTCTCTGAGCCTCATCTTCCCACCTTCAAGGGTTATTGTGAAAACATAGTAAACATCATAACATAACATAAGAATATAAGCACTATTGCTGAAGATATTTGAACCAATCCTACTTAGTAGATGGTTCTGTGTAAGAAACAGCTATCACACTAACATCCTCATCAAAGGTTAACATGTTTAGTTAGAACAAGAATACTGCACAACTGTTAAAGAGGTGCTAGGTCTATATGCAGCTGATTTGGGGGCTCTCCTTGGAAACTACCAGGTGATTCCAGGCTTGCTCATTTTTAAAGCTTCCATCTTTCTGAATGTCTCTTCGTGTAAATGATCCGTGTCAATGCTATGAAAAATGAAAAGAATCTTATGTCAAGTCAAGCCAACAAATAGCTTTCCTATTATCAAGGATCAGAATCCCATTCATACTTGCTCCATGATACCACTCAGTTACTTCACCTATTTGGCCATCTACCTCCTCCCTCAGCCCCAGCTACTTTTCTTAGATCTCAAAAGAGAAAATGCTTATCTTCCTCACGGACTCTCACTCCTATTCCTCCTTGCCTTTGTCCAAGGACCTGCGCCTTTAGTCCATTAGCTCCCACTCCTGTTATCTATAACATCTTCCTTCATTCAGCCTACAAGAAGGCAAAAATGAAAAAGAACAATTCCCTCTTTCCTGCAGTCCCACAACGACACTCAGTTATGACCCCACAGCTCTTCCCCTTTACACAAACTTCTTGAAAAAGTAGTCTCCACTCTTTCTCTACTTCTTTATCTTCCATCACTTCAAGTCACTGACATCTGGTTTCCACCCAACCACACCACTAAAACAGCCTTTGACAAAGCCATCTATGGCCTCCTAATTGCTCAATCTAATGGGCACTTTTCAGTACCCATCCTTTTGAGCCTCTCCTTTGCATTTGAAACTGTGAGCCCTTCTTTTTTCAAACTCAATTTTCCCATAGCTTCCAGGATACCTTTCTTTCCTGGTTTTCTCCATGGGATTTCCCTTCTATACCCACCTCTTAAAAGTTGGTATGGGCCAGGGCTAATTTCCTAGAGATGTTCTTCAGAGGTTTTTTTCTTCTCATTCTCCCTAGAGGATCTCATCCATTGTCATGGCTTCAGCAATCACCTCCAGGGCACACTTCTATATCCAACTGCCTACCTATAAGAAAACTTCCCACTATGTCCTACAGGTACTTCAAACTCCACATGTGTGACCCTGATTAAAATCCACTGACTACAAACAGGCTCTTTCAACCGTAGTGACGTATAGATTTTAGTTTTCAATAGATAGAAGCTAATTTTTATCTAGCAAAGTGAAATGAGTAGCCCTACTACTTATACAACTACAGGGTAAGTAGGCATTTAATGCCATGGAAGTGTAAGAAGACCTTTAGAATTTCTGAGTGACTTAGCAAAGCTGCTAGGGAAGGAGTGAACCAATATGCTTAGGAAGCCCAGTGGTCTTCTGGGAGTTAAAAGACCAGTTATTCTCTACCCCTTCTTTCCAAATTTAGAATTAGGAACATGTATCAGGGTAAGCTAAGGGGGTTTAATCTAAGGCCAAGTACCTGGGAAAGGCATCAAGGTCCCTAAAATAAAATTATCTTGAAAAAAAAAGAAGGCTTAAGTGGGATCCCTGACTCAACTCAGAGGCCTTTATCTTTATGGGCAAGGACAAGTTTCACATATTTATACCTGTGGCTGATTCAAGTAGCTCCTCTAGACCCAGTCACCCTGACAGATGAGGTACTTTAGAGAACAATGGCTGTACGTTTGGGTGTGAACTAAGATATCTGTAACCTAAAATATCTGCAGCCCAAGTATAGTAGCACTGCAGGACTGACAGGGATCCAGACCAACCAGGGGATCACCATCCAGTCACCAGGAGCAGACTGATTCTCCAACCGGTTTTGGAAACAAAACCAGCTCCATCTTTGGGACCAGTTTAGGAAAGGTGAGGAGAGGCCCCAAAATGTACTACTACTAGAATATGTGAAAGAAAGCAACTGAATTTGTACCCAGAATTCTTCTAACAGGTCTTACTAAATCACACATGGCATACAAGGCCTCACTCAGTCTAATTTCTTGACACATTCTGCCTTGCACTTTACACTCACTTCTCAAGTATTTTAAATCATGCTGCTTAATGCCTGGATATCTTTGCCCATGCTATCTCCTGAGCCTGGACCACCCTTATCCATTCCTACCCCCTTTTCCCCGGCTATAGGCCTTGGATTCAACTTAGGTGGCCCTTCCTCCAAGAAGCTTTTCCTGACCCTCTTGGGCTGGATGAGTTCTCCCCTGGCATGACTCCCTTAAGACCTCATGATTACCTATTGCATTCATCAGCTTATGTGCCTGTCTCTACCACTAGCCCCTGAAAAACCGATCATATCTTTTGTTTTATTCATCCTTGTCTCCCAGCAGCTGGGACATTTGCCTAGCATACAGCAGATATTCCACAAGTGCTTGTGGAATGAATGAAGGTGAGCTCTGTCACTCTGAGGCCATAATGTCTTTTTCCTCCTTGACCTTCTTAATACCTAGACACCTGGTCTCTACTGAACATATCATTAACTGTCTCCTTGCCTTGCCCTCAGATGCTCTAAATTACTAACTGATCTCCTATTTGTATTTACTATATGCAAAGCACTGAGCCAGGAAGTTTACAAGGGAAAATGCAATTAGGGATAAGATTCAGACCCCACACTCAAGTAGCTCTTCAAAAAAACCTTCTTCCCTCAGCCTTTCCAATTTCCAGAAAAAACTTCCCCTTTTAGAACAGTCTCCTGGATTTACCCCCTTTTCTCTAGCTTACCACCACATGAAATGATCCATAATTTCCTCTCACCTTACTTGGGTAAGTATATATTTCTATTGATATCAGTGTTATTTGTCTTATATGTCCTCTAGCATTCAAAATCTATTTGCACTTAGTGAATGGTGTCTATTTTGTGTGGGTGTGCCCTTTATTTTGTATTCTAAGCTATAACTGCACACTGCTATTAACATGCTGATTGACAAAATTATAAAGGTTTGAAAGTTGGCCTGAAAACACAATGGAAGCACACTGGTTAAAAAACAAAGAGGGAGAGAAACAGGAAATGGTCCAAAAATTTACCAAAAAAATCCAGGTAATAGAATGCCATCATAAAATAATTTCTCCTTGCTGTCATTTAGGACCTTTGCTAAAGCATATGCACTACAAAGTGCTACCACATTAAATTACTCTATATCTAAAGAAACATTGGGATTTATCATTGAGTTTATTTCATTCTATTGACAATATAAATTTCAGTCTCTTCTTTCTGAGAAAGACACCATAGAGGCCCTGAGGGTTTACTATGTTAGGAATAATTCTCTCCTCCTGGGCAATAATCACCACACTCGCAAACATTTGAAACTAACAGATATCACTTTGCTAGTAGAGAATGAGCTTCTGTTTCAGCCAAACTTGCAATCAGGCCTTTATCTTATTTTCATTTATGCTTCAATCCATCAAATTGGCTTTGGAATGTAGAATTTTTGCACTCAGACTTTATTTTCCATTATGTGTTCGTTCTGAATGCCAGAAATGAATGGCCATTTGGCCACTGGTTAGCTGCCAACAGAGCATAGATGTATCCTAATTAAGAGTGACTGTGTGTCATGCCAGCCTGCTGAGCTGGCAGATGGACATTGACCAGAAAAGGTCAAGACCTCCATTCCCTGTAATTGCATCATTTTAACTTCATCCCCTTGAGTCTTGAAGACTCAAATATAAACATAAAGCCCTCTAACAGGTATTAGAAGAAGAAAGGGAAAGGGTCTAACCTTTACAGATTACCTCCTATATGCCAAGTGTTGTACTAGGTAATTCATAATTAACATCTCCCTTCATTCACTCTCCATGCTAACAACAAATAATCAGATACTAGCATTAGCTCCATTTTACAGACAAGGACACTAAAAGTTCAGGGAGGTTAAGTAAGCACAGTCATGGAGCTGGAAGATCCTAGTTCTACTATTTAAGTGAGACCTAGCAGAATCTAAATGTGATGCTCTTTTTTCCTACACTATGCTGCTTCTCTTAGCAATGAGATCTAATGCTGCCTCTTTTCTGCTTCTCTTCCTGCCCCTGTGTCCAAGGAAGAAGCCTATTAGTAATTTCACTTACTCTGAAATTTTGTGAAGGCATGGCCTGCCTGTTTTTCTTTTTCACTATAATCAAACTCAACATGCCTGTCCTGAACTCCTCCCTCCCACTTCCCCCATCATAGTAACTTACTAGAATGTCTGTAGTTTACATATTGGATGCATCAGTGCATCACACAGCATCTGCACTCCAAAATCCTTGAGGTCATTTCCACTTAAGTCTAGCAATGTTAGGTTCTCATTTCTGTTTAGGACAGAGGCAAGGGCTCCACAGCATGCATCTGTGAGATGACACTCTGCTAACCTATGGGAGGTTGGAAATTAGAGAAAAAATCAGTTTTACCCCAATTTTATAATGATCCTCCATTTCATATAGAGCATTAAACAAAAGCCCAGTGGACAAAGAGTCTCTGTGCACTTACCACAAGGTCTGTAGTTTGCAGGATGGGTATTTCAGCCCTTCACACAGCACCTGCATGCCTTCATCCCCCAGGGCATTATCACTGAGGTCGAGGTCTCTCAGGTGTTCATTGGTGTAGAGTGCATTACACAAATCCTGACAACACTCTCCAGTCAAGTGACAGGACCACAATCTGCCAGGAAGTAAGGTAGAGAAGGCTGGCATAGTTTCATTTGCACTGGGTCACTTTAGGAATTGTGTTTGCCCACTAGAAAAACACATTAGAAAATCAGAGTATCATGTGACAAAAAATTCCTTGCGCCAGGGCCAAGGAGAGATTGTGGAGAGGGAAAGCTTTATTACCCCTAAATTGGGGGGAATTTTCATTTATCGCTTCCTTGGAGATTCAATCACCATGCCAAAAACTACTCATTTAATTTTGGGAGCTGCTCAAACATTGGGAAACTCTGCCTGTGGTTATAGTCCACGATACTTACGCCAGATCCTTTAACTGACAGCCAGGCTGTTTTAATCCTTCACACAGCAATTTCAGTCCCAAATCTTCAATTTTGTTATTAATTAGAAGCAGCCTTGTCAGGCTCCAGGTGGAGCTTAGGACTTGGGTGAGGGACTCACAACAAGCTGCAGAAAGGGAACATTCGGAAAGCCTGGAGGGATGGGGACATCAAGGTGGCTGTTAACCAGGGTAGCAGGGAGGTCCCACTGAACCTCAAATACCAAGGCCCATGAGAAGGACAAGGATAAGCAGACACTTACACAAGATTCTCGATTATACCCTTTGCATGCCGCAGACCTGCACAGAGATGCTGTACTCCTGTGTCCCCCAGGGCATTGGCAAACACAAACAGCTCTTTTAAAGTCTGACTCACTTGCAAGAAAGAAGACAGTTCCACACAGCTAGCATCTGTGAGGTAACATGTGCTCAAGCTATACCAAAAAAAAAGAAGAAAAATCAGCCACTGCTGTCATTTAGCTTCCTGGGAATGTTTTCCCAGCCTTCCCATTTAGCTAAGTACTAGCCATCCTTCAAGTTCCAGCTCCTAGCCCACCTCCTTCACAGAGGCTCCTCCTGAGATCCCCAGCCCCTATGACCTCCCTTTCCCTGGACTCAGCTGGCATTTCTGAATGATTCCAAAGTGTTGGGTGCTGACTACACACTGAATTGTGTTCCTTTCCAATTGTTTTGTATCTGTGTGTCCTTAAGGGCAGCCTTGTCACCTGTAGTCCTTCTGATAGCTCCACCCACATGTAGCCCAGTGTTGGGTGCATAGTAGGTATTCTTTGTACATAAACACACAGGACAGTAGTATACTGGAAAAAGCATGAGATCTGGAGACAGATTCTGTAGTTACAACCTTACCATACCACTTTTTAAGTACTCTGACCTTGGACAAATCACATTTCCTGTGATGCTTAGTTTCCTCTGTATGGTGGGGTAAGAAAACCCACCACATATCATTATTTTAAGGAGTGAATTAAGTTAAGTAACTTCTGGCAAGCACCAAGCATAGATCCTGACATGTAGCAGGCAACCAACAAGTAAAACAGTCATAAGATGATGCCAGATAGTTCTAGAAACTTACTCTAATTTCTCCACTTTACAGTTGGAATGTCTGAGACCCTCACAAAGATATTTCACTCCTATGTCCCCCAGGGGATTTTCACTCAGGTCCAACTCAGTGAGGTTTGGATTGCAAATGAGAACAGAGGCAAGGTACTTGCAAACAGTCTCTGAGCTTTCAGGGAGAAAGCTGGCACACAACCTGGAGAGAAAAAAAGATGAACAGGCAAAATTGGCCACTTTATCATCCTACTCACCCACTACCCACAATACCTAGGAGCAGAGAAAATAAAGGCCTACCTATAAAAGAATGCCAATCTTGAATATGTTACAGTCCCCTTTCCCCTATGGAAGAGACTTGTACATTGCTCCTACAACACTGTATAACCTACTGGAACTCAGTAAATACTGAGTGCCCAAAAAGAAAAAGGTTGGGAGGAAGTATCAAGATGATCCAATCTCATTTCAATTCCCTGCATGAATTTACCACTCTATCTCATATCTTCTTTCAAATTCCAGGGGAAAATGCTATAATCATCCTTAATAAACTTTATAGTCAAAGTAGCTTTCCTTTCCTCTTATCTCAAAGTTCATTATCAATTAATTTTCTATCCTAAGAGAGATTCAGCCCACCACCATCATCCATATAATATTCCTTCTTTGGCACAAAGAGCGGTTTTTACTGACCTTCCTGTCTTCTCAATCTTTGTTTCTCCATATTAAGTAGTCCAATTCCTTGAACCATTTCCCATCAAACTTTTTCTTCCATCACTTTCAAGAATTTCTATGATATACACTACAACCTTTGAGTCTTCAATTTTCGCTTGAGTTACCAGGCTCCAAACTCAGTCTTGAAGAGGGTTCATAAGGACACGTATCTTTATCTTCCCAATTTAGAAATTTTAAATAGAGGAATTTTGCAAAAAAAAATGAGGTTCAAAGTGGATTTTAGAAAGCCTTAATGCTGAAGAGATTTTGCTTTTGAAAGCCCCACATACATGCTGTGATGGTTAATTTTATGTATCAAGTTACCTAGGTCATGGTACCCAGATATTTGGTCAAACATTGTTCTAGATGTTTCTATTAAGGTCCCTTTTAGATGAGATTAAATCAGTAGACTTTGAGTAAATTACCCTTCATAATGTGGGTGAGCCTCATTCAATCAGTTGAAATGTTTAATAGAGAAAGACTGAACTCCCCAGAAGATGGAATTCTGCTAGCAGACTGCCTTTGGACTTAAACTGCAACAACATCAGCTCTTCCCTTTGTCTCCAGCCTGCCAGCCTACCCTGAAGATAATGAACTTGACAGCTGCCATAATCCTCACGAGCCAATTGCTGAAAATAAGTCTCTGTATTTATACACATCTTACTGGTTCTGTTTCTCTGGATAATCCTAACTAATTATTTACTGGCCTGTTTATCTGAAGAATCCTAATACATATGATACATTTTTTATGAAGGTCATTACCATGGACTTTGAACTCACACACATCTGAATTGTACCTTTGTCATGTTATTTAGTCTTATGACCTTGGGTCTCCATTTCCTCATGTGCTAAAATGGGGATAATAATCCGAACCTCTCAGAGCTGTTGTGAACATTAAAGGAAATCATGTATACAAAGCATTTAAAATGCACAATGCTTAGCACAAAGTAATTGCTAAATAATTGTGGATTATTATTATTGTCACTGATGTTATTGCCACTTATAATGAAAATTCTCTTCCACACTTGTTACCTAAGAACAATTTTAGGGACTGCCACTTTTATTCTTCTCCATGACTCCTCAAAAATTGTTTTAATCATACAATATCCATCTTGAGTTGCATATTTTTAAAATTTTTCTTGAATTGTGGAAACTAACAATACAACTTACTTGAGCTTCTGTAACTTGCAATTTGGATGTTTCAAGCCTTCACAGAGCAGTTTAAAAGCTGAATCTTCCAGTTTTGTTTCACGAAATTCCAGATTGGTGAGCCACTGACTGGTGCTGAGAACAGCAGCTAGTGCTTCACAAGAAGCAGGAGAGATAAGGCATCGGTACAGCCTTCAGAGAACAGAAGAATAGCCTCATTACCCGATTCATGCTCTCCCCCTACACATGAGATAGTGACAAAAAAATTATATGAACAGAAACAACACATTCTCCTCCTATCAGTTACCTCAATGTCTGTAAAATACAGTTTGGCTGTTTTAATCCTTCACACAGAAATTTCATTCCTGAATCTTCCAGGGTATTTTTTACAAATTCCAAATGTGTCAGATACTGGTTGGTTTCAAATATTAAGGAGAGGTCCCTGCCACAAGAAGCTGTAAGGCGGCAGAAAATCAGTCTGTGTGAAGAAAAAGACATTTCAGAGAAGAAAAGAAAACAGGACTGTCTTAGAAGGTACATGTTTGCACCTTATTAATGTAAAGAGTTCTTGCAAGCCATTCAACATTTATTGGGTGCTTATCACTGTGCTAGGTGCTGAAACACAGAAATAATTAAAACCTAGAATCTGCCCTCAAGGAATGCCCAGAAAATCATGGATTATAATACAGTGTTAAAAGTACTGCAATGGGTATGCATATATCAATCATGGGAACACAGAAAGGTGGCACAATTCAGCCTAGTCTGGGGTGGGGTTTGGAGGATCAAGAAATGCTTGTAAGAGGGAGAAATACTTGAGTGTTGTTGTGAAAAGGGAATAGAAATTGAACAGGAATTAGGTGGATGGGAAGAATGGGAATGGGAGAGCGAGCGTCCTGAGGGACAATCCACTCATGGACCATGGACCAGCCTGTGCAAAGGCCAGGAGGCAAGAGTGAGAATGCTTCATTTGAAAAACTGTCAAATATTTGCTCTGACTTATTTTAAAAGACTGGAAGGATACATATCAAACTATTAAAAGTGGTTACCTTCCAGACTCGGGGATTGGTGGGATTATAGGGAAACATTTACTTTCTAGGTATTTAAAAATTATTTACACTGATCAAAAGTTATCAGAAAAGAAGTTTTTTTTTAATTTGGAAAACAGAATACATGCTTATTACAAATAGTTTTTGCAATAGAGAAAATTATGAAGGATAAAGTTTTTTTTTCAAGTACTATATTCTTACCACCCAAAGACAACCACAGTTAAAATATTGGTATATAACTTTCCATATTTTTAATGCATGCATACACAAAGAGTTAAATTTCTTTGTAACCAATGAAATCCTGTAAAGCTGTGTTTTAGAAAAATAAAAACTTCCTCCCAACCTCCCCCCTCCCCTCCAACTCCAAAAGATAACCAATGTTAAAAGTCTGGTGTATATCCCCCCAACTCCTTTCTCCAAGATCATAGGGACACATGCAAACACACACACACACACACATACAAAATGTCTGGTTTGTACATTGCACAAAAATGGGATCATAGAAAACATTACATCAACCTTACATACACATTCTTCTTCAGTCCTTATCATAGGCCCATGGGAAGAAACTGGGATTCAGTTATAGCTCAAGGTCATTTAGTAAGTGGCAAAGTAGAATCAACCTGAGGTCGGTCCAGTTTATTCTGTAGACCTCAGAATGCCACTGGAGGAGGAAAGAGACATGGTAAGATCCCTCTGATGACAGGATAGGGCAGGAGACAGACCTAATGGCAGAGGGCTGAGTGGTCCAGGAAAGAAATGGGTGCTGAGAGTAGCTGGATTAGGATGATGCGGTGGGGGTGGGGGTGGAGGTGGACAGATTCAAGACAGTTTTGGGGGTGGACACAGCCAGGATTTATGACCATTTAGGGTGACTACAGTGTTCAGTCCTGGGCCAATGGGGGAATGAGGCTGTTTTCTGGCTCCACCCTCTTCCTCCAGGGGGTGCCTAATGTCAGAGGGATTGGGATTGTTTCCTGTTCCAGAACATTCAATATTTAGGAGGGGAGGGCCCCCCTGCCATGGAACAAACTATTATGGTGGGGGTGTAGGGCATTTTGTATGTGATTACAAGCGTTTCATGTTCTTGGTTTGAAGTCTTTTCTGACCCCTCCTGTTTCTTCCCACCTTCAAGGACTTATAGTAGTGTAGCGAGTTCCCTTCTGTCCTGAGGGAAAGAGACTTTGTTGCACATTCCCTCCCACCCCTGCTGTCTCTGGAAGTTGGAACAGTCCTAGGGTGAAAGTATCCAGTGCTGGCCCTGAGACTTCCTTTCCTCAGAGCCCTAGAAGGGAGAGAGGTGCTCGCTCTCTCTGGGCGTGGTAGGCGAGTGTAGTTGGCTGGCATCCTCTGGCCCCAGCTGGAAAGGTGAGGTCTGGTGGGAGGTGTACCAGGGTCGGTGCTGGGAGGTGTACTAGGATGAGGTAAAGTATCAGGGGGACTTTATGAGGGTCTGAGGGGGAGGGAGAGGAACACTGGATGTAAGGAGACCAAGGTAGAGGGAGGGGCTAAGCAGCAGGGGAGTGGGACAACTGGTTGATTTGTACCTGCAGAGCTAGCAAAGCCCCTAAAGCCCTCAGCCATCATGGCCATGATCCCCAAGAACCCCAGGAGAGGGTTCCAGCACAGCACAGTGGCGGCCGTCATCAATGAGAAGATGGCGGGGCACGCCAAAGGCCCCGAGTTCTTCCTCGCGAATGCATCCCTGTCCTGGGAGGAGGTGGAGGGCAAGCTCAAGGCCATCCTGGAGGACAGCACGGTGCCCAGCGAGGCCAAAGAGGCCTGCGTCTGGAGTAGCCTGGCCTTGGGCATGCGCTTCGCCTACAGTCAGAACCAGTTATTCAGGCAGAGGGTGCAGTGGCTTCATGACTTCGCCAACATGCACAAGTCAGCCGCGATGGCCTTGGAGTCAAAGCTGAAGGACCTCATGGAGCAGCTGGAGAGGGAGCGCATGGAGTCGGCCTTCTGGCTGCGGCTGGGCCAGGCCAAGGTGGCATTGTTGCAGAGAGAACGTGATCTCCTGAGGTGGAAGATCCAGTGGATGGTAAGATTATCCCAACGCAGACCCCGCCCCTCTCTGTTCCCAGAGCGGGTCTCAACCCTGCCCACTTCCCCAGAACCTGCAGGCTGCCCAGACGCAGGTCGCAGAGGAGCCAGGCCTTGCCAGCACCAGTGGGGCCGGGACAGAAGGAGCAGGTGAGAAGGAAGACCAGGCGGGGACAGCTGCTGCTACTGTTATCACTGCTGGCGCCGAAGGAGGAGGAAAACTGAAGGATGCTGAGAGGGCAGAGACCACAAAGGAGCCTGCTGGGGACCCCACCCAGCTTCCAGGAGCTGTAGAGCAGAACATTCACGCCTCTGGCAGGCAGAGGGAGGGAAATCTCAGGTCAGTGGAGACAGCGAGGTTTTATTCCTCTGGGACGATAATGCAGGGGTCCACAGCCTCAGCAGCACCCACTTCTGTCCAGTTCCCTGCCTCGTTGACATGCTCATACTCCCGCCCCTTATCCTTCTTCCCACCAGCACCCACACAATCTACATCAGCAGCCATGTTCACAGCAGGAGCTCCATCTCAGGCAGCTCCCCGCTGGGGGCCTTCTGAAGTTAACTTGTGGGCTTATATGGGGGCCCAGGGATATGAAGCTCAAGAACCCCAAAGAGACAGGAGAGCCTTCACTCCCTATCAGCAGAGAAGACCTCCAATATTTCGCAGGCCCAGAAACTGGGACTGTCCTTGGTGTAAAGCCATACATTTTTCACAGAGGGAAATTTGCTTCCACTGTGGGAAGGAAATCTGACTGCAAAGCCCCCAGTGAGTTCAGAAATGTGAAATAGAACAGAAACATACCCCAATGGAAAACCAATATTCAGAGGGAGGGAGAAAATGGGGGGAGGGGACTGGGTGGAGTTGGGGGAGGGGATGAGTGGGAAATGGGGCTAGGGGAGTGGGAAGAGGGTGGGATGGGAGGTGGGGAGGATATAGATTGACCCCCTTTGTGTTCCAGAGCATTAACACTGGGCACTCCAAAAGTGCTGCAGCCTCTGTGTGTGTGTCTCTCTCTCCCCAACCCTAACATCTGGTGGACCCAGGCAGCCATGTATATGAGAACCCACCCCCTTCCCCCACCTGGGCCATAGAAAATTGGAGCAGGAGTAGACATTTGAGCCATCCTGAGCCAAACATATTCTCACACTAGAGAATATGAACAGAGAGGCAGATTCCATAGTCAGGATTGTGTTGGGCAAGGAAGCAGTGGGTCATTTGGAGTTGAGGCCAAGGTCAGGGCCATGGACATGGAGGCCACAGCTGAGGCCTGGCCCTAGCTGTATGGGAGCAGAACTGGGTGCTTTACAGAAGCCAAGTTTCTTTACAAGAATGGCAGTATGAGGTCCCAGGTCACAGAAGAGAGTTACTCCTGCAATCCCAGAGATGGAGAGAGTTGCAGCCTGTCTACTTTTCCATTTCCTGAAATTGTGCTGTGTGAAAATCCACTTGACATAGATCCACTTTTATTTAAGCTAACTTGCGTGGGCTCTTGCTCTGGGCAACCAGATTATTTCCAAGTCAGAAGTTGGCACCAGAAGAGCAGTTGCAAACCAGAGACCAAACAAAATGTTGAAACTGGCTGGGGAGGTGATCAGGGAGTGGTGTGTAGTGGGGGTTCCTGCATCCCAAGGGTCTCCAGGAATGAACGGACAGGAAGCTCACTCAAATTCTGAGTGAGTTATGGCACGAGAAACAATCAAAACAGGCTTGGGATTACCCTTGGCTTACAACATGGCAGAGATTTGCCCCCCGCAAGGAAATCCCCCAGGACTGTGTACAGAGGACACCAGCACCAGCTGCAGGCGAGGACTGCTATGACTGTTCAGACCCATGACAGGAGAACCCTCTCCAGTCCCAGTGGACAAAACTGAGGACAGTCAGATCTGAACAGGGAACTCATGTCACTGCCAAGCAGGTGAGTCAGCAACTGACAGTGCCTTGAGGGTTGGCTGGTCTAGACCACCCACCATGGTATGATGCCATCCTGAGGGATTCTCTCCCCCAACCCATCACTGGGATAATGGTGGGAGGGAAATCTGGTTACAAAGCCCTCAGTAAATTCAGAAATGTGGAACAGAACATATACCGGTGGAAAATGAATTTCCAGAGGGTGAGAGGGATGGTCTGCATCTCCCTTCTCATGACTAAGCTTATAATGTGTATGGTTTAACCTGCAGGCGGGAGGATGGGAAACAGTTACATCTGGATAGACTGCAACAACTAGAGGAGCCCTGGACATCACCTGGGGACCATGGACCTAGAGACTAAAGCTGTCTTTGGCACATCTCTGCAGCAGCTTTATGTGACTCTGGGCTGTCTCCTGTTGGGGCAAGTGTGGGCAACCAGCAGGACGGGGAGCAAAATCCCTAGCCTGCGCTTGTCAGAAACGTCCTTAGGCTTGATTATACCCTTCTGGGGCAGGGTTTCCCAACCTCAGCACTAGCTACCAGCAGCAACTCCCCCCTGCTGGCAGTTGTGACAACCAGAAATGTCTCCAGATAGTGCCACATGTCCCCTGGAAGGCAAACTCGCCCCTGGTTGGGAATCATGGAGGCAATGAGGTACTTAGGAGTAGTCAGAACAGGGGAGACAGTTGCAAGGGTAGCATGGTGAGCAGTATCACGGGCTGCACGGGTTCCCTAAGATAGGTAAAAAGTGTTCACAGGGTCTAGCATTCCCTTTTGATCTTTGAGCATATGTGGGGGAAGGGGGGCAGAAGCTTAACTGTAAGGACTGGAGAGTGAACAGGAAGCAAGGAAGTGCAGGTAGTGAGGGGGGCTCTTCTTCAGGGACTCTTGGCTGTAAAGGAAAGGAGTGAGGTGGGATACACAGCTGGGAAGAGGGTTCTTTTGAATATGGAAGAAACTTGAGCCATGGTAAAAAGACAGCTGAAAAAAGCTTGAAAACACAAGAAAAATATAAAAGAATGATATGTAATATGTACGTAATCCTGCATATGATATGTAGAATGTAAAATCCTGCATACTGTATTTGAGGCATGTCTACTGTACTATTCAATAAAAAAAATTAGACAGGGCCAAATACGCTTTCTGGAAACCCCAAAAGTTCTTTAAGTATATATGTATGCTATGTATTTTTATACATTTATGTGTGCTTTATGTTACAGATTTATGTTTGAGTAAACAAAAAAGTCTGAAAAGACAATTAGCAAACAAGGTATTACCTAGAGAGAATAGGGTCAGGGTCACGAGATGGGGAGTGGGAGTAGGGTGTAGGGGCATAAGCTGGAGAGGGGTGGAGCAATAGAGTGGAGAGATTTTATACCTTTATATACTTCTGTGTTGTGTAGAGTAAAATAATTAATGGCTCATGAAAACAAAAAAAATTAAAGGAAGTGAGTACTGGCTTAAGTGGTTTGGAAAGGCCACCTTTTCCTCTGGGATAGGAGGGAAGAACAGACACTGATCTGTGTGGAGAAGGAGGTGGGAAACTAAGGGGGCTCGTGTCTATGTTCGTGATGTGCACAGACAAGTAGACAAGGCTCCTGAGAGTGAGCAAGGACAGAAGTTCAGGGTGGGGGTGGAGGCTTCTGAGCAACAGCACTTTGGGGAATAACTTTGGGAGGGAGGGCTGGGGACTGGAGAGAGAGCAAAGGATCAAGATCATGAAGTGGGATAGGACCCAACTAGAAGAAAACCAAGGGGAAGGACAATGGGAATCTGGAAGGAAAAGGAATGGGAATAGGTCCAGGAGGGGACGGGCACCAGACACAATCTCTTAGGTGTTCCAGCCTGCCACCCACTCCCTACAGCAAAAACAGCACGTACAAAAGGGGAAGAAGCAGGGGGCGCTGACAGGAATCTCCACCTGACTCCCTCCCTCTTCTAGGCTCAGCATACCTTTTCATTTGTTGTTCTGCTATAGAGAAGCCGAGCACTAATTATACTTTGTTTTCAAGTCTGATCAGCTGGCAGTGCAATTTCTAGCAACCCAGTCTTTACCTTCAAATACCCAAGAGTTTAAAGCAAAGTTCAACTTACTTCAGGTCTTTGATTTTACAGTATGGATTACGCAGTGCTTGGCAGAGCAAGTGTATCCGAGACACTGGCAAATTGCAAAGCTGGAAGGACCTAAAAGAGATGAGAAAGCAAAAATAATGAAAAACAACATAACTAAGAACAAAATTTTAAGTAAAAGTCTTATTTTGGCTTCTGTTAACCATACTAGGGCTCATTTACGTCTTCCAAAAGCCTTAGGAGGTTATTACCCCATTTTGCACGTAAGAAAATTAAGGCACAAAAACGTTAAGCAATTGCTCAGTCACAGAGGTAGGAAAAGAACGGAGATCAGTGCTCAGGTCTGTCTGCAAAGCCAAAGCCACGTTACTGTGTATCAGGCACTAAGGTAAGCACTTTACATACAACACACATTGTTTTACCTGGTCCTTAACCCAGTGACGGGTATTGTAAGCACCATTTTGCAGATGCTCAGAGAGGTCAAGTGACTTGCCCAAGCTATCTTTACAATATAACTGATTCTTAGCTGTCAGTACTAATAGAAGAATTAGCAGCAATAGTTGAGAACTAGGAAAGTTCAATAGCAAACTCTTACTTAGTCAACATGCTTGATAAAGGAGTATTTGGGGTTAATTTTGAAGAGAGTTTAAGCCCTGTAACAAAGGCAATAAATAGGGTTGGGAATGGGGATTCCATCTAAGGCTGATTTTCTGAACACCTAGAATGAACCAGAAGCCCCTTTTATTTCCATGAGTATTTAAAATCTCTCAATTTATTTGTCCATTATTTTACTTTATAATGAATTCATCAAGACATTGTAGCCAAGATCATTCATAATTCCAAGTCCATGTAACCTCTCCTACGCCTTCCCCTCTAGTCTCAAACACAAACTCTTGCTCTACCTCCCATCCTCTTCCCACTCACCTCAAACACATATACACCATGTTCATTCCTACCTCTATGATACTGTTCACTGAGGAAATACAACTATCAGGGAAAAGACTCAGGTTAACTCACTCTAAGTAGAGCCCACTGTCATTTCCTCAAGGCCCCTGCCCCTCAGCTAGCCCCACAACTAAGGGAGAGGTACTGTCCATCTTAACCCAAGTACTGATAACAGACTTATGACCAGTGGCATTTTCTAGATAATAAAGCCTTCTTGGCTGCTTTAGTCAGTAAGTCACTAGAACTGTATTTTGTAGCATACAGAGTCCATATAAAAGTGGTTTACCTAAGCCTCTTTGAACTCCAGCTCTTGATACCATGTGAAGGTACAAGTCTGGAGGAAAGAGCCCAGGCCTCACAGCAATATGTACTTTATACACAGCAGGGTGCCCCTTACTAAAATGGAGCTCTCTGAGACCTCAGTGATGACATATTTATAGAGAAAACTGACAATTCAATGTTAAATTTGCAATCTTTTCCAGAATAGTCACCAACACCAAAATAGTAGAGTCCTCAATGATAATCTTGAGGACATATGTACTCATAACACTTAATAAAACAGCACATTCTCAGCGTGACAAGACGGATAAGACTCATACACACACACACACACACACGCCACCACCCCCTATAGTGGCCAGCAGTTTCTGGCACATAAGCACTCAGAACTGTTGGATTTCCCTTAGTGTCTACCTAGGCCAGTGTTCAATATGCAGTAGATATTCAAAAAGTCCTCATTGTGTTGACTGACATAAAATATGGAAATCAAAGATGATTCATTTTATTATTGACAATGCTAGAAATGATCATGTGCCTGACTACTTGAAATAAACAAGAAGGCCTAATGTTCCTGAAGGCCAAAACACAACAGAAAGGACATTAATATACTCACCGATTAAGTGTCAAGGCTGGTGTCATGAATACTGAGGCTCGCTCTTCTTCCTCAAATCCAAGCAGGTGCTGACACTTCAGAGACACTGACAGGTGACTGTGACTGCTTTTTACACAGAATGACATAGCCAGAATGTCCATTTTTGTATAGGTAGGTTGAAGCAGTATAATTGACTGTAAATCATCAATTATCCTTTTTGCATATTCTTCTTCCTGAATCTCATACAAACAGTGAAACAAGTCCATTGGCTCAATCTGTAACCTAGAAGATTTATCCTTTATTTCTTTCTCAGTCCACTTCAATAACTCCTCTCGAAGTCCTGAAGAGACTCTTTTTCCGAAAGTAGTTTCCACGGCCTTTCCCTTTTCTTTACGTAAGAGGCCAAATAAGAACTGTATCGTTAATGATGAAAACCCTTTTCCATACTGTTGGAATATTTCTTGCCATGTTTTTCCCACTTGATCAAAAAACATCCAGCTGCTATTATTCTTCAAGGCATAGAATACAGCAGTCAAGAACTCTTGGAAACTGAAGTGAAGGAAAGTGTAGACATTGACACTTCCTTTAGCTTTTTTCAAAAAGTGACTGAGAAAAGTGCAGTTGGTATCACACACTCCTATTCCATGTCTTCTGAGGTCTCTGACTTCAAATAGGACCTGCTGGTTCTGTAGTCCCTCTGCAGCTAAAGAGCAAAGGCCCCACAGGCAACTTTGTGCCTTCCACATCGAGATGCCTGTAAGGGTTGTGAGGCACTTGGAAAAGTAGAACAGATACACATCAGTCATGGTCTGAAGTGACCTTATAAGAGTCCTGTCACCATCTCTCTGTGACTGCAGGACACTGCAGATCATCCAGGAGATGATGGGAAGAGAAGACATAATGTCAAGGCTTTCATTTTCTCGCAGACCATAAAAGAGTCTCATTGCTGCATTAGCACCTGAAAATTGACTCAAGAAATATGCTCTCTTTTCAGCATCTGTAAACCAGAGGATCTCTGCCTGGATACATTGGTTTAACATAGAGTGGAGTTTCTTCATGGTCGTCGGGCGGGCAGTTATCAGCAGGGAGGATTCAGGGAATAGTTTTTTCCTCACAAAACTACATAAGAGGGTCTCTACTGGCTTCTTCTCTTGAGGGTTAGCACTAAGATCCTCTTCCTGGTCACCTACAGGATATTGAAGCTCAGGAAATCCATCAAGAATGAACAGAAGCTTCTCTGGATATACAAGAATAACATCCAGGATTGGTCCATCTATATCTTCAAAAGTGTTAGTGATCAGGTCAGCAGCACTAAGGTTAGCAGTATGGCTTATTTCTCTGCAGTTTATGTAGATGAGATAGTCAAACCTCCCTGGAGTAACCATTCCTGCTGCCCAATCAAACATGAACTTGTGTACCACAGCTGTTTTTCCAATCCCAGCACATCCCTGAAGCACCACAGTTTGGGATGAATTGGAGCCCTCTTCATCAGGATCAAATACATCTTCTATCTTAATAAAATTATCTTCTTGAGGAATTCCACAAGGAGTCTTTTCTGATATACCATGTTCTTTTACAATAAGTAGTCGTGACTCTATATGCTTGCCATGGTGATAACATTTATCAACTCCTATTTTTAGGTATTTTTCTTTTAGATGGTTTCTAAATACTTCCCGGTAATCTAATGAGGTGACACCAAGAGTTAGTAATCACAGAATCCTAGACAATAATACAACAACTATAACTAATACCACCATCACTAAATCTCCACTTGGATGTCTCAAAGGCTCCCCAAACATTACATGCCTAAACCTGAGCTCTTGATTTCTTTGCCACTCTGCTCACCCCAAAAAACCCTCCCCAGACATCTCATCTCAGTTAAATGCTGCCATCAGTTGCTCAGAAAAATGTCAGGAGCCAATCTTTATTTATTTTTTTCCTTGACTCCTCCACATCCAATTGATTAGCAAGACATATCATTTATACCTCCAAAATAAAGCTCCAATCCACTTATTTATAACTATAGCCTCAAATACCACCCAAGTACAGGGCACTTTCACCTCTTTCCTGGACTGCTGTAATAGCCTCCTACTCATCTACTCTTGCCCATCTATGGCTCCCCTCCACATGCTCTAACATGCTCTTCTAAAAGTACTAAACATCATGTCACTGCCCTGCCCAAAACCTTTCAAGAGCTTTTCATTGCACTTGGTATAAAATCCAAAATCCTTGCCTTCCTTCAAGGAGTGTCACAGTCTGAACCCTACCAACCTCCCCTCCCCACCCTCATTTTATAGCACTCTCCTTCTCAGTCCCTACACTAAAGCCACACAGGCTCACTTTCAGTTTCTCACAAATGCCATGTTCTTTCCTATTTCACTGTCTCTCCACTAGTGATTCAATGCCTGGAACACTCTTCCATCTGCTCTTCCTTTGCAGAGTTCCTTTTCATCCTTCAGTTCTCAACTTAAACATTACCACCTAGAAGAGGAGTTGCCTGACCACCCAATTTAAAGTAGATCCCCTCTATTATTCCCTTTCCCAGCACCCCAATTTCCCTTTACAGCACTTATCACAATTTACAATTATCTTAACTGTTTATTTTGTTCATTACCTTTCTTTCCTACCAAACAATAATCTCCATGAAGACAGGGACCTTATCTGTCTTCTTCACCATAGTACCCTTAAGTACCTACCATGGTGCCTGGCACAAAGTAGACACTTAATAAATATTTATTGAATATGGCTAGAAATGCTTTTGAATTAAAAACAAGTCATTTAGAACTGCCTATTCTATGTCAGATACTATACCAGGTCCTTTAATACAATTCTGATGGAATTTTCACAATAACCTCATTCAACAGGTATTATCCACATTTTACAGTTGAGGAAACTGAAACCTATAACCAGGATTGTAAGTTTGTGGATATGCAATCTGTGCATAGGTCTCATGCACAGAAGGACCCATGCTTGGTCTAATGCTCTGTTGTTGATATCTTGAAATTCTTAATTTTTGAACAAGGGGTTCTGCCTTTTCATTTTGCACTGCAGTCAATACATTATGTAGCCAGTCCTGCTTATAGCATCAGGTAGCTTGTCCAGTGTTCAAGAGCTGGTAAGTGGCAGAGATTTAATTAAGATTTAGGTTTGCCTGAAGCCATAGTCTATGTGCTTAAACACTTTACTACATAGATTTTCATCTGCAACTAGAAAAAATAATCTAAGGGGTCAGTTATCAAATTCAAACTTCTGTTAAGTGACTGTCTAAGCTATCATTTCCCAAGCAAGTGTTCCTTAGAACACTATTTGCAAGATATTAATAGGAGAGCTGTGAAAAAGGTGTCCTGTGGTCATAAGTTAAGGGAAATGCACCCTCCATCACTTTTTAGTTTCTCAGTGCATATTAGCATATTAAAGGCTCTGAGATGACCTACAGTTTAAGAAAACACTGTTTAACTTTGTTCAGTCAGCACTTTCAGGTCTCAAATGATTACAAACCCTTTTCTAAAAGCAAAGTTATTAACTCTTGGAGAACAGTGTCCTATACAACTCAGTCTGGGGAATGCTGATCTCGATAAGTGCAAACTTTTTCTGTAAAATGCCATAAATAGTTTAAGCTTTCAGGCTGCTGTTTCAATACTCAACTCTGCCATCTTAGTGGGAAAGCAGCTATAGAGAATACGACTGGGCATTGCTGGTTACAGTAAAAGTTTATTTACAACAACAGGCAGCTGGCTGAATTTGATCTGCTAGCTACAACTTGTTGACCTCCATCTAGATCATTCAAGAAGCAAAGTGATCTATTCTAGCCATAAGGTTCTGAATATCTGGTGCTTGACCACCACCATCAGTGTCCTCCCAGTATTTGAATATGTATTCTATATGATTTAAAAGTCCCATTTGTTATGACAGTTTGGGGCTTCATAGATATTACCCAAAAAAATCAATGCTTGTTGCCCAGTGAACATAGGGAAAGAAATGGAAGAGGAGTGGGGATGAGCACTCACCCAGGTTGGGAACATGGGAGGCCAGGTTTGTGGGAGGCACTACTCCTAAAACAGAAAAAGAGTGAAACAAAAGATATCTACCTTTAAGCTCCTTCCATGACATTGAAGCCTGAGAATTTGAAGCAGCTGTGTGAGGAAAAGAGCTGGCATTAGGAGTAGCACAAATAAACCTTCATACCAAAACATGAAATACACAGAAATTTAGCCAGACTGCTATAGCCATTCACGCTGTTTCCAAAACAGAAATACAATGAAGAAAGGCACTTCACATCGCTTACCCACAAGGTAGTTTATAGCTAATGGCCAACATACAGTAAAATGTAAAAACTTCCCACACAGCTATATTTAGGGTGTGAACGTTTACATTTATATGATCAAAAGGAAAATTTTAGGCATGAACTTAAAGGAGCATACATTATTTGAAGTGATGACTGTTTCTGATATTTTGCTTTCCATTGAACATTAGCTAATTGCTTTTGTTGGAGCTTTTGTTGAGCCTAATTTGTTAACAAGAATAAGGTGTTGCTGATTTTAGTTTGACAGATATATATATAATGACCTACATTCAAATACATACACACACTTAATGCAAATATTAACATATATATAGGTATACAGAAAAAAGTACACAAGTGTGCATATACACACACACATACACAACCCTCCACATTCCTATAGGTTTTTAGTACTTGCACTCTAATGCAAGAGTGAGACTTATAGTTGGGAAAAGGTGTGACTAGATGGTTGGGAGGAAGCAGAGTCTGCAGAAGCAGATATTAGAATGTCACAGAAATGGGCAGGCAAGTGAGTGGTCTGATGCAGGTAACCAGTTTCTATTCTCCATAACTAAACATTCCTTGGAGTTCAGGAATCAGCCACAAGGGGATGGACTCCAGCAATCTTCACTCTACTCTTTTGTGCTATCTCCCATGAAAATCTGTGCTACACTAATGGGAAAGAGGGAAACACTCAAGAGTCTTTTAGGATTATAAATGCTCTGGGAACTATGGAAAACAATAGAAACCACAATTGCCTCTTCTCCTTTCTTTCTTTTACCTCATTTTGGGAAACTCAAAAATTGTAGAGACATTTTCAAAAGACTATTAATGAGTAAATACTGTATCCATATAATACCTTAATAGATATACACCTGTACACATGCAACACAATTTTAAAGATCTGAAGAATCCCAAAGTCTATGAGAAGCAGTAGGGGAAAGAGAATGAACAGGATTGCCTATATTATACCCTCTCTTACCTCACTGAGTTACTCACCTTTCTGTTGAGACAATAAACTCCAGGTACAAGCAGGCTCCATATCTTTTCTTTTCTTCTGACTATTCATCCTGGCAAATCAAGAAGACGGTAATCCAAAACAAGAATGATGACTATAAGGCCTAGTGGAAGCCCAGAGTAAAAAAGCAACTCAAGAAAGACTACTCACTCTAGGCATTACAGAGTTGGGGAAGACAGAAGGCCCAATAACCAAGTAGATTGCTGGGGTGAGACTAGGGGAGCACATGAGGATACACCAAAACCAAAAGTCTTCAGCTTGAAGAGAAAAAAACTAAGGATAGAATGTCGCAAACTTTTGTATAGTTCAAATGTGGGGTATGTTAAATTGGGCTCTGAGTGGGATACTAAGGGAAGCACTGAATTTAGGGAGTATACCTCTAATGTTTGGGGTCAGGGTAAGAAAGAATAACTGTGCCCTTCCACAACGTATTTTTTGTGCTATTGGCAAAGGTGAATTCTAAGATGATAGATTGAAATACTGTGGTTTAAGAGGAACAGTCTAGAGGGTCAGGAGAGCTAGGCTTTAGCTGCACTTCTATAATTATCTACCTATGCACCTTAGGTAAGATTCTTCTATTTTCTGGATCTGTTTTATTGTTTTCAAAATGGCTGAGGGAATGCCAGCCTAGGTTTCTTTCCAAGTTGAACATTGTAAGATCAGTGGTTCTCAGCCCTGGCTGCACATTAGAATCACCTTAACACCACACTCCACAATATTTTTTTCTTTCTTGCAATATTACTTATTACTTTCTAACACATTTGATAATTTTCTTATGTATTATGCTTATTGTTCATTTTCAGTCTTTCCGACCTAAATTGAATTACTAGCCCCAAATCTCAGACTTTACCATAAACTTCAGGTCCATTTAAAAAAGTGGAGCTTATTTTCCCACCTCTTGTCTTTGAGCTCAGCCTTCATACTTGCTTTAGTAAATAGAGTGTACACAGATGTGACTCAAACAGGGGCTTGAAATGTGCTTGCACAGTTGCACATGTGCCCTCTCATGATTTTGCCCTTGGCACAAGATAAGCCATGAGAGAAACAAGCCCCACTGGTCCAAGGATGATAAATACATGAAACAGAGTCACACCCATTTATTCACAGTCCTGCAGGAAGAAAAGTAGAGTCACCTCAGCCTGAATCAGAGTTGCCCAACAGAGCCCTCTGCCTAATCAGCTGAATCACAACTGGTCTCCAGATCTATGAGAATAAGTGCTTAATAAATTTTTAATTTTTCATGCCATTAAGATTTTGTGGTGGTCATTATATATTGTTGTGTAACAGCTAACTGATACATCTTGTTAGAAAATAAATGCCTAGAAAGTGTTTGGCATAGAGAAGATAGTCATTAAATATTTATTGAATAAGCTGAATGAATTAAAGCTTTCAAAAAAGTCCAACATATTCCTGATAAATTAAATCAGAATCTTTGATGATGAGGTTTGGCATTGATTTTCTTATAAAAAGCTCCCCAGGTGATTCTAATATGCAGTCAGGGAAGGAAGCCCCTGTTTAAAGACTTACTTGTTTTTGATGTAGAGTGTACTGGTGAAGCACACAGGGAATTAACATCTCTGAACCTCAGATTCCTTAACTGTTAAATAGGGATAGTAACAGTACTTTCCTTATAGGTTATTATGAGGATTAAATGTGATCATCCACATAAAGTATTCAGTACACTACATGATACACAGTAAGGGCTCAATAATCATTAACTATAGCCTATACTGGCATTACTGTTTCATTTGATATACAGTAGAAATATCTTTGAAATCAGATAGACCTTCCTTAAATCATATTGCCACTGCTCTCTAGCAATATGACCTTGAGTAAAAAAACTCTCTGAGACTACAGCAACCCATGTGTAAAACATGGTGACAATAACTACTTCATAACTTATTGTGAGGATTAAATAAGATGGCATACATAATACAGTTAGCATAGGACCAAGTGCAATATAAATAATAAGTGTTTGAGAAAAAAATAGGATGTCATTTATTATGACTGACAGGAAGAAGTTACATTCCATTAAAGTCTCCACATAATAACTTCATTCCTCTGAGACAGAATGTTCCCAGCACAATGTTGTATTCCCAAAACCTGGACTCTTTTCAGTCACTAGTAAGGAGTCCTCCAAAAAACACAAACAATCCTCCAGTTACCAATTACTCCAGTAAGCATTCCTGCCCTCCAATGGAGCTGGAGCGGTACATGGCTACTCATTCTTCCTGGGCAATCTCAACCATGCCCATTATTTCAGTCATCCTTACAACTCCTAATTGTTCATCCTAGTCTAGCCCTTGCCTCCGAGATTTAGATTTATATATCTGAAGTCTTACTCAGCATCTTCACATGGATATTGACATACACCTTTTTCTTACCTCATTTAGTAGCTAGCGTTTGGTTTGTTCAGAATTCTTTCACCAATCTTCGTTCTGACAAAAGATCCCATCCCTCTTAGTGGAATAATCAGTTTCTCTGTGTCTAAATTTTTAAACCTATGTGGAGACTGTAAAGGGACAATCCAAATGCCCCAAACTTCCTTAGTTCTGACCTCCTTGAGGCCTTGTTTTTCAGCACTTCATTTGGTTTTAAGCAACTCCAAAGTCCTTCCAAAAATCCGTTTTTGCTTAAATTACTCAGAATCAATTTCTGTTGCCTGCAACTAAAGAACCCTGACATAGAAAGTATACCAGGCAGTAAGTTACAGTCAACAAACCTTAGAGGAATTATGGGGGTATTTTTTATAACTGGTTATTAGACCCAGTTAAAGTAAAAAAACTGAGATGGCCCAAATTCCAGGGTGGGAAAGTAGTATCTGTTGTACTAGGATTTCAACTAAAACATACAGAATCTTTAAGCAAAGTATTAAAAGGTGCTCTCTCCAAGAAGACAAATCAAAGTAGTATGTCTCCTCTGAGTAGCTGAATTACAAAATGGTAGAATGGTGTCCCTTCCTCTGGGCTGGGGCAGCACTGTGCTAGAGAACATAAGTTAGAGAGCACTGTATGGGTTAATTTCAGTCCCCACTCACACACTTGGCTGTGTGCCTTTTCAATCAACAAACTGCACAATGGTGACTCTACATGTTACATGCTGCCAAAAATAGGAGAGAGAAAATGTTAACAAATTTAAATATCCAATCTCAACTCCAGGCCTAAAATTACATACCCTGTTTTTTTTTTTATTGCGGTACAATTCACATATCATAAAATTCACCCTTTTAAAGTGTATAATTTGATGCTCTGTAGTATATTCACAAAGTTTTGCAACCATTACCACTAATTCCAGAACACTTTCATCACCACATAAAGAAATGTCTTACCCATTAAGCAGACACTCCCTATTCTCAACTCTCTACAGCCCCTGACAACCACAATTCTTCTTTCTATCTCTAAGGATTTGCCTATTCTGAACATTTCATATCAATGTAATAAGTGGCCTTCTGTGTCTGGCTTCCTTCACTTAATATAATGTTTTCAAGGTTCATCCATGTTCTAACATGTATCAGTACTTCATTCCTTTTTATGACTGAATAATAATGTGCTTTACATTTACTAGGATGGCTATCATTTAAAAAAGGAAAATGGCAAGAATGTGGACAAATTGGAACCCCCATACATTGCTGGTGGGAATATAAAATGGTGCAACCACTGTGGAAAAATTTGGCAATTCCTCAACACGTTAAACAGAATTACCGTGCGACCCAGCTATTCCACTCACAGGTATATGCCCAAAATAATTGAAAACAGGTATCTGAAGAAAAATTTGTACAAGAATATATACAATAGAGTCGGGGCGGAAGATGGCGGCATGAGTAGAGCAGCAGAAATCTCCTCCCCAAACCACATATATCTATGAAAATGTAACAAAGACAACCCTTCATAGAATAAAGACCAGAGGACACAGGACAATATCCAGACCACATCCGCACCTGAGAGAACCCAGCGCCTTGCGAAGGGGGTAAGATACAAGCCCCCGCCCAGTCCCACCGAGCGCCCATCCCCCCAACTCCCGGTTGGAGAAGAATAGGGAGAGCAGGAGGGAGACGGAGCACAGGACTGCTGAACACCCAGCCCCAGCCATCCGGGCCAGAGTGCAGGGCCCTGGATACTAGGAAAACAGGGCAGCAAGAACAGTGAGCGGGCACCGGAGGCCGGGCGCCGGAGGACATAAGAAAAGAGAGCGACCAATTTTTTTTTTTTTTTTTGCTGTTTTGTTTTGGCAAGCGCTTTTTGGAAGTCTTAAAGGGATAGGGCCCCCAATACTAGTGAAACAGGGCAGCAAGACCAGTGAGCAGATGCCTGATGCTGGTGCCGGAGAATAAAGAAAAACGAGTGACCAACTTTTTTTTTTTTTTTTTTTTAATTTAAATTTTTTTTTTTTGTGGTTGTTGTTTTGTTTTGGCGGGTGCTTTTTGGAAGTCTTAAAGGGGCAGGGCAGGACACTTAATCCAGAGGTAGGGAATCCGGGGATCTCTGGGCACCGTAAACCTTGGGCTGCAGGGAGCAGGGAGGCCCCTTACGGAGATAAATAGCCTCCCAGCAGCTCCTGCTCCAACGCGACTCCACCACTTTGGAGCGGCCCCCCGAGCCAGGCCACGCCCACAGCAACAGCAGAGATAAACTCCATAGCAGGCGGGCAGGAAGCAGAAGCCCTGTCTGCACGCAGCTGCCCAGCACAAGCCACTAGAGGTCGCTGTTCTCCCAGGAGAGGAGGGCCACAAACCAACATGAAAGGAAGTCCTTCCAGCCGTCACTTGTCCCAGCTCTGCAAACTATTCCTATCACCATGAAAAGGCAAAGCGACAGGCAGACAAAGATCACAGAGACAACACCAGAGAAGGAGACAGACCTAACCAGTCTCCCTGAAAAAGAATTCAAAATAAGAATCATAAACATGCTGACAGAGATGCAGAGAAATACGCAAGAGAAATGGGATGAAGTCCGGAGGGAGATCACAGATGCCAGAAAGGAGATCGCAGAAATGAAACAAACTCTGGAAGGGTTTATAAGCAGAATGGATAGAATGCAAGAGGCCATTGATGGAATTGAAATCAGAGAACAGGAATGCATAGAAGCTGACATAGAGAGAGACAAAAGGATCTCCAGGAATGAAACAATATTAAGAGAACTGTGTGGCCAATCCATAAGGAACAATATCTGTATTATAGGGGTCCCAGAAGAAGAAGAGAGAGGAAAAGAGATGGAAAGTATCTTAGAAGAAATAATTGCTGAAAACTTCCCCAAACTGGGGGAGGAAATAATCAAACAGACCACGGAAATACACAGAACCCCCAACAGAAAGGATCCAAGAAGGACAACACCAAGACACATAATAATTAAAATGGCAAAGATCAAGGACAAGGAAAGAGTGTTAAAGGCAGCTAGAGAGAAAAAGGTCACCTATAAAGGGAAACCCATCAGGCTAACGTCAGATTTCTCAACAGAAACCCTACAGGCCAGAAGAGAATGGCATGATATATTTAATACAATGAAATAGAAGGGCCTTGAACCAAGGATACTGTATCCAGCACGACTATCATTCAAATATGACGGTGGGATTAAACAATTCCCAGACAAACAAAAGCTGAGGGAATTTGCTTTCCACAAACCACCTCTACAGAACATCTTACAGGGACTGCTCTAGATGGGAGCACTCCTAGAAAGAGCACAGCACAAAACACCCAACATATGAAGAATCGAGGAGGAGGAACAAGAAGGGAGAGAAGAAAAGAATCTCCAGACAGTGTATATAACAGCTCAATAAGCGAGCTAAATTAGGCAGTAAGATAATAAAGAGGCTAACCTTCAACCTTTGGTAACCACGAATTTAAAGCCTGCAATGGCAATAAGTACATATCTTTCAATAGTCACCCTAAATGTTAATGGATTGAATGCACCAATCAAAAGACATAGAGTAACAGAATGGATAAAAAAGCAAGACCCATCTATATGCTGCTTACAAGAAACTCACCTCAAACCCAAAGACATGTACAGACTAAAAGTCAAGGGATGGAAAAACATATTTCAAGCAAACAACAGCGAGAAGAAAGCAGGGGTTGCAGTACTAATATCAGACAAAATAGACTTCAAAACAAAGAAAGTAACAAGAGATAAAGAAGGACACTACATACTGATAAAGGGCTCAGTCAAACAAGAGGATATAACCATTCTAAATATATATGTACCCAACACAGGAGCACCAGCATATGTGAAACAAATACTAACAGAACTAAAGGGGGATATAGACTGCAATGCATTCATTCTAGGAGACTTCAACACACCACTCACCCCAAAGGATAGATCCACTGGGCAGAAAGTAAGTAAGGACACGGAAGCACTGAACAACACAGTAGAGCAGATGGACCTAATAGACATCTATAGAACTCTACATCCAAAAGCAACAGGATATACATTCTTCTCAAGTGCACATGGAACATTCTCCAGAATAGACCACATACTAGGCCACAAAAAGAGCCTCAGAAAATTCCAAAAGATTGAAATCCTACCAACCAACTTTTCAGACCACAAAGGCATAAAACTAGAAATAAACTGTACAAAGAAAGCAAAGAGGCTCACAAACACATGGAGGCTTAACAACACGCTCCTAAATAATCAATGGATCAATGACCAAATCAAAATGGAGATCCAGCAATATATGGAAACAAATGACAACAACAACACTAAGCCCCAACTTCTGTGGGACGCAGCAAAAGCAGTCTTAAGAGGAAAGTATATAGCAATCCAAGCATATTTAAAAAAGGAAGAACAATCCCAAATGAATGGTCTAATGTCACAATTATCGAAATTGGAAAAAGAAGAACAAATGAGGCCTAAGGTCAGCAGAAGGAGGGACATAATAAAGATCAGAGAAGAAGTAAATAAAATTAAGAATAAAACAATAGCAAAAATCAATGAAACCAAGAGCTGGTTCTTCGAGAAAATAAACAAAATAGATAAGCCTCTAGCCAGACTTATTAAGAAGAAAAGAGAGTCAACACAAATCAACAGTATCAGAAACGAGACAGGAAAAATCACAATGGACCCCACAGAAATACAAAGAATTATTAGAGAATACTATGAAAACCTATATGCTAACAAGCTGGGAAACCTAGGAGAAATGGATAACTTCCTAGAAAAATACAACCTTCCAAGATTGACCCAGAAAGAAACAGAAAATCTAAACAGACCAATTACCAGCAATGAAATTGAAGCGGTAATCAAAAAACTACCAAAGAACAAAACCCCCGGGCCAGATGGATTTACCTCAGAATTTTATCAGACATAATACCCATTCTCCTTAAAGTTTTCCAAAAAACAGAGGAGGGGATACTCCCAAACTCATTCTATGAAGCTAACATCACCCTAATACCAAAACCAGGCAAAGACCCCACCAAAAAAGAAAATTACAGACCAATATCCCTGATGAACGTAGATGCAAAAATACTCAACAAAATATTAGCAAACCAAACTCAAAAATACATCAAAAGGATCATACACCATGACCAAGTGGGATTCATCCCAGGGATGCAAGGATGGTACAACATTCGAAAGTCCATCAACATCATCCACCACATCAACAAAAAGAAAGACAAAACCACATGATCATCTCCATAGATGCTGAAAAAGCATTTGACAAAGTTCAACATCCATTCATGATAAAAACTCTCAGGAAAATGGGAATAGAGGGCAAGTACCTCAACATAATAAAGGCCATCTATGATAAACCCACAGCCAACATTATATTGAACAGCGAGAAGCTGAAAGCATTTCCTCTGAGATCGGGAACTAGACAGGGATGCCCACTCTCTCCACTGTTATTTAACATAGTACTGGAGGTCCTAGCCACGGCAATCAGACAAAACAAAGAAATACAAGGAATCCAGATTGGTAAAAAAGAAGTTAAACTGTCACTATTTGCAGATGACATGATACTGTACATAAAAAACCCTAAAGACTCCACCCCAAAACTACTAGAACTGATATCGGAATACAGCAAAGTTGCAGGATACAAAATCAACACACAGAAATCTGTGGCTTTCCTATACACTAACAATGAACCAACAGAAAGAGAAATCAGGAAAACAACTCCATTCACAATTGCATAAAAAAAAAATACCTAGGAATAAACCTAACCAAAGAAGTGAAAGACTTATGCTCTGAAAACTACAAGTCACTCTTAAGAGAAATTAAAGGGGACACTAACAGATGGAAACTCATCCCATGCTCGTGGCTAGGAAGAATTAATATCGTCAAAATGGCCATCCTGCCCAAAGCAATATACAGATTTGATGCAATCCCTATGAAAGAACCAGCAACATTCTTCAATGAACTGGAACAAATAATTCAAAAATTCATATGGAAACACCAAAGACCCCGAATAGCCAAAGCAATCCTGAGAAAGAAGAATAAAGTAGGGGGGATCTCACTCCCAACTTCAAGCTCTACTATAAAGCCATAGTAATCAAGACAATTTGGTACTGGCACAAGAGCAGAGCCACAGACCAATGGAACAGACTAGAGAATCCAGACATTAACCCAGTCATATATGGTCAATCAATATTTGATAAAAGAGCCATGGACATACAATGGCAAAATGACAGTCTCTTCAACAGATGGTGCTGGCAAAATTGGACAGCTACATGTAGGAGAATGAAACTGGACCATTGTCTAACCCCATATACAAAAGTAAACTCAAAATGGATCAAAGACCTGAATGTAAGTCATGAAACCATTGAACTCTTGGAAGAAAACATAGGCAAAAACCTCTTAGACTTAAACATGAGTGACCTCTTCTTGAACATATCTCCCCAGGCAAGGAAAACAACAGCAAAAATGAATAAGTGAGACTATATTAAGCTGAAAAACTTCTGTACAGCAAAGGACACCATCAATAGAACAAAAAGGAACCCTAGAGTATGGGAGAATATATTTGAAAATGACACATCTGAGAAAGTCTTGACATCCAGAATATATAAAGAGCTCACATGTCTCAACAAACAAAAAACAAATAACCCAATTAAAAAATGGGCAGAGGAACTGAACAGGCAGTTCTCCAAAAAAGAAATACAGATGGCCAACAGACACATGAAAAGATGCTCCACATCGCTAATTATCAGAGAAATGCAAATTAAAACTACAATGAGGTATCACCTCACACCAGTAAGGATGGCTGCCATCCAAAAGACAAACAACAACAAATGTTGGTGAGGCTGTGGAGAAAGGGGAACCCTCCTACACTGCTGGTGGGAATGTAAGTTAGTTCAACCATTGTGAAAAGCAGTATGGAGGTACATCAAAATGCGCAAAACAGACGTACAATTTAACCCAGGAATTGCACTCCTAGGAATTTACCCTAAGAATGCAGCAATCAAGTATGAGAAAGATCAGTGCACCCCTATGTTTATCGCAGCACTATTTACAATAGCCAAGAATTGGAAGCAACCTAAATGTCCATCGATAGATGAGTGGATAAAGAAGATGTGGTACATATACACAATGGAATACTACTCAGCCATAAGAAAAGGGCAAATCCAACCATTTGCAGCAACATGGATGGAGCTGGAGGGTATTATGCTCACTGAAACAAGCCAAGCGGAGAAAGAGAAATACCAAATGATTTCACTTATCTGTGGAATATAAGAACAAAGGAAAAACTGAAGGAACAAAACAGCAGCAGAATCACAGAACTCAAGAATGGACTAACAGGTACCAAAGGGAAAGGGACTGGGGAGGATGGGTGGGTAGGGAGAGATAAGGGGGGGGAGAAGTAGGGGGGTATTAAGATTAGCATGCATGGGGGGGTAGGAGAAAAGGGAGGGCTGTACAACACAGAGAAGGCAAGTAGTGATTCTACAACATTTTGCTATGCTGATGGACAGTGACTGTAAAGGGGTTTATAGGGCGGACCTGGTATAGGGGAGAGCCTAGTGAACATAATATTCATCATGTAAGTGTAGATTAGTGATACAAAAAAAAAATAGGGCAGTTCCTGTGTGGTAACCTCCAATGAGTTCTACACAAGAGTATAAAGGGCATATAAAAGTGTAGGCAAAGGGTCTGTTTGCGTTTATACAGAGGATCAAAGCCTAATTGGGCTACCCCGAAAATGAACTAAGATACGATATGAAAAAGAACTTCCAACATCAGCACTCTCTGGAAGACTCATGCCAGAAGATGATCATCAAAAAACCCCAACAAAGATCCACGCACTGCTACAGCTGTAGATGCACGCATCAGACCAGTTCCTGGACTTGCCATGGGAATGAGGAAGGAGATATCTAAGCTGGCCTGTGCACACAGTAAAACAACAAATTTGACTGGATCTATACTGTTGGAACTCAGTCAAGAATTAGGAGAAGTGCAAATTGTAGTGCTCCAAAATCTTACAACTACAGACTATTTACTGTTAAAAGAACATAAGGGATGTGAACATTCCCCAGGAATGGGTTGTTTTAATTTGTCAGATTTCTCTCAGACTGTTCAAGTTCAGTTGGACAATATCCACCATATCATACATAAGTTTTCACAAATGCCTAAGGTGCCTAACTGGTTTTCTTGGTTTCACTGGAGATGGCTGGTAATTACAGGTATGCTTTGGTTATGTAACTAACTATACTCCTATTATGTTAATGTGTGTGCGCAATTTAAGTAGTAGCTTAAAACCTATACATGCTGAAGTTACTCTACAAGAAGATATGTCAAAGAAATAATCAATCTTCCCATGTTTTCTGCCGCCTGCTACTTCTATAGCTTTTCTTCTTCCTTCCTAATTACAACCCTTAAATAGAATTCGTGCCTCATATCAAATTTACCGAGTATCATAATTCTTCCAAGTGGTAAAGATACCTCAAGACAAATGCTGGGCATAGAAGCCACAGGGCATAAATATGCAAAGAAATAAAAAGCTAGCCATTTCAAACAATAAGGCTTCTCTCTCACTTACCAACTTTACATTTCCCTGTATGGTCCCGGAAGATGACTGGTCAGCCAGAGACGGGTAAGATTCCTCAAGGGAGGAACAACCTAAGACAGGCACAGTCGCAGGGGGGCCATCTGGTGAGAAATTGGGGATCAACAGAGGTGAGGCTTAGAACCTCACCCCCCCTGTTCTGAGAGAAATCTTCTGCATACGTGGATGTTTTATTGCCCTTGTCTAGCTTGGATTAACACATAGTCTACAGGCACACACCTGATCATCTACATTTGCTCTCTTACAACACTAAACTATGTTTTCTACCTTTATCTTGTATCTACCTACCACATCAGCATTTTATTAAAGATAATAATAATAAAGAGAGAAATGTGGTATCCACATATAAATCAAGTATAAAAATCAAATGAGTATTCATATTTGAACTGACTGTTTATAGTTCATAATGCATGAGCAAAACCGAAGGTTTCTGTGATGGCTGCCCTTGTACTGTTCACCATGTAAGAACTTATTCACTATGTAAGAATTTGTTCCCCATGTAAGAACTTGTTTGTTATGCCTCAGAAGATTGGAGACTGACGAAAATTAGGCTTGGGGTGGATTAATGATTGTGCATTGAGCATTGACTCCCCTATACAGAATTTTATTGTTGTTAACAACAATTTGATCAATAAATATGAGAGATGCCCTCACAAAAAAAAAAAAAGTACACACTTCCAATGGTAAAATAATAAGTAACCGGGATGTAATGAATATAGTCAAGATATTGTAACAGCTTGGTATGGTGATAGCTGGTACCTAGAATTGTCATGTATATAAATGTTGAATCACTATGTTGTACACCTGAAACTAATGTAATGTAATACTGTGTGTCAACTACCCTTCAATAAAAAATAATTAACTACAAAAAAAAAGAATATGTACAATAGCAAAAAAAACAAAATGAAAAAAACATCTCCAGCGTCTATCTGCTGATGAACTGATAAACCAAAATGTGGAATATACTTAAAATGGAATATTATTCAGTATGCTGTATCTTTTGTTATGTTAGTTGTCAAAACTCATCCAATGAAACACATGATTTTTGTTTTTCAGTGTAAGTAAAATTTATCTTTAAAAAATCATAAAGAAATATCAAACTGGTTAATTACATGCATGCTGAAGTACACAGGGGTGAACTGAAGTGCAAACTACTCTGCATCAAAAAATAAAATGGACTGATGAGTGGACAGATATGTGATAAGGCAAATACAGCAAAATGTAAAAAACTGTAGAAGCTAAATGTTGGGTATATGGGTATTCACTGAAAATTTCTATATGATTGAAAATTACCATAATAAAATATTGAGGGAAAAAACCTGGGGGACATGGTGACAGAGGAGTTTACGGCCTTAACTGCATTTATTAGAAATCTAGAAATATTGAAAATAAAAGAGCTTTCAATTTAAAAAGCTAGATCAAAAGGAAGTAACAGTAATTAAGATAAAATCAGCAGTCAGTCCACAATGAGCTATCACCTCACACCTGTTAGCATGGCAATTATGAAAAAGACAAGAAATAACAAGTATAGGTGAGGATGTGGAGAAAAGGGAACCCTTGTACACTGTTGGTAGAAATGTAAATTGAGGCAGCCACTATGGAAAAGAACATGGAGGTTCCTCAAAAAATTAAAAATAGAGCTACCATATGATCCAGCAATCCCACTTCTGGGTATTTATCTGAAGAAAATAAAAACACTAACTTGAAAAGCTATTGTGGAGGGCCAAAAGTGATGTCACCTCAGAAGTGACATCACCAGACCCAGTTACCAGGAAGTGATATTACCAGAAGTGAGATCACCAGAAGTGGAAGTGACAACACCAGATATGAGATCGGCCTGGAAGTGACATCATTTATGAGCCCATGTATATAAGCTGTGCTCAGAAATAAAACTGCATCACTTGTCTGCCACCAGTGGTCAGTGGACCATCTGATCCCAACTTTGGTTTCCATGTCTTTCTTATGTCTTTCTCTGTGTTTCCCTTAATCTCTTCATCCACTCCTCTGAGGTTTAGTGGTTTTGTGGAGCTGGTCTATGCAGGTGGCACCTGAACAGGGACCTGAGAACAGTGACAAGGACTGAAAAACTCAGGTCTTCCGGAGCTTGACTCTGCAAGGCGGCCGGCAATTTAAGTGAGGAGACTCCCGTAGGAGAACAGACATTCGTTGATAAGGTACAGACTTAATAAAGTCCAGGGGATGGTACTGGAGCATTAGAATCAGGAGTAAAACCTGGGACAGCAAGGGTCAAAGGACTGTCAGGTCAACTATAAAAATTTTGTATACATGCTTAAAAGCCAAAAAATATGGGTCAGTCTGGATCAAAAGACCGATCACTCTTTGTACATATGCTTCAAGCTACACTTCATGGCCGTGGTATTAATGTGTGCTTCTACAGTTAGATGCTTTTCTTACTTTTGTACAAGATACTTGCCCCTGGTTCCCTGAAAGAGGAACCATAAATAACAGCTTTAGCAAAAGGTGGGGCAGCAACTTAAACAGCACTATACCCTTCAAGGGCCTTGGGACTTTCCTGTACATACGTTTGCTTTGTTAAATTTAGTGAAGAAAAGTTTGGATCCATCTCCCGAGATTACCTGTTTACCTGACAGACTTCCGGAAGAAGGCTCTGTAGTCAAGCAATTGCAACCAACAGTCACTGGGTATGAGGCTTTGGCTAATGCCACAGCCTTCATGGACTGTGAGCCGTTACCTCCCAAATATGACCAAGACAATGAGCCATTACCTCCTAAGTATGAACAGGGGTTGTTAAAGGAAAAATAGCATTATGAGAAAGAGCCTTTTGAGAATGAGCAATGTGGTGCCCATGGTATCCAACATGGCACCCATGGCATCCAACATGGTGACCAGGAGGAATTTGCTTCCTCAGAGTTTGAACTGGAGGGAGAGGGCCACACAAGGCCTTCTGATGAACCTCCTGCCGATGCCAGATCTGTTTTAGCTGCTTATTCAAATCACATGTCTTCTCCTAGGCCCCTGTAATCACCCGTCTGTTTTCATAAATCTCAAAACCATAAACTGCAAATAGGGAACCCCCCCACACGCCTCTGTGTCCGCATAGTAGTCAATATAACCGGGGACCTCCTATTTCCATTGTTACCAAAGTGACTTCTGATTTTGTTTGTTGCTCAGCTTTACAGATAGCATTCAGGAAGCTCAAAGGCGGGGTGAAGATATATCTGGGTTCCACTCTGTCTGCCAGTTAGTGTGCAAGATGGGGATGGAAATGTCAGACTGCATAATCCTATTCCTTTCAAACTTTAAAAGAGCTTAAAAATTCCTGCTCTCAATACGGTCCAACTGCTCCTTTTACCCTTGCTCTCTTGGAGGGAATATCCACTGATGCTCTGGCTCCTAATGATTAAAAAATGTTTGCTAAAGTGTGTCTTTCTGGAGGTGATTATTTGCTATGGAAAAGTAAATTCATAGACTTGTGCACACAGCAGGCCAAAAGAAATCGAATGCATAACATTCCTATCAACCTAGATATGCCAACTAGAGAAGGGCAGTATTCTGTCTTAGTAGATCAACTCCAGTTTCCTATACAAGCATATCAACAAACTAACATTTGTGGGGTCAAGGCCTGGAGAAGTCTGTCTACCGCAGGAGGAAAAACTGAAGAACTTAACAGCATTCGGTAAGGTCCAAGTAAGCCATTTCAGGAATTTGTTTCTTACTTACTGCAGGCAATATCCAGAGTGGTTCCTGATTCTGAAGCTGGAAATATTCTTGCTAGACAATTGGCTTTTGAAAATGCTAACAGTACATGCCAGGGTCTTGTTCAACCTTTTAGGAAAAAGGGAGTCTTTCTGACTTTGTCAAACTTTGTGCAGATGTGGGACCTTCTTATATGCAGGGCACAGTGTTGGCAGCTGCATTAAACAAAACTTCAGGCCTGACGTGGCGGCCCCATCCCCAATCAGGGATGAGGCTCCATCTTACAGGTAAATGTTTTCACTGTGGACAATTCGGCCATTTTGCCTGAGAGTTCACTTACCCTGAAGACTATCAAAAGGCACCTCCTACTAACTTACCTCAAGAAAGATCAAACAAGGCACCTGATGTTTTCTCACGGTGCCACCTAGGAAAACATTGGGCCAGTGACTGCAGGTCACAAACTGATGTTCAGGGTTTTCCATTACTGGGAAACTCCTGACGGGGCCAGCCTTGGCCCCGGAAAATAATGGGGGCCTTGTCCATGACTCCCTCAATTGTTCTTCCCAACACACAACAATCCAGCAACTCTGCTGAGCAACCTCAGGGAGTGCAAGACTGGACGTCAGTCCCACCTCTAGATTCGTATTAACTCCTGATATGGGACCACAAGCTATTCCTAGTGGAGTATATGGCCCTTTACCTCCCAATACAGTAGGCTTATTCTAGGTAGGAGCAGCTGGAACTTAGAAGGACTACAAGTGTAGCCTGGAGTCACAGACTCTGACTACACGGGTGAAATTAAAGTTATATGTTGTTCACCATTCAGAATTATACAAATGTTATCCTCTGACCATGTAGCTCAACTAGTTGTGCTGCCTCTTGTAAAAACTGGTCGGTATCAATCTTCCCAGATGAGAGGGTTCCTCAGATGCCTTTTGGGTCCAATGAGTAGGACTCAAATGACCTACTTTAACACTTTGGATTGATAAAAAATGTTTTGAAGGCCTCATAGACACTGGGGCCAATGTGTCTATCCATCATATCATCATGGCACTGGCCCACCACTTAGCCCACTAAAGAAGCTATGACTAATTTACAAGGTATTGACATGGCACGGGGTCCTTTGCAAAGTTCTCAAATATTGGCTTGGTCAGACAAAGAGGGACATACAGGACCTTTCCCAACCATACGTCCTCGACTATATCCCTGTTAATCTATGGGGATGAGATGTTCTAACTCATATGTCAGTTTTACTTTATAGCCCCAGTCCTCAAGTTGCCCAAATGATGTTAAATCAAGGACATATACCTGGGACTGGTCTGGGAAGCGAGGGCCAAGGTTGGTTACTCCCGATCTCCCCTCAGCCTCGCCAAGATTGGTCTGGCCTAGGGTACCATCCAAATTTGCCTTAGGGGCCTTGGTATCTCCTGCCTCCCCAATATTGATGGACTCTAAAAAAATACAGTGGGTAACTGACAAGCCCATTTGGGGGGACCAATGGCCCCTAACTCAGGAGAAACTGCATATTGCCCGAAAGCTTGTGTCGGAACAATTGGAAGTCAGACATATTGAAGAATCCCTTAGTCCTTAGAACACGCCCATCTTTTTGATAAAAAAGGAACACTCTGGTCACTGGAGGTTCCTATAGGACCTCTGCAAGATTAATGCAAACATGGTTACCATGGGAACGCTGCAACTGGGACTGCCCTCCTCAACTATGATACCTTGGAAACACTCCCTCATTGTTATTGACTTGAAAAATTGTTTCTTTTCTATTCCTTTCCAGCCAAGGGATAGAGAACGCTTTGCCTTTAGCTTGCCTTCAGTTAACTCTAAAGAACCCATGAAGAGATACCACTGAAAAGTCTTTCCTCAAGGAATGGCTAACAGCCCCACCTTGTGTCAAACATTTGTGGCACAAGCTATTCAAGTGATATGTGACAAATATCCAGAAGCATACATTATCCATTATATGGATGATATTCCTTGTTCTCACAAAGACCCAGAAATTTTGTCTCAACTTTATGGGCTGCTTAAAATACAATTAAATATCCATGGACTTCACATTGCCCCTGAAAAGGTCCAAATAACAAGCTCCATTCTCCTGTTTGGGAACTCATATTTTACAGAGAATCGTTTAGCCACAAAAAGTGGAAATAAGAACTAGGCACTTACATACCCTGAACGATTTCCAAAAATTGCTTGGAGACTGCAATTGGCTAAGACCTTTCCTGAGACTTACCACAGGACAGTTACAACCTCTTCCAAATCCTTCAGGGTGACCCTAACTCTTCCTCCTCTAGGCACTTGACACCTGCAGACATAGATGCTTTAAAGCTTGTTAAGAATGCTGTTCAGCATGCTCAGGTACTTCACCTTGATCCCCAAGCACCTGTTTCTGTTATTGTTTTTACCACCAGCTCGACTCCTATAGGTGTTCTATGGCAACCCCTGGAACCACTTGAATGGATTCATCTCCCAAATTCTCCTTCTCAGCATCTTACTCCCTATTATGTTCTAGTGTGTGATGTGATTCGTAAGGCCAGAACTCGACTTAGGCAGCTTATGGCTCTGGAACTTCATTTGTTATTGCTCCTTACAGTGCCCAGCAACAGGTTTGGCTGTGGTCCACTTCTGAGGAATAGCAGCTGGCCTTTGCTAATTTTCCTGGTAAAATTGATTGCCACTACCCATCCAACAAACTTTTACAGTTTCTTAAGGACACTCCCCTAACGTTTCCTAGAATTAGGTGCAGTGCACCTATCCCTAATGCAATTACTTGCAATTACTGTTTTTACAGACAGATCCAATTCAGGTACCACTGCTATTCACACTCCTGAAGGCACTCACTCCTGCTGCACTCACCACTGCTCTGCCCAAAAGGTAGAGCTGGAAGCTATGCTTTGGGCACTTGAATTATACACAGAACAATCTCTTAAAATCTATACTGATAGTAAATATGTGTTCAAGGTATTCTACGCTGTAGAAACAGCCGTTACTTCTCAAGTCACTGCGAGGAAATTTTTCATCTTTTCCATAAAGCTCAAATGGCTCTTAGAAGGGGAACCTGTCCAGTATACGTCAGACACCTCCGTGCACATACTGGTCTTCCTGGACCTTTGGCTACCAGCAATGCAACTGCTGATACTGCTGCCCTAGGGCTCCCTCTACAGGGTTTAATTTTAATATCAGAATCTCCACTCTTGGCTGCTCAACATTCTCATCAGCTATTTCATCAAAATTCCCCAACACTTAAAAAACAGTTTGGGATTACCTGAGAACAAACTAGACAAATAGTCCGCACATGCCAAAACTGTCACACTTTGCTGCCTACAGCACCTCTTGGTGTCAACCCTAGAGGCCTACTTCCAAATCAAATCTGGCAAATGGATGTTACTCATGTCCCATCCTTTAAAAATACACCTTTTGGAGGGGCGGAGCCAACATGGTGGCGTGAGTAGAGCAGCGGAAATCTCCTCCCAAAACCACATATATTTTTGAAAATACAACAAAGACAACTCTTCCTAAAAGAGAGACCAGAAGACACAGGACAACAGCCAGGCTACATCCACACCTGCGAGAACCCAGCGCCTCACGAAGGGGGTAAGATATAAGCCCTGGCCCAGTGGGAACCGAGTGCCCAGCACCCCAGCTCCTGGCAGAAGGAGAGGAGTTGGAGCGGTGAGGGAGAGGGAGCCCAGGACTGCTAAACACCCAGCCCCAGCCATCTGCACCAGACCGCAGACACAGTGCATGCATGGGCTACTGAAAACTAGGGAAACAGGACAGTAAGACCTGAGAGCGGGTCCCTGCAGCCGGCGCCCCAGGGACGAAGAAAAGCCAGTGCTTTTTGGAAGTCTTAAAGGGACAGGGACCCCACAGCTGGACGGAAGCATCCCGGGACACCTAGCCCAGCAGCAGGGAACTCCGGGCACCCTAAACCCCTGGATAGCAGGGCAGCTCAGAGGCCCCTCACGGAGATAAACAGCCTCCTGGCCGTTTCCCCTCCAACACGGCTCCGCCATATCGGAGCATCGGCCCGAAGCAGGCCACGCCCACGCAACAGCAGAGATAAACTCCATAGCGGCCGGGCAAGAATCAGAAGCCCCATCTGCGCACAGCTGCCCAGCACAAGCCACTAGAGGTCGCTGTTCTCCCAGGAGAGGAAGGCCACAAACCAACAAGAAGGGACGTTCTCCCAGCTGTCACTCATGCCAGCTCCGCAAACTATCTCTATCGCCATGAAAAGGCAGAATTTGAGGCAGACAAAGATCACAGAGACAACACCTGAGGAGACAGACCTAACCAGTCTTCCTGAAAAGAATTCAAAATAAAAATCATAAACATGCTGATGGAGATGCAGAGAAATATACAAGGGCTAAGCGATGAAGTCCGGAGGGAGATTACAGAAGTGAAACAAATTCTGGAAGGATTTATAAGCAGAATGGATAAGATGCAAGAGGCCATTGATGGAACAGAAACCAGAGAACAGGAACGCATAGAAGCAGACACAGAGAGAGATAAAAGGATCTCCAGGAATGAAACAATATTAAGAGAAATGTGTGACCAATCCAAAAGGAACAATATTCGCATTATAGGGGTACCAGAAGAAGAAGAGAGAGAAAAAGGGATAGAAAGCATCTTTGAAGAAATGATTGCTGAATACTTCCCCAAACTGGGGGAGGAAATAATTGATCAGACCACGGAAGTACAGAGAACTCCCAACAGAAAGGACCCAAGGAGGACAACACCAAGACACATAATAATTAAAATGGCAAAGATCAAGGAAAAGGACAGAGTTTTAAAGGCAGCTAGAGAGAAGAAAAAAGTCACCTATAAAGGAAAACCAATCAGGCTATCATCAGACTTCTCAAAAGAAACCTTACAGGCCAGAAGAGAATGGCATGATATATTTAATGCAATGAAACAGAAGGACCTTGAACCAAGAATACTGTATCCAGCACGATTATCATTTAAATATGAAGGAGGGATTAAACAATTCCCAGACAAGCAAAAGTTGAGGGAATTTGCCTCCCACAAACCACCTCTACACGGTATTCCAGAGGGACTATTCTATACGGGAGCACTCCTAAGACTAAACAGATGTCACCAGAGAAAATAAAATCACAGCAAAGAAAGCAGACCAACCAAACACTAACTAAAGGCAAAAAATAAAATCAACTACC